>NC_090647.1:43620051-43923817 GCF_040937935.1 Hyperolius riggenbachi
AATAACCAGTACAAATGGGCAAATAAATTACGTGGATTTTTATTACGTTAGCCTGCATTATTTAAAAACTATAGTGGGCGAAAACTGAAAAATAATGATTTTTTTCCAATTGTTTTCTTATTTTCCCATTCAGGGCCCGTTTCCACTATCGCGAATCCGCATGCGTTGCCCGCATGCGGATTCGCACAGCTAGTACAAGTGGATGGGATTGTTTCCACTTGTGCGTTTTCCTGCACGTTTTTCTGTGCAGAAAAAATCTGCAGGGTAGGGCCCTCAGAATTCGCCTGCGTGTGGAATGCAGGCGAATCGCACACAATGTATTTAATAGGGAAATCGCATGCGTTTTCCCCATGCGTTTTTTGCCGCGATTTCGCATGCGATTTCGCATAGGTACCCATGTTAATTCACACAGGCAGTGACATGGTTAAAATCGCATTACCCTAACCTATGCGAAATCGCATGCGAAATCGCGGCAAAAAAACGCATGCGGAATCGCACCCGCATGCGATTTCGCCTGCGGTGATTCGCCGGCGATTCCGAAACGCAATAGTGGAAACGGGCCCTCAAACACATTTAGACTAAAATAATTCTTGTCATAATGTCCCACCCAAAGAAAGCCTAATTGGTGGCAAAAAAACGATATAGTTCATTTCATTGTGATAAGTAGTGATAAAGTTATAGGCGAATGAATGTAAGGAGCGCTGAAAGGTGAAAATTGCTCTGGTGCTCAAGGGGTAAAACCCCTGAGTTGTGAAGTGGTGACGGTCAATCATTATTGCTGCGCCTCACTAAACATCGCTTGTGTGATCACGCACCTGCTGTAACCACGAGGCGAGATTACAGAAACGATCACTCGTCACCGAAAAAATTCACTGATTGGCGGAAAAAATTCGTTGGGAAAATCGCGTAGTGTGTAAGGGCCATAAGGGAACCCTTTATAAAAGTCTTGTTTCCTGACATTAGTATCTGTTTCAGCGGCTGCTTGGCACCAGCGGACACCAGTTTTTATTGAGCTCACAGAATCTTCCTGCTTTCTAAAAGGGTGTTTAGTGTTTCTTATGTGACTCTGACTTTAGCAAACAGGACAATGTGTGCTGCCAACGCTCCCTGTGTTGTGCCGGGTGACAGATCGCTGACCGCCGTCCAACGCAGTCTCTCCACAACAATTAGTAGCCACATTAGTTGGATCCGCGCACAGGAAGCTGGCTGAAAGTTTGTTAGCTGTTGTTCCGGGTATTAGAATGAGCAATGATAATCAAGCCAAACGATGGTCATCAGAGAGAGATGATGTAATCGCCCAAACTGGGCTTCATAATATTATTTCCTTTTTAATAAGAGTCTGAAAATGACCAGTTAAACCAAGTTACTGTTTAAAGAAAAATTGTAAATTAAATACACTAAAAGCACATAAATAAAAAGTACACTTCTCCCCAGAGTAAAATATGCTATTTATGAATTTTCTTTTATGTTACTGTCACATATAGTAGGTAGTAGAAATCCGACAGAACTGACAGGTTTTGGACTAATTAATCTCCTCATGGGGGATTATCTGGGTGTTCTTTATATTCAAAAGCCCTTAGTGAATGTCAGTTGTTTGGTCCAACTGGTAGAATAAATAAAATATGTAGAATCCTTCATGAGAAGATGGACTAACCAAGCACCTGTCAGTTACGTCAGATTTCTACTAACTACTGTAGGTGACAGCAACATAGGAGAGAAGTAATTTGTAGTGCTTTGTACTCTGGAAGAAACATACTTCTTATTTGCATGTGTATACACGGATTTAACATTTTAAACATTTTTGTGCTAGTTATGATAGCTGTAATAATAACTGTAATGGTGATACAGGGGAAACTAGCCTATTCACAATACTACATTTTGCCGATGTACACTTTAATATATACACTGAATTCCATATGCACATTGTGTACATTTATAGGACAACTGAAGCGAGAGGGATATGGAGGCTGCCATATTTCTCTCCTTTTAAAGGGGAACTGAAGAGAGAGGTATATGGAGGCTATCATGTTTATTTCCTTTTAGACAATACCAGTTGCCTGGCAGCCCTGCTGATCCTCTGCCTCTAATACTATTAGCCATAGCCCCTGAACAAGCATGCAGCAGATCAGGTGTTTCAGTGGTTCAGACTTATAAGTCTGATCTGACAAGACTAGCTGCATGCTTGTTTCTGGTTTTAATCAGATACTACTGCAGAGAAATAGACCAGCAGGGCTGCCAGGCAACTGGTATTGATTGTTTTCTTTTAAACATGACAGCCTCCATATACCTCTCTCTTCACTTCCCCTTTAAGCAATACCAGTTGCCTGTCAGTACTGTTGATCCTCTGCCTCTAATGCTTTTAGCCACAGACCCTGAACAAGCATGCAGCAGATCAGATGTTTCTGACATTATTGTCAGATCTGACAAGATTAGCTGCATGCTTGTTTCTGCAGACATTACTGCAGCCAAATAGATCAGCAGGGCTGCCAGGCAACTGGTATTGTTTAAAAGGATATAAATAAAATAAGTTACTGTTTAAAGAAAAATTGTAAATTAAATACACTAAAAACACATAAATAAAAAGTACACTTCTCCCCAGAGTAAAATATGCTATTTATGAATTTTCTTTTATGTTACTGTCACATATAGTAGGTAGTAGAAATCCGACAGAACTGACAGGTTTTGGACTAATTAATCTCCTCATGGGGGATTATCTGGGTGTTCTTTATATTCAAAAGCCCTTAGTGAATGTCAGTTGTTTGGTCCAACTGGTAGAATAAATAAAATATGTAGAATCCTTCATGAGAAGATGGACTAACCAAGCACCTGTCAGTTACGTCAGATTTCTACTAACTACTGTAGGTGACAGCAACATAGGAGAGAAGTAATTTGTAGTGCTTTGTACTCTGGAAGAAACATACTTCTTATTTGCATGTGTATACACGGATTTAACATTTTAAACATTTTTGTGCTAGTTATGATAGCTGTAATAATAACTGTAATAACAGCTCACTTCAGTTGTGCTTTAAGAAAACGGCCAGCATAGGGTTTCTTCCTCCAAAGCCTCTTTAACCCCTTGTCCCCCATGCAGGCTGGTATAGCTAGAATTTGGAGCCCAGACAGTGTGGCGCTCTGCACCCTGAGCTATACCAGCCTGCATGGTCCATGGTATGAGGGCTCTGGAAGAGAGGGGGGGGGGGGGGGCAACGCCTCCCTAAAAGCTCTTGTCTATATCATGAGCAAGGGGCACTTACTCACCTCCAGTGCCCTGTCTAAAATAAGTACAGGCAGTTCCCTACTTACAAATCACCCAGTCCCAACGTTTTATTACATATTACAACATTTTAAACTGTTATAAGTATTGTAAATTCTTTAATAGCACAATGAAAACAACCGAAAAACAGTTTATACTAATATATATATGTCCAAATCCATGGTTGTCCAATGAAATTCATTTATCAATATTTCACCGGGTTTAACAGAGGACACAACAAACAAACACATTCAACGTACAATCTCCCATCACGTGACCTGTTAGTAGGACACAGCCTGTACATTGGACTTGTAACATGGTATATTCTACAGTGTACCGAAGCAAAATGTCATTTTACTGAGTTTTAACCACTTTAGGACCACAGACTTACACCCCCCTAGTGACCTGGCTATTTTTTACAATTAAGTGCTCTGCACCTTTAAAAGCTTGCTGCATAGCATTACAACTTAGCACACAAATGATTCCCCCCCTCCCCTTTTCTGCCCACTCACAGAGATTTCTGTTGGTGGGCTCTGATCGCTGCTGCCATGGGTATTTTTTTTTTTTTAATTAATTAATTTATATGATAATTTTTTAAATAAATTTGACAATTTTTTGTTTAAATTTTTTCACCCCTCCCTTCCCCTGTCAGCCAATAACTGCGATCAGCTGTCATAGACATCAGCCTATGAGAGCGGATCGCTCTCTGAGCCTCTCCAGGGGACAGCAGTGTCACTCGGCTGTCCCCTGGAGAGGCTCAGAGAGCGATCCGCTCTCATAGGCAGTACAGTGCTGCCCAGTGGCGGACACAGCCAGCAGTGGGCCCCTGTGCAAAATTGCAATTGTGGGCCCCTATGACCTGCGGTGCACGAAGCGCGCCACGGCAAAAAAATGGGTGTGGATAGAACTTGCGGCGCATAGCGCCGCTGCAAACAATGGGCGTGGCAATGACCGGATGAGGGCGGAGCTAACTGTAATTTAAAGTGAACCCGGGGTGAGAGTGATATGGAGGCTGCAATATTTATTTCCTTTTAAACAATACTAGTTGCCTGGCGGCCCTGCTGATCTATTTGGCTGCAGTAATAAACTGAATTACACCAGCAACAAGCATGCAGCTAATCTTCTCAGTTCTGACAATATTGTCAGAAACCCCTGACCTACTGCATGCTTGTTCGGGGTCTATGGTTGAAAGAATAATGGCCCATGCTCACAGGCTGCAAAAGTGGCCTGTCGCCAGCACACGTGAGCGTGTGGGCGACAGGCCGGTGACAGCTCCTCGCCAGGTCCCTCCGCGTACACACGCGGAAAATGGAACCAGCAGCGCGACGGAAGCTGTCGCCGACGTTCCTCCTCCCCCCGCCGGAAGCTCTGCATACCTCAATGGAGGTTGCTGTCGCTAGTCCGCGTACTCACGCAAACTAGCGACAGCTGCGGCGGAGTTGCGGCGGCGACTGTCGCCAGGCGATTGAACAGTTCAATCGCCTGGCGACATCAGCGGCGGGCGACAGTTCGGGGTGCGCGCCCGTTCAACGGCCCATATTCACAGGCGACCTGTCGCCGCAACACGTGCGCGCCGCGTGTTGCGGCGACAATTGTAGCCCATGAGTATGGGCCATAAGAGGCAGAGGACCAGCACGGCAGCCAGGCAACTGGTATTGCTTAAAAGGAGAGAAATATGGCAGCCTCAATATTATTCTCACCTCAGGTTCCCTTGAAAAGTGCAACGCAAAGACAGTGGGCCCAAGTTTTGGTGACCCTTTCCCCAGAAAATTCACATAATTGTGTAGGGTTTCTCAAGAAAATACACATAATGTGAGCAGATTTGCCCAGAAAATACATTCAATCATGTCGGCAGATATGCCCAGAAAATACATTCAATCATGTCGGCAGATATGCCCAGAAAATATATTCAATTATGTCGGCAGATATGCCCAGAAAATACGTGCAATTATGTCGGCACATATGCCCAGAAAATACGTGCAATCATGTAGGCAGATATGCCAAGAAAATACGTGCAATCATGTCGGTAGATATGCCCAGAAAATACGTGCAATCATGTCGGCAGATATGCCCAGAAAATACGTGCAATCATGTAGCCAGATATGCCAAGAAAATACGTGCAATCATGTCGGTAGATATGCCCAGAAAATACGTGCAATCATGTCGGCAGATATGCCCAGAAAATACGTGCAATCGTGTCGGCAGATATGCCCAGAAAATATGTGCAATCGTATCGGCAGATATGCCCAGAAAATATGTGCAATCGTATCGGCAGATATGCCCAGAAAATACTTGCAATCATGTCGGCACATTTGCCCAGAAAATACATGCAATCATGTCGGCAGATTTTCCCAGAAAATACATGCAATCATGTAGCAGCTTTGCCCAGGAAATACATGCAATCATGTGGCAGACCTGCCCAGAACATACACCTGCTAATATAAATAAAAAAAAAAAAATTTACTCACCTGCAGCAGCAGACCTCCTGTCCCAGCCTCCATCCGGCGCGCAGCTCCCCTGGGTGGTTGGGGGATAGGTAGCCTGGTGGGTGGGTGGTTAGGTAGGTAGCCTGGTGGGTAGGTAGGTAGCCTGGTGGGTGGGTAGGTAGGCAGCCTGGTGGGTGGGTAGGTAGGTAGCCCTTAGCCGGGTGGGTAGGTAGCCTGGTGGGTGGGTGGGTAGGTAGCCGGGTGGGTGGCTGGGTAGCTGGGTGGGTAGGTAGCCTGGTGGGTGAGTGGGTAGGTAGTCAGGTGGGTGGGTAGGTAGCCGGTGGGTAGGTAGCCTAGTAGGTGGGTAGGTAGCCTGGTGGGTGGGTAGGTAGGTAGCCAGGTGGGTGGGTAGCCAGGTGGGTAGGTAGCCTGGTTGGTGGGTGGGTAGGTAGCCTGGTGGGTGGTTAGGTAGCCTGGTGGGTGAGTTGGTAACTAGCCTGGTAGGTAGGAAGGTAGCCCGGTGGTTGGGTGGGTAGGTAGCCTGGTGGGTGGGTGGGTTTAGGTAGGTAGGCAGCCTGGTGGGTGGGTAGCCGGGTGGGTAGGTAGCCTGGTGGGTGGGTGGGTAGGTAGCCGGGTGGGTGGCTGGATAGCCAGGTGGGTAGGTAGCCTGGTGGGTGGGTAGGTAGCCAGGTGGGTGGGTAGGTAGCCAAGTGGTTAGGTAGCCTGGTGGGCGGGTTGTTAACTAGCCCAGTAGGTAGGTAGCCGGGTGGGTGGGTGGTTAGGTAGGTAGTCGGGTGGGTAGGCGGCATTGTGGGTGGGTAGGTAGGTAGCCCGGTGGGTGGTTAGGTAGCCGGGTGGGTAGGTAGCCTGGTGGGTGGGTAGGTAGGTAGTCTGGTGGGTCTTTAGGTAGGTAGCCTGGTGGGTGGGTAGGTAGCCGGGTGGGTAGGTAGCCGGGTGGGTGGGTGGTTAGGTACCTGGGTGGGTGGGTAGGTAGGTAGAAAAGAAGCCGGGTGGGTAGCTATCCGGGTGGGAGACCCGTCCCACTCCTATCCTCCCTCCCTCACCTCGGGGGGCCCCCCTCCCGGTATGCGCGGCAGGATAGCGGCAAATACAGGAAGTGTCCGGGGTTCAAGCAGGCGCTAGATGCTCAGCTGCTTGGTCTCCCGTGTCTCCTCTCCTCTGTATACTGCTCGCTACTAAACCAGGAAGTAGCGAGCAGTATACAGAGGAGAGAGACATCGGAGACCAAGCGGCTGAGCCTCTAGCGCCTGCTGGAGCCCCGGAGACTTCCTGTATTTGCCGCTCTCCCGCCGCATGAGGGGGGGCCCCGAGGTGAGGGGGGGGGGAGGATAGGAGTCGGGGCCCCCCAGGAAAAAAAAAATAATAAAAAAATAATTAAAAAAAAAACAGCAATACTTAATGGGCCCCTGAAGCAACGGAACTTCAGGAGCCGTCGTGCGGCGGCACGGCCTGCACGGCTGTATGTCCGCCACTGGTGCTGCCGTAGATCGCATTGCTGTACAATGTAAATAAATGGCGATCACCGCTGGGAGACTTATGACGGAGCGGAGCTCCGCCACTCAAGAGGGGATGCCCACGCATCGGTGCGTTGGATCCCCAGCAAAACATGTCCCCAGCAGTTTATGCCAATTGGCGTTGCACGATCCTGGGGCTGCCACTTTGCAACCGCCGATCGGCGTTAGGCAGTCGCAAGGTGGTTAACACCCTTTTTCTTTGAATTCTTTTAAAATCAATTTTCTTCTTCTTCTTTTTTTTTTTTTTTTACATGTTCCCACTATTCCACCCTAACCATTCTGGTTGCCCAAAATTTACATATGCCGTAACATGCGAAATTTACAAAATCAATTCAATTACAAAATCATATTTACGTGTTATTGAAATTTCATGTAAGTTACATTACGATTATTACTAGCAATCAGTACATGCATACTAACAGAGCCACTGAAAGTTAATACTAAATACTTTCATAATGGTATTTTAGGCAGCTGTGAATTTCAGCAGAAGTTTGTTTCACATGACTCCCGAGCCTTTTCAACAAAACAACATTGCGGGGATACACAGTAGCAGAGCTCTGCACCCCAGTGCAAGTTTTACATTGGGTCCCTTCAAGCGCTCTATACATAACAATTGATATAGAGCACTAAAACCTGCGAAGGACAGCTGCAGTGTCACAGAAGTGTAAGCAGGGGAGGGGACAGCTACAGTGTCAGAGAGGTGTAAGCTAGGGAAGGGCAGTGTCAGAGAGGTGTAAGCAGGGGAGGAGACATCTGCAGTGTCAGGGAGGTGTAAGCAGGGGAGGGGGCAGCTGTAGTGTCAGAGAGGTGTAAGCAGGGGAGGGGACAGCTGCAGTGTCAGAGAGGTGTAAGCAGGGGAGGAGACAGCAGCAGTGTCAGAGAGGTGTAAGCAGGGGAGGAGACAGCTGCAGTGTCAGGGAGGGGTAAGCAGGGGAGGGGGCAGCTGTAGTGTCAGAGAGGTGTAAGCTGGGGAGGGGACAGCTGCAGTGTCAGAGAGGTGTAAGCAGGGGAGGGGACAGCTGCAGTGTCAGAGATGTGTAAGCTGGGGAAGGGATAGCTGCAGTGTCAAAGAGGTGTAAGCAGGGGAGGGGGCAGCTCCAGTGTCAGAGAGGTGTGAGCAGGGGAGGGGACAGCGGCAGTCTCAAAGAGGTCTAAGTTGGGGTGGAGAGCAGTCTATAATGGTCACAACTAATCTAAGCACATCATTACCAACTTAGTACCTATAAAGAGCTAATAAAGCGATTGAAGAAGGGGGCCCCTACTTGGGCCCAACTTGTCCAGGGGGCCCTGGACAAGTTGCTAGGCCACTGATAAAGTGGCGTAGCAGTTCCTGGTGAAGTTGCTACCTCTGCACTCCCTATTGCTAAGCCACTGATAAATATAGAGAAGAAATAGAGAATAAATCAATGATGAATGTTATAAAGTAGAAAACATCACAGTGGGTTTCTTTTTGTTTTTGTGAAGAAAAAAAAACAAAAAAAAAACAACACACTTGGCTTTCAATGTTTTATTCCCTTTTCCACATGATCTGAAATTTATCAAAAGCATATTTAGTTGAAACACTGTCCTAAGTTTGTTTGGAAAGGACAATGGTGACCTCTAGTGGAAAGTTGCATAAATACAAGTTGACACTTGCAGGGTACTATTTGATGTGTACAGTGAATACTAAGATCTTCAGGTTCTCACAGTGAATCAGCCCCAATCTCGTTAAAGGTGACCACATACACCCTGATCTCCCAACTACTGGCGAGTGGAAACAAAGAGTCAATTCAGTCTTTTCCATGGTTTACATCCATAACAGCAGGAATGGGGGGAAAAAAGAGTTCAATTTAGTTTTGGGAATATTGGATCCCTACACAATAACCCTCTGCGTTAAATATTCTATCAACTGCTTGAACACAAATACTATGTAGGGCAGCACGTAGTGGTTAGTGCTCTCGCCTTGCAGCGCTGGGTCCCCGGTTCCAATCCCAGCCATGTCAACATCTGCAAGGACTTTTGTATGTTCTCCCCGTGTCTGTGTGGGTTTCCACCGGGCACTCCGGTTTCCTCCCACATCCCAAAAACATACAAATAACTTAATTGGCTTCCTCCTAAATTGTCCATTGACTACAATACATACACTACACATACATAGACATATGACTATATAGTAGGGACTAGATTGTGAGGGACGGTTAAAGAGCAAATCCAGTGAAAATAATGTTATAAAAAAGTGCTTCATTTTTACAATAATTATGTATAAATGATTTAGTCAGTGTTTTCCCATTGTAAAATCTTTTACAGGGAGTGCAGAATTATTAGGCAAGTTGTATTTTTGAGGAATAATTTTATTATTGAACAACAACCATGTTCTCAATGAACCCAAAAAACTCATTAATTTCAAAGCTGAATATTTTTGAAAGTAGTTTTTAGTTTATTTTTAGTATTAGCTATTTTAGGGGGATATCTGTGTGTGCAGGTGACTATTACTGTGCATAATTATTAGGCAATTTAACAAAAAACAAATATATACCCATTTTAATTATTTCTTTTTTACCAGTGAAACCAATATCACATCTCAATATTTACAAATATACATTTCTGACATTCAAAAACAAAACAAAAACAAATCAGTGACCAATATAGCCACCTTTCTTTGCAAGGACACTCAAAAGCCTGCCATCCATGGATTCTGTCAGTGTTTTGATCTGTTCACCATCAACATTGCGTGCAGCAGCAACCACAGGCTCTTAGACACTGTTCAGAGAGGTGTACTGTTTTCCCTCCTTGTAAATCTCACATTTTATGATGGACCACAGGTTCTCAATGGGGTTCAGAATCAGATCAGGTGAACAAGGCCATGTCATTAGTTTTTCTTCTTTTATACCCTTTCTTGCCAGCCACGCTGTGGAGTACTTGGACGCGTGTGATGGAGCATTGTCCTGCATGAAAATCATGTTTTTCTTAAAGGATGCAGACTTCTTCCTGTACCACTGCTTGAAGAAGGTGTCTTCCAGAAACTGGCAGTAGGACTGGGAGTTGAGCTTGACTCCATCCTCAACCCGAAAAGGCCCCACAAGCTCATCTTTGATGATACCAGCCCAAACCAGTACTCCACCCATAGCCGGCCTTTGACCTGTGCGACCAGAGCGGTCGCTCAGGGCGCCGGCTTCCAAGGGGGCGCCTAATAGCTGGTTACCTATACTGAGGGCACCTACACCTATTACACCTGATTTCCTATACTGGGGGCACCTATAGCTGGCTACCTATACTGGAGGCACCTACGCCTGGCTACCTATGGGGGCGATGGAGACCTTCAACTGGCTTCCTTTACTGGGGGCACCTATGCTTGGGGGGGTGCACTGCGGCTATAACGCGTGGTGCAAATTGTCAGTGCTGTGCTATCATTCTAAATGGGGGGGGGGGCTAACTGTCCCACTGATTGTTTTTATTAATATTGCTGAAAGGTTCTAGCCTTCATTTTTAAGTATATTCAGGATAATGCTCTCTTTCCATCCATTCATGGTTATTAATAGTATTTTTCCTATTATACATATGTGACGTATCACAGAGACCTGAGCATTTTGGGTGATGTGTCATGACGTCAAAAAGGTTGGGAACCACTGTCCTAGGAGATATCTCAGGAGAAAAGGTGAATTGCATATGGGTCTGTGTGTGTGTGCGCATGCGTGAAGAGGATGAAGGGGAGCACAAAAATCAGGTTTCGCTCAGGGCGCTGTGAAACCCAAGGCCGGCCCTGCACCTCCACCTTGCTGGCGTCTGAGTCGGACTGGAGCTCTCTGCCCTTTACCAATCCAGCCACGGGCCCATCCATCTGTCCCATCAAGACTCACTCTCGTTTCATCAGTCCATAAAACCTCAGTCTTGAGATATTTCTTGGCCTAGTCTTGACGTTTCAGCTTGTGTGTCTTGTTCAGTGGTGGTCGTCTTTCAGCCTTTCTAACCTTGGCCATGTCTCTGAGTATTGCACACCTTGTGCTTTTGGGCACTCCAGTGATGTTGCAGCTATGAAATATGGCCAAACTGGTGGCAAGTGGCATCTTGGCAGCTGCACTCTTGACTTTTCTCAGTTCATGGGCAGTTATTTTGCGCCTCGGTTTCTCCACACACTTCTTGCGACCCTGTTGACTATTTTGAATGAAACACTTGATTTTTCGATGATCACGCTTCAGAAGCTTTGCAATTTTAAGAGTGCTGCATCCCTCTGCAAGATATCTCACTATTTTTGACTTTTCTGAGCCTGTCAAGTCCTTCTTTTGACCCATTTTGCCAAAGGAAAGAAATTTGATTAATAATTATGCACACCTGATATAGGGTGTTGATGTCATTAGACCACACCCCTTCTCATTACAGAGATGCACATCACCTAATATGCTTAATTGGTAGTAGGCTTTCGAGCCTATACAGCTTGGAGTAAGACAACATGCACAAAGAGGATGATGTGGTCAAAATACTCATTTGCCTAATAATTCTGCACTCCCTGTAAATCCCTGATTTACATACTGACATTTATCACATGGTGCCATTTTTACTGCTGGCAAGTGATGTAGCTGCTGCTTGCTGTTTTGGCAGTTGGAAACAGCTGCAAACAGCTATTTCCCACAATGCAACAAGGTTCACAGACAGGAAACTGCCAGGAATACGTACTCAGAATTTCTTTGTGGGAGGGGTTTCACCACAATATAAGCCATACAGCGCCCCCTGATGGTCTGTTTGTGAAAAGGAATAGATTTCTCATGCAAAAGTGGGTATCAGCTACTAATTGGGATAAAGTTCAATTCTTGGTCGGAGTTTCTCTTTAAGTGACAAGACAATATATACGCTGTATACGCTGTGTAATATGTTGGTGTTTTTTATAAATAAAAATTTATATGATACATCTTATTCACAATATTCTACTGGCTTCCTCTCTGTTCTAGTGATGATCCTAATCTGCTAATTAAGATTACGCAAAATGTCACAAACATTTTCTTAATTACGGCCATACGTTCTTACGATTTGGACATTCAATTGATTTCATGTGATCTATTTGTCATTGTGCTAAACTTTCGCGTAATTTTGTGCCGACGTTAATAGCAAAGCATCCACACATGCTACCGTCACCAAAATTGCAAATGAAAAATGTTTTTTAAAGTAAGACAAATTACAGTTTAAAAACCATTTTTCCTTTGCATTTTCAAAATCGAGTTTCTCAAAAGCTACAAAGTCTTTTTGAAATTTTTTTTTTACTTGTTTAGACAGGGCTGTACTGACGGGCCGTAATTGACGGGGTTTTATTGACAGGCTGGACTGACAGCTGTACGGACAGCGCTGTACTGACAGGCACCAGACTGACGGATGTGTGTGCAGCGATGCAACAGCGCTGGAGGAATGAGAGTTCAGGGTTTAAATACCCTGACTCTTGTGCCACAGCTGAAGCCACGCCCACCGCCACCGGGACTTAATACAGAGAGAGCGCACACGCGAGCTCTAGTGAGCAGGGGACGCAAAACCTGGAAGCTCGCTGTGTTGGCGTCCTGCCGCCATTGAGGAGTTACCGCAGGATTCGGGGGCTGGTGAGTAACTGCCGTTACAGTAACATTACAAAAACATTTGTGCAGCACTGATCAATGTTTGCACACTGGTGCTGGAAAGGGCGTGGGGGGAATTTTCAATATTTACATCATAAAATGCACACTGACAGTTTTGCCCCCACAGTTTTGCTGAAATGCAAGGGGCCGCCTTTCCCTATATATCTGTCCCCCCTTGCTCCTCCCTCCCTGACAAATGCATGCTTGAACCGCCCCCTCCCTCTTTCTATTGGTGCAGAGGGTGAGGAGGAAGTTCTGGAAAAGTCTGGCAGACCCGGCTGTTCCACAATGGATGTGTCTGATGAGATCAAAGGGGTGCAAGCAACAGAGAGGGCCGAAAAGAAGCCAGGTGAGGTGGGGTGAAACAGGAGATCAGCCAGGGAATGAATCAGGTCATTTGAGTGCTTGCATTGGCAGGCATCTAATAGACACCTGTGGTAACTACCGGTAATCGGGCACCCAAGTGGTGAGTTGGGCATCTAATGCGATCAGCTACAACTAGCGGTTGTTTGAGCATCGTGGTTATAAGGTTAGTTTTAGACAAGGGAAGGTGGGGTGACTTAGGACAGGGGTGTAACTACAGGGGTGCAGCACCCAGGGCCGTTTTTAGACAAAGGCATTCCAGGCCACTGCCTGGAGTGCCATTGTCCTGGGGGGCGCCATGCCCCTGGATTAAAGGTGCCCCTTAATATTAGGTAATAAGAAGTATCCTCAATATTAAGTAGCTTGAGATTCAACCAAGTATTAGGTAGCTAGAGATGCATCTGGCTGAAGGGAGATCTCGTCAGTGGGATGAGAGAGTCGGGTGAGTAAGCTCTCGGGGTGAGTAACCTCTCATTTATGCTCTGCTTGGGACTCTGTATAGGGAATAAGGGGGGAAGGCACTGGGGAGGGGAGTGAGCCACCTTTCCATTATTAGACACCTGCAGGCACGTGCCTTCAGTGCCTTATGGAAAATACGGCCGTGGTAGCAATGTAGGGTATAGGTGACTGTTGGAGATAATAATAATTCCTGCTTCCATGCAACTTTGAAGCTAATGGGAATCGAAAAAAAAATCCATCAGGATCCTTTAGAGCCTTTCCGCTCCTCCCCTCGTTTAAGCGACTGCTCCCCATTTCAATCCCCCGCTGCGTCCAAAGACGGGTGACACCGTACTGCAAATGCGTGAGCATACAAGAGAGCGCACTAGCACATGCACAGTATGGAGCCGTCCGTCTTCAGGAGCACTCGGGCTCCTTAAAGAGACTCCGTAACAAAAATTGCATCCTGTTTTTTATCATCCTACAGGTTCCAAAAGCTATTCTAATGTGCTCTGGCTTACTGCAGCACTTTGTACTATCACAGTCTCTGTAATAAATCAATGTATCTTTCCCCTGTCAGACTTGTCGGCCTGTGTCTGGAAGGCTGCCAAGTTCTTCAGTGTTGTGGTTGTGCTATGCACTCCCCCCTCAGGGGGGAAAGAAACACACAAATGATCTCTTGAGATTCAAAAGGAAGGCTGTATACAGCCTGCTTGTGTATGGATGTATTTTCTATGTGTGGACATACTGTACATCAACATACTTCCTGTTTTGGTGGCCATTTTGTTTGTTTATAAACAAACTTTTTAAAACTGTTTTTAACCACTTTTAATGCGGTGGGGAGCGGTGAAATTGTGACAGAGGGAATAGGAGATGTCCCCTAACACACTGGTATGTTTACTTTTGTGCGATTTTAACAATACAGATTCTCTTTAAGACTTCTGAAACCTCCTTCAGTGGCAGAGAGCAGTATTTGACCTCCCCCATGCTCACCCCAACCCTTCCCCCATGCTTATTAACTCCTAGCAAGTGCGGCCAATTGACAGAACAAGTTTGCTTCCAGTTGCACTCTTGCCCGCAGATACCTTCGCAGCTATCGAAGAGTAGCCTTTCCTGATCCGTGCTACCCGCTTGGAATACCTGTTGGCGTCACATTTGCTTTTCACCGCTGCTCGGGTCCACTGCAAGGGAGAAGCTCCGGTATACCCATTGGAGCCCCAGCAGAAGCATTGAGGCTCCACATTGAATTGCAGCAGACCAATGGGAGTCCTCAGGCCTTAGAGAGGACTCTCATTGGTCTATTGCCATCGGGGCCGGATGTCTGGAAAGGTCACCAAGGCTTGGGCCCTGTGCGGCAGCTGGCCAAGGGGTGGCTGGACATGGAAGAGGGATTGCTGCAAATGGAATAGAGATTACAAATAAGGAGCAACACGTGGAAATAGGAAGATGATGCCTAAACGACCTGTATAGAAATGGAGGGGGCTGCTGTACATGAATGTTAAGAGGAAGCTGCACAAGGCATAGGAGGGGGGTGCCGCACATGGAAGAGGAGCCGCAAGAAAGTTGGCCTAGGTGCAAAAAAAAGTAAAAATCTGATTGCAATCCAATGGGATCCTCAATGCTTTTGCTGGGGCTCCAATCGGTATACAGGTACTTCTCCAGTGCAGTCGCGGCGGTTCCAGCAGCGGTTGAGGACTCGAATGTAATTGTGGCAGGTGAGCAAAAACAGGCAAAACGTATGTGGCAACCAGCCTAGTGAGAATGGACACGACCGTTCTCATAAACTAAAATTGATTCCGTTGGCATCTGCTTCATCCAATCAATCCATAAAACTCGTGAGGCAACCCCATGACCATTGCTAAAAATTGGAAGAAACATTCTATAAACTTTGGAAAAGTCAAAGTTAGGTTACATTCATATATGGTTAACGAAAAGCTTACTAGTATCCTCCGAGACATCCATTAGAGATTTGAAAGAACTTGGAATCCCTGGATTCAACTTGAACACCCCTCTATGGAGGATGCTTTGATTACTAGGCTATGAGATGGAACCCATCTTATTTTCCCACTTTCTTCCTTCCTTTTCCTACTCTCTCGCTTTTCTAGGCCTTTCCTCTTCCTTCTTTTCCTCCTACCTCCTCTCTTCATCCCCTTAGCTTATCTTTTGGCAGAGGTCTTGCTCGCTTTATAGTGCAAACCTCCATGGCTCTCTCCACGGCCGACATTTGCAACCTCTGTGGCAGGTGGACCCAGAGACGGGACAAGGTCCTCCACCTCCAGCACCCAAGGCTGAGACACCAAAGTGCGCCCCACCATCCCTCCCACCCCAGCCGTTGCACTCGCACGCTGATTGCTATTAGACTAAGAGGCTCCCCAGGGCCCCCAAACCCTCCAACACCTTAATCTCTAGTTATCTGGCTTGCAGTCACTGTCATGTATCCTCTTTTCTTATTTCTCTCTGTTTCAAACACAACAGGGTAATGATAGCTGAGGGAGTTGTGCGCCCCCTCCTACACCGCGCCCTGAGGCTGGAGCCTCTCTCGCCTCTGCCTCGGCCCTGGGTGGGCCCCTTGACACCCACTAGGCCCCAGGCATCTGCCTAAGTTGTCTTGTGGATGATCCTGCTCTGCTCTCACTTCAGGTGATCTTTCATCAAATATAGCATCTAAACCTACTAAAATATTGAGTAATGTATGCCTTTGCCCAACTTTTGGATCCCTGCCTATACTCACAGGGGAGGGGAGTAGCAGGAGGGGGTAATTGTTCAGGTGTGGCCCGCGTCCACACACCATCACGATTGGACCCAGGATTTGTAGTAATGCCTGTGTTCAGACATCAGCTTTCGCAGTTCATATTTCCTCATTTTTTGGCTCTGCCGTTTATGTCTCCCCCGGACATCCCTCTAATGAAATGCATTGTGCTGCGCTCCACGCTTGATCGCGCTCCCGGCCCCCGTAATGAAACTGTTCTCCAATATTAGGCAGATACATGTAGCCCAGTGAACCATTTGACATGGGATGTGTTTTTTGTTTTTTTTCCCCCTTTCTATAAAGCACTAATGGGAACCGCAGAATGCTAATTAGTTAGCTTAATTGGCGTGTATTACGCCGAGAAGGTCCCCGCCAGCCTCCGCCTGTGGATTACGCTAATTTTCCTATTGTTTGTATTTTCAATTTTTGGCAGGTAATGTTTACCCAGCCAGATGGTGACCATTACCACATCCAAAATGTTTCTGTGTTAGGAGATGAAATGAAATCCTAACCCTGCTTGACTTACTCTCGCACAACCTAAGTGCTACACGCTAATGCTTTACAGTGCTGTTTAGAGAAGATATAAAAAGAGGACCTATCATCAGAGGCGTAGCTAGGTTTTTCAGCGCCCGGGGACAAATACAGTTTTTACACCGCCTGATGACTCCTGTGGGGCACGTGTAGCCTATTACAGGTGGGTACATTTTGTTGCCAAAACTACAGTATTAGCAATAAGTGGAAGCTGAACTAGCTCTAATTTTGTTTCATCAGTCCACAGAACACTATCCCAAAACTTTTGTGGTAGTGTTCTGTGGACTAATGAAACAAAATTAGAACTGTTTGGGCCCATGGATCAATGCTATGTTTGGAGGAGGAAGAACAAGACCTATGATGAAAAGAACACCTTGCCGCCTGTGAAGCATGGCGGGGGGGGGGGGGGGGGTGGAATGGGGGTCAATCATGATTTGGGGCTGTATTGCTTCTGCAGGTACAGGGAAGTTTCAGCGTCTGAAAGGTACCATGAATTCTCTTTAGTACCAGGAGATATTGGATGAAAATGTGCTGCAGTCCTTCGAAAAAACTGAGGCTTGGGAGACGTTGGACCTTTCAACAGGGCAATGTTCCCAAGCATGCCTCCAAGTCCACTAGAGCATGGTTGCAGATTAAAGGCTGGAACATTTTGGAGTGGCCATTGCAGTCACCAGACTTAAATCCAATTGAGAACCTCTGGTGGGACTTAGAGTGTGACTGAACTGGAGGCTTTTGCCTATGAAGAATGGGCTAAGATACCCGTAGATCGCTGCAAGACACTTGTGTCAAGCTATGCTTCACGTTTAAAAGCTGTTATAACTGGAAAAGGATGTTGTACTAAGTACTAAAAATGGATGTCACTTGGGGGTTGAATAAAACTGATAACGATGTGAGCACAGAAAAGACATTTGTGGTTATTTCATTATAAATGTTATGTTATATTTGTCTGACTTACAAGTGCCTCTTCGAATTAATTGTAAACAAGATGACTGAAATGATCAAAATCAATGTCAAACTGGCCAAAACACTTAATTTCAGTGGGGGTTGAATAATTTTGAACACAACTGTAATGCACTTCCAAAATGCATGAAAACTGTTCACATCCACCAGCTGCCACTACTGCTCGCCCCAGTGGCATATCGATAGGGGTTACTAAGGTTGCGACCGCACCAGGGCTCCAGGACCAGAGGAGCCAATTAGGGGCCCTCCTTCATCCATCTTATTAGCTTTTCATTGGTGCTATGCTGGTAATGAACACCTCTATATGTGCAATTAACTATAATAAACCTTAACCATTTCAGCCCTCAGTCATTTTCACCTTATGCATCCGAGCAATTTTCACCTCCCATTCATTCGCCAATAACTTTATCACTAATTATCACAATGAATTGATCTATATCTTGTTTTTTTCCGCCACTAATTAGGCTTTCTTTGGGTGGTACATTTTGCTAAGAATTATTTTTTTCTAAATGCATTTTAACAGGAATATTAAGAAAAAAAAATGGAAAACATTCCTTATTACTCAGTTTTCAGCCATTTCAGCTTTAAAATACACGCTACTGTAATTAAAACCTATGTATTTTATTTGCCCATTTGTCCCGGTTATTACACCATTTAAATTATGTCCCTATCACAATGTATGGCACCTATATTTTATTTGGAAAAAAAGGTGCATTTTTTCAGTTTTGCGTCTATCACTATTTACAAGCTTATTATTTTAAAAATATTAGTAATGCACCCTCTTCACATGTATATGAAAAAAGTTCAGACCCTTAGGTAACTATTCATGTTTTTTTTTTATTGTAATTAAAACCTATTTTTTTATTGTAATTAAAACCTATGTATTTTATTTGCCCATTTGTCCCGGTTATTACACCATTTAAATTATGTCCCTATCACAATGTATGGCACCTATATTTTATTTGGAAAAAAAGGTGCATTTTTTCAGTTTTGCGTCTATCACTATTTACAAGCTTATTAATTTAAAAATATTAGTAATGCACCCTCTTCACATGTATATGAAAAAAAGTTCAGACCCTTAGGTAACTATTCATGTTTTTTTTTTTATTGTAATTTTTTTTCATTAAAAATTTTATTTGGGTAATTTTCGGTGTGGGAGGTAAACAGTTAATTTTAAATGTAATAATATGTGTTTATTTAATAAAAAATGTATGTGGATGTAGTTTTACTATTTGGCCACAAGATGGCCACAGTCAACATTTTTTTTTTAGTTCTGGAAAAAAACGCTCTTGCTTCCAGGAAGTATATGGAGGTCGGCAAACTTATTTTTTCTCAGAAAGACTGCGGCTGTTCTGATAAGAAGCCGTCTGTCTTTCTGTCGGAGACTTAGATCAATGAATGGGAACTAGGTCTGTCTTTTAAACTGCGCATGCGCGCACTCCCGCCGCATGCGTGCGTGTACCCGCCCACCCATGCACACACTGGCATGGCTCACTGACCCGTCCTTCTGTCTCAACGGCTGTCCGGGTCCGTGCTGCGCACATGCGCATTAGCAAAAAGCACGGACCGAAGGACACAGAGACAGGAACACGCAGGGACACAGAGGTTTTATTATAGAGGATGGATACAAACTATGCCATTCTGCCGCATTTAATAACTGCACCCAGAAGGTGCTAATTGATCAGTGACTGCTGAACCACACAGCAATTCAGCAATGGGAAAAGTAGAATTGAGATAACATGATTGTAAACAGCCATTTAGAGACATGCAAATCAATCTTGATTAAATCACCTAATCAAACTGATCTTATGTTTAACGAAAATGTATTTAAGATTAAAGGGAAACTTAAGTCAAACAAAAAAAATGAGTTTTACTCACCTAGGGCTTCCAATAGCCCCCTGCAGCTGTCCGGTGCCCTCGCCGTCTCCCTCCGATCCTCCTGGCCCCGCCGGCAGCCACTTCCTGTTTCGGTGACAGGAGCTGACAGGCTGGGGACGCGAGTGATTCTTTGCATTCCCAGACACATTAGCACCCTCTATGCTGCTATATGGTATATGATATATGCTATAGTAGCATAGATGGCGCTATTGTTGCCAGGAACGCGAAGAATCACTCGCGTCCCCAGCCTGTCAGCTCATGTCACTGAAACAGGAAGTGACTGCTGGCGGGGCCAGGAGGATCGGAGGGAGACGGCGAGGGCACCGGACAGCTGCAGGGGGCTATTGGAAGCCCCAGGTGAGTAAAACTCATTTTTTTTGTTTGACTTAAGTGTCCCTTTAAGCGGTCAATTGGACCTTTGTACAGAAGCAAAACAAAATGTTTAAGTTTTTTTTTCTTTACTTCTAAAGTGTGGAGTTACTGGGAAGTGTGAGTAAGCAATCTCCCAGAGTCAGAATCAGCTTTATTCACTGAGTACAATGGTTGTCGAACACGGCATTGTTTGCGGTACACATGGCATTAGCAACAGACAAACAACAACAGGCAATAGGGTATACCAACAAAAAAGTCATATACAGCATGAGAGTAGTACACTTGGTTGTTGAACCTCGAAATTGCTAAGAGGGTGCTGCGTCCGTACGGTGTTTGGAGGACTGGAGCAGGCGCAGGAGATTTCCATGGCCGGCGGGGGAGGACTAGAGTTCAGCAAGAGGACAACCTGAGGGAAGAAAGAGCTCCTGCACCTGGTGGTTCTAGAGGCGATAATCCTATAATGTCGGCCCGATAGAAGCAGCTCAAACAAGCCGTTGCCCAGGTGGGAGGAGTCGTTTAAAGGGACACTATCAATTAACGTGTTTTTTAACCTGAGTTTGAGAGAATTCTCGAAGTGCTGGTAAATAATGATGTATCCATTTCATTTGCTTATCTCTTTTGTTTACTGTAACAAATTCCTTTCACTCTGAACTGATGGCAATCAGAATGGGAGAGTGAACAATGAGGGGAGGGGGAATTCCTTCACAGGGTATCTGTTAACCCTGTGTGTAACTGTGTGTGAGAGTAAGCTCTCAGAAGGTGCCTGTTACTGAGCTGTCTGCAAGAGAGCAGAGGAGGAGGACATGTAAGTTGTTTTAAACATTTGTAATTGTCTGTGACTCAACAGCTTTTGATACTTTTTTTTGCTTTCAGGGAAAAATACTGTGTAGTCTGATATGCAAAAAAACTAACACTGGCTGTGCATTGAAGCAGACACCCCTTTTGATAATGATTTGTTCCAATAGAGTTAAATCCTACACATAATGAATTAAAGCTTTTGCCTCGGATATTTAAAGTGAACCTCCGGACTAAAAATCTACTCAGCAGAACTGAAAAGGCTTGGTGTTTCTTTAACAGTTTCACAGCATCAGAACTTTGTTTTTCTTACCAAAGCATCATTTTTAGCTGCATTTTTACCTAAGCTCCACCCATCAAAGAAAAAAAACCCGGGCTTTTTTCCCCTGATGCTGTGCAGAGCATGATGGGATTTCCTATGTTGTTATTCATGTTGCCTAGCAACTGGGAGAGGTGCTCAGAACACAGGACAGGTGGAACTGTGTCTCATGCTCCCGGTCACCTCCTTTCAACCAAAAAGATGGCTGCCATCATGAAATCAAACATTTGCCTGTTCTTTTAAAACAGTGGGGGTAAGAGACTATATTACCTATCTATTTTAATTAACATAACTAATGTAACTTAATGACAGTATGTTTGTTTAGGCAGGAGTTCCTCTTTAACATGAAAAGTAGGAAAATGTTTACACAGCTGCTTAGACATTATTTGTACATTGTCATTTTAGAACACTTGGGTATTGATAGTGTTCCTTTAAGACCTTAGTGGCCCTTGACTTCATTCTCGCCGTATGGAGGAGATCGAGAGGTGGCAGGGATGACCCAATGATCTTTTCCGTTTCCAGTTTGAGAAGTATTCACGTCTGCGGCCACACCGGCCAAATTTCCTTTTGAGATTGCTTCATGTCGCTGCAGAACCAAGTGAAGGGGAGAACCCTGGCTCATCATTCTCTGGAACCTTGGCCTTCCTTATTGAGAAACAGACCTACTTCTTACAGCTCACCCAGACAGCTACGAAATGAATCCATGTGCGGTACAACAATTACCATGTCATGCTGCGGAAAGCACATTTCCAAACTATAGATGTGTAAATTTTATGCTGATGCCTGGAAAGCCAGAAATATTAACCTATTTCTCCCTATCGGTGACACATTTCATGGAAATGGCGAATGTCAGCAAGAACACAGCTGGGCCGACGCTAAATCGTTAGCTGGGAAATCAGAATGGCTGTGCTGCTGTGAAATGTAGCACAATTTGCTCACATGTCAGAAAGAAAAGAGGGACTGTGGTGTGTAATCATCCCTCAAAATGTATGGAAGCAATAACCCCTGCAAGGCCTGTTATAGCAGGGAGGCCCAGAGGCTAAGGGGCCCGGCAGTGGCAGGTCCTTGTGTGTGCTGTACTTCTCTTCTACCCCCTGCACCATAGCCAGCCTTTGACCTGAGCGACCGGAGCGGTCTCTCAGGGTGCCGGCTTCCAAGGGCGCATGTGCACAGCACAGTATCGCCGCTCGCCGACCTGCTCCGTCTGTAATTAGAGCAGAGCTACAAGAAAGTGGCCACCAATGTCCACAAATGCGGACACCAGCGGCCCTTTTCTAACTACAGGGGGAGCTGAGGTGGAGAGAGAAGAGTGATGTCAGCGGTGGAAGGTGTGGAGATGGTGAGTGTCGTGATACGCCACCGCTGCCTCCAGCACATACACTGTCTGAAGGGAACCTACAGCTGACTACCTAGACTTGAGGCACCTACATCTGGCTACCTATACTGGGGGAACCTTTGCTTGGCTACCTATACTGATGCATCTACACCTGACTTACTATACTGGTGGAACCTATTCTTGGCCAGGGACGGATCTAGACCAAGTTGCGCCTGGGGCAAGGTCAGATTTTGGAGCCTAAAGGTCAGGTTTTGGCACCTACACTGCCATTCATTTTGCTGCCTTTTTAAGAATTCAACAAACTGCGCCTGGGGCAAGAGACCCGCTTGTCCCCCCCCCCCCCCTAGATCCGTCCCTGTTCTTGGCTACCTATACTGATGTACCTACACCTGACTTCCCATACTGGTGGAACCTATGCTTGGCAACCTATACTATACAATACAATACAATACAATAATACAATAACATTTCTATAGCGCTTTTCTCCCATAGGACTCAAAGCGCTTAGGCTCTCTCAGATTCAGTAATTAGTAGGATGAAGTATTCACACAACAAAAGTTATATTTCTGCAAATGCCAAACTGAACAGGTGGGTTTTCAGTCTGGATTTAAACAGGGATGGAGCTGTCCTGATCTGTTGAGGTAAGGAGTTCCAAAACGTAGGGGCAGCATGACAGAAGGCTCTGGGACCAAAAGTTTCCAAGTGGACTCTGGGTATGACTAGATTATTAGAACCTGTTGATCTGAGAATGCGGGGATTGCTACGCAGCTGCAACATATCTTTCATGTATCCAGGGCCTAGATTATTCAGGGATTTAAATGTCAGTAGGCCGATCTTGAATAGGACCCTCCATTCTATAGGTAGCCAGTGAAGGGAGTGCAGGACTGGCGTTATGTGGCAGTGACGGGGTTGGTTGGTTAGCAGTCTGGCAGCAGTATTCTGTATCAGCTGTAGGCAGTACAAGACCTTTTTTGGAAGGCCAGTGTAGAGAGCATTGCAGTAGTCCAGTCGGGATGTGATGAAGGCATGGACTAAGGTTGGCAGATCTTCTGGCAGTATGAGGTGCTTGATTTTTGCAATGTTCTTCAGGTGAAAATAGGATGATTTCACCACAGCAGAGATTCGAGTTCTGAAGTTTAAATCCCCATCAATTAGAACTCCCAGGCTACGCACATGATCTGAGGGCACCTACACCTGACTTCCTATACTGGGGCACCGGCCCTGCCCTGCACCTTCCAGACAAGGCAGAGCAGCGGCAGCTGCTGTTACCCCTTCCAGTGAACAGCCAATACTACACTATATTGGGGTCCTAGTTTTTTTTTTTAAGGTTCCTTTAAAATCCAAAGGTTCTTTCATATGTATGTATGAATGCCTGTAATCAGTTTTGCAGGGTATAGTGTGAAATAGGCCATAGGGAAACATGGCTACTAATCTGCACATCAGTTGTCCTTTCAGTTACAACTGACAGCAAATTATTAAGTTTAGAAAGTGAACCTGAACCGAGTAAAATTATTTAAAATAAGCACATGATGTAGCTGCAAATGAATATTACATACTTACCCTGCTGTCAGTTCCTCTAAGAAGCTCACCATTTTCTTCAAACAACGATTCCTTCCAGTTCTGACAAGATTTTGTCAGAACAGAAATATATCAGTTGCTGTCAGTTATACTGTATATCAGTTGCTGTCAGTCAGAACCAAAAGGACAACTGATGTGCAAGGTATTGTCCATGTTTCCTTATGGCTCAAGTGGGCGAGATTACAGTTTAACAGTGTGCTGACCAGGAAGCTGTTATGGGGTAATGGCCATTTTCAAAATGGAGGATGGAGAATTCCATTGATTATAGTGGACGAACAGGATGCGGTAGAGGAGAAAGAGATTGAGGAGTAGACTACATGGGAGGAAAGTATGACCTGTGTATGGTTATTTTGACTTTTAATTTTCAGCTCAGGTTTGCTTGTAAAAGCAACCATAACAGTACAGGGTATGTACTGTGTGCCTCTTCCCTCTGACCAGTGCTGGAGGTGGATGCAATGCTCCTCCAACAGTGCAAGAAGGGGGCAGAAGATGAGCTTAAAAAATAATTATCAAGTTTAATTCAAAACATTGGGTTAGAGTTTAAATTTGGATGTTAAAGGGAACCAGAGACGAAGCACACTTGTGTATTTTACCATATATATCAGTAAGAACATTATGCTGGGGATACACGGTACGTTTCTGTACCGTGTATCGACCAGCTGATCCGGCCAGCTGATAATATTCAGCTGGCCCGATCATGCCGCTCGACCCGCGCAGCTCGATCCCTGCCAGCAGACAATGGCAGGGAATCGAGCGCTGATAAGGAAGCGCCGGCGGGGACGAGCGGTAATCGATCCGCGCACACGAGGACGAGCGGGGACGCGGCTGGGGTCGATACGGCGGCTAATCGAGCCGCCGGTCGACCCGTGTATGCCAGGCATTAGAGAAAACACTTACCATGCTCTCTGTTTCATCCTCACTGCTAAAAGTGTCTGTTATCAGCTGTGATAAGAATCCCGCTTGGGCTTGAAAAGACACCAGAGAAGACAGACTCAGCTATAATCTTTCCTTAGCAAAGCTAGACTGAGTGCTCAGTCGGGGATTCTTATCGGAGGTGATAACAGTCAGATTAAACAGAGAACAATGAAACAAAAAACAGATTAGGTGTTTACTGTCATGTTCCCACTGATTTATAAGGTAAAATACAAGAGGGTGCTTCATCTCTGGTTCTCTTTAAAGTCATATCACAAAGAGGGAATTTAAGAGGGATCAGTTAGGGATGGCCAAATGATGAGAGGGGAATTCCATGATTGTACAGAAAAATAGCGTTGTCAACGAACCATGTTAGGAAATAAAAAAAAAACAAAGGTCTGCTGCACTGTGGTAAATTTGGCAATTTTACCTCTACTAATGCCTTGGAAGCACCGAATGGTAACCCTTTAGTGCCACAGGCATTACTGCAGTAACAGCGTTACACCTGAATTATCAGTGTATAGATCTGTATATATATCCAAGGTCAGACTGGAACGCTAAGGGCCCACCAGAGAATTTTAAGCCTAGGGCCCACCCAGGGGCATAACTAGAAATCACTGGGCTCCCCTGCAAAACTTTAGATGGGAACCCCTCCCCTGGCTTTCTGCACAAGTAAACTGAAAACTAATGTTATTCAATTGGCTAGTGCACACTTGAATGTGTTTTCCCCATGTGGATAAAAACAGACAGCAGTGAAGCACAGCACAACACACATTTTTTCTATCAATTACATTAGCTTCTGTGATAAAACGTGCATGTTTTCACACATACAGACACACATGATGTGCAGAAAATGTATACAGAAAACCAACAGACAAGTGTTTGCTCCCATCCCCAGCTTATTACACTCACTCTGCCCATCACGGATGTAACAGAATTGGCTCTGCAGACTCCTCCAGCATCACTACAGTACACAGCACTTAGGGAGGGGTAAAGAGGCTGGGGGCTGGGCATTGTACACAGGACCCTGCTGCAGACTGAATAGGGACTGTCTACAAATCTTTGTCTGCAAAACTTTGTATGATTCCTAATCAGTGGCTTAGCAGATGCGGTCATTAGAACAATTGCGCAGAGAGCAGAAAGTTTTTTCTCTCCCCGTGCCCTTAGTTGTGAGTCTCTCAGGACAGGGAAAATAAACTTCTCCCTCCACGGGGCCCCCTGCAGCTTCTAGGTTCCCCTGCGGCTGCATCCCTTGCAGGGGCTATTGCTACACCCCTGGGCCCACTCGCCCCAACATTTGAAGCTCACATACATATGTACTCTGTAAAGTATTGCAGAATGTGTAAGTGGTACATAACAATAATATGGGGGACATTAGATTATGGTAGTAATTTGATTGTGAGCTCCTCTGTGCCCTCCCCTCCCCATGTAGCCACCCCCCCTCCATGGGTAGCCTTAGTATAATTAGCCAAAGGTGTCTCCGCCTCCCCTTATAGGGCATTAGCATTAGTGGGGGTAAATAGCTTCCTGCTGCCTCCTTATTCCCTTTCACTGACCTGCAGATCAGCAGCAATCGGAAGAGAGGAGAGCATTAACCATGCAGCACACTTTAAATGTAGGAATAACCAATGACCTTACTTCCACCTCTGCAATGTACTCCGTGGTCACTGCACCACTCTCCCTTCTGTCAGGGAAAGCCCTACCAAAGAGGCAAAGGGAGCAATTGTCACAGGGCCCCAGAGCCTGTAGGTGCCCCCAAGGTTCCTATACCTGTTCTAATGTGCTCTGTCTAACTGCAGCCTTTTCTAGTTGCACAGTGGCTGTATTATCTCTGTTATGTGATCTAATCTTCTCTCCACTGTCGGCTCTGTCTGGCTCAGGCAGTCAGGCTGGAATGTGCTGTGTTGCTTGTGATTGGATAGAAGCTATACACACCCTCTCCAGGCCCCCTGCCCACTCTGTATGACTCACACACTGAGCTACTCTCAGCCTATCACTTGCTATGTCTTTTGTTTGTAAACACTGCATAAAAATGGCAATTACAAGCCAGGGTTGCAGCAGAGAGTGGAAGAAACAGCACAGAGGGGCCCAGGAGAACATCATGAATAGAATGGTATGCTTTTTATTGTAAGAATTTTACAGTACAGATTCTACCCCTGATCACGCCCCCGTCACACCACTAATCACACATACCATAAGGATTTCATAAGAAAAATATGTTGTTTTATAATTCAAACCACACTGGTCCTTTCTATCCTGGTTCATTTTCAATAGATCAATTTAAAGGATGGGAATAAAGTCAATCAAACCCATTTTGTTAGTAGAGAAACATATATTTTTACATAGAAAGAGGGACAAAGTCCTGAAAGAGGGACAAATGAGGAGGAAAGAGGGACAGGGCTCCCAAAAGAGGGACTGTTCCTCTGAAAGAGGGACAGTTGGGAGCTATGTCCACCGCTGGTTGTATCTTCTCTGTGACCTGTGGCCTGATATTACTTAATAACATGCGTCAGATCACGGAGGAGAGGCGCTCCTGTGAGGACAGAGGATGTCAGGGACTGCACGGAGCCACATACTGACAGAGGAGTGTGTCCGCCAGGGCAAGTGAGACAGAGCCGGGACAAGGTCCTCCAGCACCCAAGGCTGAGACGCCAAAGTGCGCCCCTCTATCACTCCCACCCCAGCCGTCACATACCGATTGCTATTAGACTAAGAGGCGCCCCAGGGCCCCCAACACCTTAAAGCGGACCCAAACCAAACATTTTTTTAATTCAAAATATTTAGTTGCACCACTCTGACACATACAAAGATAAATAAACACTCCTTCAAGCCTATGAGCATTTCAGTGCATGCTTTTCACCCTTCTCTTTCATAACTAGGATTATACAGGTGGCAGCCATTAGCAATTCCTCCATTGCCGGACACCATCTACTCCACCAGTTTGCTGGATTCAGTCCCGGCCATTTTAAGGAAGGGATGGGTTCCTCCAATAAATGTAAAATATTTTATATTTATCATCATGCAGCTGAAAAAAGGCTGCTATTTATTATTATAATTTAGAAAATAGATTTTATTTCTGAAATCTTGTATTTTTAATTTGGGTCCACTTTAATCTCTACTTATCTGGTTTGCAGTCACTGCCATGTATCCCCTTTTCTTATTTCTCTCTGCTTCAAACACAATAGGGGAATGATAGCTGGATGAGTTGTGCGCCCCCTCCTACACTGCGCCCTGAGGCTGGAGCCTCTCTCACCTCGGCCTGGCCCTGCCCCCTCCTACACTGCGCCCTGAGGCTGGAGCCTCTCTCGCCTTCCTGACGCAAGTCAGGAAGTGAACTCTTTGACCCCGAAAATAATAAATTCAATGGCCTCAATCAGGAGCGTTTCTAGGGTCCTTGGAGATCGGGGGCACCTGTGGGCACCAGGCGGGGAGGCAAAAATGGGCGTGGCCATGAGGTGAGTGGGCGTGGCCATGGGTGGGGCCAAATGTACATGAACTTAGCAGCGGTGTAAGCTACGGATAACGGGCCTGCCCATCGAAATATTGGACGGAGCCCCCTGTCCTTTATTTAGATAATTTACAATCAGTATAGGCATAGATCAAAGATGTATACGCACATACAATTTTGATTGGTCAATCACTGACCCCCAATTTTCCCACCCCCGTGCAGTAAGTGGGCCAACAGACAATGAATTTTATGAACAGAGCTAAAATTGGCTAATCAAAATTGTATGTGTGTACCAGGCTTTACAGCTAATACTGTACATACTGAAAGTAGCAGGGATCAGCATACAATACAGCTGGTTTACAATCAATAAAGGCACAGAGTAACACCTTACACTGTACACACTGTAGGTAAATCGGCACACAGTGCAGGCACTAGAGAACAGCGTATACTGTACATACTGTAGGCAGCAGAATTCAGCACACTGCAGCTAGCGTGCCAAAAAGGATCACGTTGTGCGGCGTGCTTATCGCGCCGCACCAAAAAATGGGTGGGCCATGGACCAGAATATAGGTGTGGTAACGGGTGGAGACAAATTTACATGAACCTAGCAATGGTGGGACATCAGATTAGGACAGTAGTGGCGAACCTTTTGGAGGCCGAGTGCCCAAACTGCAACCCAAAAGTCACTTATCTATCGCAAAGTGGCAACAGCAATTTAAACTAAATACTGTACAAACATTTTAACTCATACATGAACATTATGGAAAATCCAAGTTGAAAATAAACTGTGAAGATAAACAATTTCATCCATCCTACTCCTGAAAAATGTATTCAATTTTTTAGAACCTCCCAGTTTTATTTTCTGTTTTAAAACGCTAAAAAAGTAGGTTTAATGCTATTGTCTCATATGATAAGGATTCAGCTTTTCCCATAGTCTCGCAGTTAGCAATCATGTGACCCCCAACAAGACATATTAAGCAATCATGAGGCCCCCAACAAATCATGAGGCCCCCAACAAGACAAATTCAGCAATCATGAGGCCTCCAACAAATCATGAGGCCCCCAACAAGACAAATTCAGCAATCATGAGGCCCCCAACAAATCATGAGGCACCCAACAAGACAAATTCAGCACTCATGAGGCCCCCAACAAATTATGAGGCCCCCAACAAGACAAATTCAGCAATCATGAGGCCTCCAACAAATCATGAGGCCCCCAACAAGACAAATTCAGCAATCTTGAGGCCCCCAACAAATCATAAGGCTCCCAACAAGACAAATTCAGCAGTCATGAGGCACATAAATAGACAGCATTTAACATAAATAGGCAGAATGCCCCCTTAATATGGTAGCCCCCCAAGTTAGGTAGTGAGTGACAGGGACCCCCAGGTTAACTAGTGAGTGACAGGCGCCTCCAGTTAGGTAGTGAGTGACAGGGACCCCGATAGTGAGTGACAGGGAGCCCCTTTAGGTAGTGAGTGAGTGCCAGGGAGCCCCTTTAGGCAGTGAGTGAGTGACAGGGAGCCCCTTTAGGCAGTGAGTGAGTGACAGGGAGCCCCTTTAGGCAGTGATTGAGTGACAGGGAGGCCCTTTAGGCAGTGAGTGAGTGACAGGGAGGCCCTTTAGGCAGTGAGTGAGTGACAGGGAGCCCCTTTAGGCAGTGAGTGAGTGCCAGGGAGGCCCTTTAGGCAGTGAGTGAGTGCCAGGGAGGCCCTTTAAGCAGTGAGTGAGTGCCAGGGAGGCCCTTTAGGCAGTGAGTGAGTGCCAGGGAGCCCCTTTAGGCAGTGAGTGAGTGCCAGGCAGCCCCTTTAGGCAGTGAGTGAGTGCCAGGGAGCCCCTTTAGGCAGTGAGTGAGTGACAGGGAGGCCCTTTAGGCAGTGAGTGAGTGACAGGGAGCCCCTTTAGGCAGTGAGTGAGTGCCAGGGAGCCCCTTTAGGCAGTGAGTGAGTGCCAGGGAGCCCCTTTAGGCAGTGAGTGAGTGCCAGGGAGCCCCTTTAGGCAGTGAGTGAGTGCCAGGGAGCCCCTTTAGGCAGTGAGTGAGTGCCAGGGAGCCCCTTTAGGCAGTGAGTGAGTGCCAGGGAGCCCCTTTAGGAAGTGAGTGAGTGCCAGGGAGCCCCTTTAGGCAGTGAGTGAGTGCCAGGGAGCCCCTTTAGGGAGTGAGTGAGTGACAGGGAGGCCCTTTAGGGAGTGAGTGCCAGGGAGCCCCTTTAGGGAGTGAGTGAGTGAGTGACAGGGAGGCCCTTTAGGGAGTGAGTGAGTGACAGGGAGGCCCTTTAGGTAGTGAGTGAGTGCCAGGGAGCCCCTTTAGGGAGTGAGTGCCAGGGAGCCCCTTTAGGGATTGAGTGAGTGACAGGGAGGCCCTTTAGGGAGTGAGTGAGTGACAGGGAGCCCCTTTAGGGAGTGAGTGCGTGCCAGGGAGCCCCTTTAGGGAGTGAGTGCGTGCCAGGAAGCCCCTTTAGGGAGTGAGTGAGTGACAGGGAGGCCCTTTAGGTAGTGAGTGAGTGACAGGGAGCCCCTTTAGGCAGTGAGTGAGTGACATGGAGCCCCTTTAGGCAGTGAGTGAGTGCCAGGGAGCCCCTTTAGGGAGTGAGTGCGTGCCAGGGAGCCCCTTTAGGGAGTGAGTGAGTGACAGGGAGGCCCTTTAGGGAGTGAGTGAGTGAGTGACAGGGAGGCCCCCCCCTCTAGCCGCCGCCGCTCCCCCCTACCTCTCAGCAGACCTCAGGATCAGCGGCGACCCGACCAGTTGTACGAGCGGGCGCTGGACGCACCCGCTCTATATGAGGAAGTGATGTCACTTCCGCATATCAGTGCGGGCACTGGGTCCTAGCGCCCGCACGATTGGTCGCCGGCTCGCGGCCTGATCCTGAGGTCTGAGACTGTCAGTGACGCGGTGGCTGGAGGGAGCCGCTGAGTCTGACAGAGGGGGCGGCCGGGCGGAGATCCGTGGCACCCCAGGAAAGATTGGGGGCACGTGCCCCCCCAAAACAGGGCTAGCGACGCCCCTGGCCTCAATTCTGGTAGCTATGTGAGGTAAATATTTTTCTGTAGTTAGAATATCTCATGAGGTATTTTCCTCTTTTTTTTAGCAATTCAGAAATATTTTTTTTCATTTGCGAACATGAGGTAAAACATGAGGTAAATGCATAAAGTGAGGTAAAACATGAGGTATTTCAGCAGTAAGCCTGCAGTAAATAAGTAGTAGTCTTTAATTGTCTTCCGTAAGTTAGGATAGTCTTTGGAAGATGTGTTTTTTTGTTTTTGTTTTTTGAGGTGGGGGAGGTGTATTTGATTATGTAGCAACCTATGAAAAGTATATTTATAGGCATCCCTTATATAAAAAAAAAATCCAGGAAATATTGGAATTTTCCACTATTCTTTTCTATCACACAGCCTGAATAGGAACGACACCAAAACAGGAATAGGAACTACACTAAATGGACGTATGTCTTTTTTCAACCCAAATAACTATGTAACTACCGTATATACTCGCATACAAACCGAATTTTTGACCCCCAAGGGGGTCAAAAGTTGGCGGGTCGGCTTGTATGCGAGTCCTTTCCCGGTGGTCGGTGGTCCGCGCTCCCCCCCTCTCCGCGGCTGCTATTACCTGTTTAGGCAGCGGCTGCTTCCTAATCCGGGTTCCCCTCTCATACGCAACGTATTAAGTGATCACAACAGCGCTCCCGACGCTGCTGCTGTGACGATGCAGGGGGCAGGAAAGAGTGGTTCCCCTGGTAACGGCGATACACATCGGCACTACAGGGAGCCGCGCTCTTTCCTGCCCCCTGCATCGTCACAGCAGCAGCGCCGTGCGTGCTGCTGTGATACACTTAATACGCAACGCATGAGAGCGGGGAACCCGGATTAGGAAGCGGCTGCCTAAACAGGTAATAGCAGCGGGGGGAGCGGGCAGCTATACTGGGCACTATACTGGCTATACTGGGAACTATACTAGCTATACTGGGTCACTACCTACCAATACTGGGCACTTTACTAGCTATACTGTGCACTATACTGGACACTACCTACCTATACTGGGCACTATACTAGCTATACTGGGCACTATACTGGCTATACTGGGCACTATACTGGACACTACCTACCTATACTGGGCACTATACTAGCTATACTGGGCACTATACTGGGCACTATACTGGCTATACTGGGCACTATACTAGCTATACTGGGGCACTATACTAGCTATACTGGGGTACTACCTACCAATACTGGGCACTTTACTAGCTATACTGGGCACTATACTAGCTATACTGGGGCACTACCTACCAATACTGGGCACTTTACTAGCTATACTGGGCACTATACTACCAATACTGGGCACTATACTGGCTATACTGGGCGCTATACTGGGCAATATACTAGCTATACTGGGGCACTACCTACCAATAATGGGCACTTTACTAGCTATACTGGGCACTATACTAGCTATACTGGGCACTATACTAGCTATACTGGGCACTACCTACCCATACTGGGCACTATACTAACTATACTGGGACACACTGGGGGGATCACAAGGCCAGCATTTCCTACCCCCGGCTTATATGGGGGTCAATCATTTTCCCCTGTTTTTTCAGGTAAAAGTTGGGGGGTCGGCTTATATGTGAGTATATATGGTATGTAACTAAAAACTGAAAAATGCATACACATTGACTTTACCTCCAGGTACAGGCAGGTCTTAAACTAATCGGTAAATTATGTGCTAACATGCCCCCTAATTTCCATGTGAATAGCTATTTCCGGTAAATTACCTCATTAATTACCTCATAATTTACCTCATGAGGTAAAACATGACTAAAACCTACCAGAATTGCTAAATGCAATTACCTCATGGGGTAAATTACCTCACATGAGGTAATTTGTTTGATAACCCTACCAGAATTGAGGCCAATGTATTTATTCCAAAAAACGCGAACGCAATCGCCACATAAAGTGGTTTTGTGAGCGTTTAGCGCTCTTCCTATACCTTCCATTATAGCAAAAACGCCCCAAAAATGCGGACGCAACATGCTGATATGAACCTTCTCATAGAGACTCATTGCACAAGCATTTTGTGGGTGATTTTGAAAATCGCCTGCGCTGGAAAAAAGGGCAAAAACGCCCCTAGTGTGAACGAGCCCTTCATGTTGCCCCTGATCTGATGACTGTGTGAGTGATGTGGAGGCAGTGACGACCATACAAATCACTAACAGGATGACCCTGGCAGCATGGGATGCCCTTAGCGGCCTCTTGTTTCGCCTGGGCCAGGCAGCACCCCTGTCTGGAACGCTTCCTTTGCAGGGCTAGAGTCCCTCCATCAGCTTCCAGCTAGGACATGGGCCTGATGCAGTTCCATGCATTGGTAACTGCTACAGCAGCTGAAAGGCAGGGGAACATATCTTCCCCTGATGCCATTAGGAAGTGTAGCTCCTCGCACATATATTTCAGCACGGCGAGGATTAAAACTCTCTCCAGCCGATAATGCTGGCAGCTTTAAAGGCCTGGCAACTTTATTTACTGATTCAATTAGTGATGTCGGAGGTGGGAGGCGTTGTTTAATGTCCAAAATGAGCACAGAGTTTTTCCTCGCTTTACTCCAGCGATGAGACGTATTGTCAGGGTGATGCGTTTTTTTTCCCCCACCATACGTTTAATCATTTTTGTTTTATTAAAAATCAATCATCATTGCCCCCGAGTCCTTTTATCCACTTGTCTCTGCCATGCAGGCTGGGATAGCCAGAACACCTGAGTCAGCCAGGGTGATGGGCTCTGCTGCCTGTTTAAAGGATACCCAAAGTGACATGTGACATGATGAGATAGACATGGGTATGTACATTGCCAAGCACACAAATAACTATGCTGTGTTCCTTTTTTCCTTTCTCTGTCTGAAAGAGTTAAATATCAGGTATGTAAGTGGCTGACTTAGTGCTGACTCAGACAGGAAGTGACTACAGTGTGACCCTCACTGATAAGAAATTCCCCTTTTTATCTCTTTCTTGCTCTCAGAAGCCATTTTCTGCTAGGAAGTGTTTTATAGTTGGAATTTCTTATCAGTGATGGTCACATTGTAGTCACTTCCTGTCTGAGTGAGGACTGAGTCAGCCACTTACATACCTGATATTTAACTCTTTCAGACAGAGAAAGAAAAAAAGGAACCCAGCCTAGTTGTTTGTGTGCTAGGCACTGTACATACCCATGTCTATCACATGTCACTTCGGGTATCCTTTAATACCTGGACTGGGCTTCAGCCAGAAACATCTGCTCTGCATGCTTGTTCAGGGTCCATGGCTAAAAGTATTAGAGCCCATTTCCACTAGAGCGAATCTGCATGCGTTTTCTTCATGCAGATTCGCATAACCAATACAAGTGGATAGGACTGTTTTCAACTTGTCAGGATTTCTTAGCGTTTTTCTGTGCAGAAAAAATCTTCACGGCAGAGCCATCAGAAATCGAATCGCATACAATGTAATTAATAGGAAAAACGCATGCGTTTTTGCCATGCGTTTTTCTATGCGTTTTCGCATGCCTTTTTGTGTAAAAACAACGTAAAAAGCACATCAGCATTGACATGGTTAAAAACGCTTGGCCACACATGCGAAATTGCATAGAAAAACGCATGGAAAAACGTTTTCCGCACTGGAATCGCACCGCACCAATGGAAACGTACCCTTACAGGCTTGCAAATTTTAGTCAAAGTCATTTTCACATTGAAAATGCTATTTTCAATTTTAAGAAAATATTTGCAAAAATACAGTGTATTTTCGCAAAATGGTCAAAGAAAATGAATGTGCAAAAACTCATAGAAAACATGAAAAATCTTTATTTTTAGCATGAAAATTCACTATTAATGTGAAAAATCATTTTCAATGGCATTTTCGCTCAAAAGTCAAATGTAACATTTTTGTGAAAATTAATGTGAAAAGAATATCGGCATTTTGGCTCATCACTGTTAGAGGATGAGCAAGACAGCCAGCAGCGAGCATTGTTTGAAAGGAAATAAATATGTTGGGCCTCCATAACCCTCTCACTTTAGGTATCCTTTAAACAATTCCAGTTGCCTGGCTGTCCTGCTGGTCTCTTTGGCTGCAGTAGTGTCTGAATCACACACCTGAAACAAGCATGTGGCAAATCTAGTCCCACTTTAGTCAAAGCACCTGGTCTGAATGCTTGCTCAGGGTCTATGGTTAAAGTGACACTGAAGCAAAAAAACATTATGGTATAATGAATTATATGTGTAGTGTAGTACGGATAATATAGATAAAAGAACATTAGTATCAAAGAAAAGAGTCTCATATTTTTATTTTCCCTGCAGTAAAATCTTATCTGAAGTTGTCTTTCACTGTTTCTTTAACATATAAGTGCTTCAGAAAACAGCACTGAAACTGACTAAATTAGTCGGAGAGCTCATTTGCATAGATACAAGTGAAGTTTCTTAACTCTTCCTGTACTGGAAACAAAATGAGACTCATATATTTGTTACTTAACCCCTTCGGGACGGGCTGCCTATCCCCCTTTAAGGACCAGGCATTTTCCATGCGGGGGGAGGGGGAGCTCGTTTGGGGGGGTCAGGCAGCCGGATCCCTGTTGGGGTTTCTGGGCTATGTCCCCCCCCCCCCCTACCTCCAGATAGCCTCCCTTTCGCCAGCAGCCTTTACTCACCTCCCAGGCTCCAGCGATGTGCAGCTGTGGACACCTCCGCTCCCGCTGGCTTCCCCGCTCGTACTGATGCTAAGTCCTGGGTCGCAGCTTGATGGCGTCATCAAGCTGGGACCCGGCACTTAGCGTCAATACAGCGGGGGTGCCGGCCAGAGCGGAGGGGAGCGGCAGGAAGGTGAGTGGATCCTCTTCCTTCCCCCCCTACCGCCGCAGCTCTGTAAGTGATCACTATGATCTGCCGGCGATCACAGTGATCACGTGATCAGAAGCCATGCGTGATGGCTTCTGATCACTGAGGGGAGATGTTAGCTGTCATATGACAGATTAATCTCCCCTCTCCGGTGCGCACTATCGTGGACGTTGAATCTACATCCAGCCAGGGCGGCAGCACCACCTGCTGGACCTAGATTTAAACTACTTTGGTGCCCAAAAGTTCAAAGTTCTAGGTCTTAGCCGTACTACACATACAATTCATTATATCATAAGTTTATTTTCACTTCAGACTCCCTTTAAAGGTTTTAGAGGTAGTTGATCAGCAGAGCAGCCAGGAAACTGGTAATGTGGGAAATAAATACTGTATGTCAGCCACCGCATCCTTCTCACTTCAGGTGTCCTTTAAAGAGACACTGAAGCGAAAAAAAAAATATGATATAGTGAATTGGTTGTGTACTATGAATAATTACTAGAAGATTAGCAGCAAAGAAAATATTCTCATACTTTTATTTTCAGGTATATAGTGTTTTTTCTAACATTGCATCATTCTATAATATGTGCAGATTACACAACACTCAGCATTCAAAATTATTCTTTCAGAGCAGTCTGTGAAGTAATGACCTCTCCTCTAGCAGAGGAAAAGTAAATAGTCCAGGAACAGTTGAGATAATAAAAGTCAGATAACAGCCCTCTCCACTTATGCTGGGAATACACGGTTCGTTTTTGCCTTCGTTTAAACCTTCGATTCGTTCGGTAAACGAATTGAGTGTTGAAAATGTATGTGGAAATAGTCATAATCTCATTATAGTTTCGATTAATAGACCCCAAAAACGAACGACTAGTGATCGAACATGTTTGATATTATCTCTCTTTATCCATCTAATCGAGCCATTGGTAGGCTTGATGGCTGTTCAGATCGATTATATATTCGTTTATGTTAGTCCGTCCCTGTAAAAAGGGATTTTCGTTTCGTTTCTTTGCAGCCTTCTATCATTGGAAAAACGAAACCATCAGAATCGGAAAAAAAAACGAAACCGTGGGTGGTGATATTAACCGTATGACTGATTATTTCGGGATCGAAAAGGACAAAAGGCACAATCGAAACGAAGGTTTAAACGAAGGCAAAAACGAACCGTGTATTCCCAGCATTAGTCGGATAGCTTAATGGCTTGTTTGCATAGAGATAACAACTGGAGTTTCTCAACTCTTCCTGTACTGGAAACAATTACACTGATGTATCTGATCTTAATGTTTTATTTCTTAGCTGTGCTACACATACAAATCAAATATCATCATTTTTTTTTCGCTTCAGTGTCTCTTTAAATAAAAACAAAGTTAGGTCTGTACAGAAAAAGTCCACCAGATGGCAGTAAAGCCACACTGCACTGATTCCATACGCATCGCCTTCAACGCAAACCCCAATCTGGGGCAGGACAATGCCTTTCTACAAATCTCCGATAACGCAACTCTGTGTTTCTTTTAGAAAGGTTTATTCTTTAGAAAATCTTTGACAAAAAAAAGTAAAGAAAAGAGAGAGAGAGATAGAGAGAGAGAGAGGAGACAGCAGAGAACAGACTGCCGTTCTTTCCTTTACAAGAAGCGCTAATTACATCCTCACAGCTGGAATATCTGCTATTCTTTCGGCAGTGAAATATCATCTGGCACATATACGCTTGCACTTGCACGCCACGATCGCGGCGGGGGAAAGCGGAGACTGCCGCCCGGCATGCATTATACCGCAGCTGTCAGATGTCTCCCGAACGCTCGCTCCCTGCTGCACATCCTCTGGATCTGAGGGGTTCCTCTTTTAAAAAAATAAAATAAAATCACTGTAATTAGGAAGAGTGAAGGGCGCAGCGATTACACATCTAACACCTAATAATACAGGACTATGAAGAGATGAACTTCACACTCTTATTCTTGTTTTATTTTTCTTTAAAGTGTTTTTGTATTTCTACTTCAGTGTGCTTAGACCGTAACTACACCCGAAACTCAACACGGCAAACTCTCAGCCCACCCGCGGTTACCAGATTCAGTGTGACCTGTGAGGATTACCCCCAAAACAGAACGTTATCAACCTGAAAAAAAGGTCACTCTGTATCTCTGTTTCCCTGCAGCTGTGCGCCTGGCTATACACAAGAATAGATTTATACTTTTTCTGCCCCATATGCCAAATGTCTTGTGGCTCTTCTTCCATGCGAAACAGCCTCCCCCTTCAATTCCATGTCGCCTCACTAACTGGGTCACCAGCGGGACCCAGAGGACGCTTGCAGTCTATGGGGGCTGGAGGAAGCCCCAGGTAAGTTCAGACTTTTAATAGGTCTGTTCAGGGTCCCTTAATGTTCAGAAGCCCTTCCCATTCTATTTGCAGCCTCCTTTTCCATGTGTAACATCCATGTGCAGCCCCCCTTCTATGGGTGACATCAATGCAAAGCAGTCCCTCCTATTCCATATGCAGCCCTCTCTTCCATGGGTAACATCTATGTACAGAGTGAGGCCTAGTGCACACCAGAGCGGTTCGGTTGCGTTTTTAGGAACTCTTGCGGCTGAGGAAACGCTTGGGTAATGTATTTCAATGGGCTGGTGCACACCAGAGCGGGTCGGTTTTAGCTGAAACGCAAACTCCCAGGCTGCAGCATTTTTTGGATTTCGGAAGCGTTTCTGCCTCGAATGTTAAGTATAGGAAAAAACGCAAAACGCTTGATAAAACGCCAGATCAGAGCGGTTTTCCAGGTGTTTTTTTTTTACAGTAGCTGTTCAGTAACAGCTTTACTGTAACAATATCTGTAATCTGCTACACAAAAACGCTACACAAAACCACTTCACTTTAACCTATTTTGGTTCCTGGACGTAGAAACTACGTCCAGGAACGATGCACGGTACCGCGCGCTCCCGGCGGCCGATCGCGCGCGTGCACGCGCACTCCTGGCCCGCGGTTCGTTAGCCAGGCAATCAGTGAATCGGGCTACGGTGCCCGATCACTGATTCCTCTCCCCCGCTGAAAAAGCGACAGCTTCTCTCGGAAGCTTCGCTTTTTCTGGCTGTTCCCTCCCCGATGCGTCACTCTAAGCGTGTGTTACGCTTAGAGTGACGTCATGTAAACAAACTCATAGCCGCCATCTTGTGGCCAAAAAAGTAATACTACAACCAAAAGTAAAAAAAAATTAAAATCAACACAAATTTACATTTTAAACCTATTGTTTACCTCCCACCCTCCCAAAACTACCCAAATAAAATGTTTAATATAAAAAAAAAACTATTATAATAAAAAAAAAAAAACATGTAAATATTTACCTAAGGGTCTAAACTTTTTAAATATCAATGTAAAGATGATATATTTCTATATTTTTTTTATTTTAAACTTGTAAATAGTGATAGATGCAAAATGGAAAAAATGCACCTTTATTTCCGAATAAAATATTGTCGCCATACATTGTGATAGGGACATAATTTTAACGGTGTAATAACCGGGACATATGGGCAAATACAATACGTGACTTTTAATTATGGAGGCATGTATTATTTTAAAACTATAATGGCTGAAAACTGAGAAATAATGATTTTTTTCTGTTTTTTTCTTATTCTTCCTGTTAAAATGCATTTACAGTAAAGTGGCTCTTAGCAAAATGTACCCCCCAAAGAAAGCCTAATTGGTGGTGGAAAAAACAAGATATAGATCAGTTCATTGTGATAAGTAGTGATAAAGTTATAGGCTAATGAATGGGAAGTGAACATTTCTCAAGTGAAAACGACGGAACGCGAATGGGTTAAAGAGACTCTGAAGCGAATTTTTTTTTGTGCTAAATTTACCTTTCCATTCACTTCAGAAGTCTCACCAGCGCTAAACCGGCGCATTCCCGCCAAAAAACGAGCACTGCAGACCCCCCAAATGCCCGGGCAAACATCCACGACCAACTTGGTCAAGGATTGTGCTGCCCTGAGAGGCTGAGCTATTCGCTGTTGCTCCGCCTCACCTGCTGTCAATTGCCGCGCAGATCGCCACCTCTCCCCGTCCCTCTTTGTGAAGAAAGAGTGAGAGGGGCGGGGAGAGGCGGCAATGCGCGGCGATTGACGGCAGGAAAGGCAGAGCTACAGCAGAGAGCTCTGCCCCTCCCAGGAAGCGCCGTCCTTAGTCCCCCTCGGGATTTGGGGGGTCGGCAGCCCTCGTTTTTAGCCAGGGATGCAGCAGTTTAGCGCTGGAGAGAGTACTGAAGCAAATGGAAAGGTAAATTTAGCAATATATTTTTGCTTCAGACTCTCTTTAAGTAAAAAACGCTACACAAAACCACAAAACGCTAGCAAAACGCTTCATAATAATAAGAAAAAAACACTTCTAAAACCGCTAGCGTTTTGCAGATCTGCTAGCAGTTTTTGGTGTGCACTAGGCCTTACAGAGTACCCTAGAAAAAGAATCTAAGGGACTGTCTACTTACAGTATCAAAAGTTTATTTTGAGTACCCAGCAAGCTCATGGGGAACCAGAACTCCAGGGAGTGTGTACGGGGCTACAATAGACCAAAAAGCCCTCTTACTGATATGCCATGGAAAATAAAGTTTGCTTTCTTAAAACAGAAGATATTTGCAATTATACAGATTGGAGTGAGGATATGATGTCTCCCACAATGCATCACTGCTGAATATGCAACTTATTCATCGTTGTCCCTGTTGGCTAGCCAAACCTCCAGATCCGCTGGAATGCAATGATGTGTCAGCTTGTTAATATTACAGAGCCACAATAATCCAACATGCATACAGACTGTTTCGGATTGATTGTTGATCCTCTTCAGTGCATGGCATGGATTAATAGATAATTTGCATATTTCAGCAGTGTTGCCTGGGAGACATCTCAAGCTCACTCCAACCTGAATTATCACAAATACTTTCTGTTTTAAAGAGGAATAGAAACCCAGCATTTCTTCTTGGCTCTAAAAAATTATTTACAGCATATTATATACTGCCACCATTTTTTTACTAGAACAGCATTCAATCAGTTAAATACAGGGCTTGAAGGTTCAGTGCAGAGAAAGCTGGACACATCTGAAGTGAAGATAATGTTATCTGGTGTTTACTTAATTGTATCAAGTGAGGAATGTGGCACATTCTCTGACTGTGCAGAAGCTCCTGGACACAGAGAGACACTCAAAGCATTTCTGCCTTCAATACAAGATGAATAAAACCACTTATGTATAAAATGCAAAGGCAGCTCTCAAAGCAACAAAACTGTACTTTTGGGAATTTGTAATTTCTAAATGAATAATAATACTTATGCACAAACGCAAATATGATAACCGTATGGCATATAAAAAGTAGGAAAACATGTTTTTATTGAATATTATGTCAGGGTTTTATACCGCTTTAAGAAAGCAAACTTTATCTAGAGCCACATTGACGATGCCATGGGGCCAGGAAATAGGCATGTAAACCAATGGGCTATACTGTAGCTGCTGTGATGAGGAACCATACTTACTGTACCCATATAGTAAGCCTTATACAGGGCCGCGCCTGGGCGGGTGCTGCGGGTGCATTGCACCCAGGCGCCTGTCTATGACAGGCGCCGCCCGGCTGCCGCTCACCCCCTCTGACCGCCGCTCACCATCTCTAGCCGCCGCTCCCTCCCTCCCTCTAGCCACATCAGACCTCGATCAGGCGGCGACCAATAGTGCGGGCGCTAGCACCTAGCACACCACACTGATATGCGGAAGTGACATCACTTTCGCATATAGAGTGGGTGCATCCAGCGCCCGCTCTTACTGGTCGGGTTGCCCACTGATCCTGAGGTCTGACATTGCAAGGTGAGGGGGGAGCGGTGGCGGCTAGAGAGGGGGTCCCTGTCACTCACTGCCTAAAGGGGTTCCTTGTCACTCACTACCTAAACGGGGTCCCTGTCACTCACTGCCTAAAGGGGGTCCCTGTCACTCACTACCTAAACGGGGTCCCTGCCACTCACTACCTAAAGGGGGTCCCTGTCACTCACTACCTAAAGGGGTCCCTGTCACTCACTACCTAAAGGGGGTCCCTGTCACTCACTGCCTAAAGGGGGTCCCTGTCACTCACTACCTAAAGGGGGTCCCTGTCACTCACTACCTAAAGGGGGTCCCTGTCACTCACTACCTAAAGGGGGTCCCTGTCACTCACTACCTAAAGGGGGTTCCTGTCACTCACTACCTACACGGAGTCCATGTCACTTACTACCTAAAGGGGGTCCAGGCTGGCTACATATACTGGGGACACTGGCTGTTTGTCATTATGTGCATTTACTGGTGAAAAGCTGTCTCTTATTATGTGCATTTACTGGTGAAAAGCTGTCTCTTATTATGTGCATTTGCTGGTGAAAAGCTGTCTCTTATTATGTGCATTTACTGGTGAAAAGCAGTTTCTTATTATGTGCATTTACTGTTGAAAAGCGGTCTCTTATTATGTGCATTTACTGGTGAAAAGCGATCTCTTATTATGTACATTTACTGGTGAAAAGCTGTCTCCTATTATGTGCATTTACTGGGGAAAAGCTGTCTCTCATTATGTGCATTTACTGATGAAAGGCTGTCTGTCAATACGGGCATTTACTGGTGAAACGCTGTCTCTTATGTGCATTTACTGGTGAAAAGCGGTCTCTTATTATGTGCATTTACTGATGAAAGGCTGTCTGTCATTACGTCCATTTACTGGTGAAACGCTGTCTCTTATGTGCATTTAGTGGGGACATTTTGTCAGTAAAAATAATCTTTTGTCAGTAAATTTTTAGGTATTTGTCAGTAAAAAATAACGTGAAAGGTTTGCAACACTGGCAGGCTGCGCGGCGCAACGGGAAAGATACAGGCAGCCCACCTTGGGCTTGGCAGGGGGGAGGAGCCGACGTCAGCGAGCGAGAGTAGGGTGGCCGCACGCAGCCATAAATACGCAGTGTGTGACTGCGTCGCACTCGCAGAGCCTATCAGCCTGAGTCAGTCCAGAGACTAGCAGACTCGCAGGAAGCCAAAGCCAGCCAGGAGCAAGCCCATGGAAGAGGGGTAGGAATGGGGTATCACATGCATGCATAAAGAGGTGGAAGGTGTGGGTGTGATTAGGCAGGACATGAGTGTGGTTATGTGGTTGGGCGCGGTTAATTTAACCACTCCCATAGGCGCCAGAAAAAATCTTGCACCCAGGTGCCAGGCACCCCAGGCTCACCCCTGGCCTTATATATTACTGCTCACAAGGAATAAGACATACACATTCAATATAATACTACAGCAAAGTCCTCGTTATCCAGCCCCCACGGGTATTGGCTGATGCCGGATCAGTGTGCTTTCTGGTTGCTTGAGACTGAATGTTAAAAATAGGCCTAGTTTATGCAGAACAATCCCCGACTCTCTATATATATCATGAACTCTGTATTTAATGTTAAAATACTGTAATTGAAAGTATATTAACCTTGTGAGGGGCAGGCCATGGAATCCAGTCTTTAAAGAGAACCCGAGGTGGATCTTCAGGGGCATATAGGACACAGAGGCCTGTTCTCTGCCTAATAGCATGCCTCTGTGTCCCCTCACCGCCGCTCTCTGCCCCCCCCCCCCCACCGCTGTGCTATAGCCCCCCGAGTTTAGCGACAAGATTTGTCTCTATCTCGGAGGTAAACACAGGGAGAAGGACTCCCTGTTCAAAACGCCCGCCACGGGTGTTCCTGCAGGATTTACAGAGCTGCCATTGGGCAGCTCTCTCTCCCTGGCCTCCCTGCACGCTATGAGAGACACATTGGGCCTGATTCACAAAGCGGTGATAACTCAGTTATCACGCCTAAAAGACTTTAGGCGTGATAACCTTTGCACTGCTGAGTTAGCATTGTTTTGTGCTCTTTATCAGTTGCGCGCACAATCGCGCAACTCCGCGCACAGCAGTGTTGCCAACTCATCCCTTTAATTACTGACACATATGAATTATACAGGTTTTGTGGCTAGGTAGATGCAGGTAAGGCACTGATTATGTGTAAGTAGCCCCAGAACCTGTACAACTTAGATGTGTCAGTAATTAAAGGGATGAGTTGGCAACACTGGCGCGCAGTGCCCATAGGGTTTAATGGGCGCATTGCGCGCACTGCACCGTGCGCCGCACGATTGCGCGCGCAAGACATTGCGCGCGGGAATTTCGCGTGAGTTTCATTTTATCACGCTTAAACTCAGTTTAGGCGTGATAAAGGGCTTTTCACAGGCGTGCAAACACTTTGCACCGCTTTGTGAATCAGGCCCATAGTCCCTCAGTGCAGCGTCGTGACCCAGAGGTCACGGAACGTGAAAGTGGGCCATTGATCCGCTCAGCCCCACAGATCAGGTAGCCTACTTTTTTTTTTTTTCCATTTTTTGAGCCCACCTCGGGCTCTCTTTAAGCACAATAGAGCCTTCAAAAAGCCTAAAAAGTTGGCCTTCACCATTGTGAGTACTGCCAAAGATTTGTTCTGGTTGGTTGAAACTTCTGGTTAGTTGAGTTCTGGATAACTGGGACTAACTAAAGGGACATTTGCAGGCAATACAAAAGACAGGAGGAAAGACGGAAAGTGAAGGACAGACAAATATTAATGATATGCATGTATAATATCAAAGACAGGAAGCTGAAATCAATCATAGGCATATATTAGCAATGACAGACAAATATTATCAACAGGCATACATCAATGACAGGCATACATCAATGACATGCAGATATTAATAACGACAGGCATATGTCAATGACGTGCGCATACAGTATTTCACAAAGGTGAGTACACCTCTCACATTTTTGTAAATATTTTATTATATCTTCCCATGGGACAACACTGAAGGTATGACACTTTGATGCAATGTAAAGTAGTCAGTGTACAGCTTGTATAACAGTGTAATGTGCTGTCCCATCAAAATATCTCAACACACAGCCGTTAAAGTAACCTGAGCACTATAATTTTTTTTAAATAATAAACCGCCCCATAAGGGTGGTACATAATGGTTTGTTCAATTCAGGAGGCAGCAGGAGCAGGCAGACAATGGAGGCAGCAGGGGGCAGGCGTAGATATATCTGTATAAGTGGCAGACAGCAGCCAGCAGGGGGCAGACGTAGATATATCTGTATAAGTGGTAGGCAGCAGTGACAGGCATGGTCTGGTCATAGATATATATATATATATATATATATATATATATGTATATATATATATATATATATATACTGTATATATACATATTTATTGTCCAGCGCTGCGTAATATGTTGGCGCTTCATAAATACAATAAATAAATAAATAATTATAAAGCGCCAACATATTACGCAGCGCTGATATATATATATGGCTATCCAGACTAATGGCTATCATATATATATATATATATATATATATATATATATATATATATATATATATATGATAGCCATTAGTGACAGGCAGGTAAGTAGTAGGCACTGGCAGCAGGGGCAGGCAGACAATGGCAAGCAGCAGGGGCAGAGATAGCCATCAGTGACAGGCAGGTAAGTGGTACTCAGCAGAACCAGGGAGACAATGTCAGGCAGCAGGGGCAGACATGGATATATAAATGATAGACAGCAGTTACAGGCAGGTAAGTGGTAGAGTAAGCAGCAGTGGCAGGCAGACAATGGCAGGCATCAGGGGCAGGCATGGCTATATAAGTGAAAGGCAGCAGTGATAAGCAGGTAGGTGGTAGGCAGCCGGGGCAGGCAGACAATAGCAGACAGCCAGGGGCAGGCATGGCTATAGGCATGGCTATATATTGTAAGTGATAGGCAGCAGTGATAGGCAGGTAAGTGGTAGGCAGCCGGGGCAGTCAGCAGGGGCAGACATGGATATATAAGTGATAGGCAGCAGTGACAGACAGGTAAGTGGTAGACAGCAGGGGCAGGCAGACAATGGCACGCAGCAGGGGCAGGCAAGGCTATATACTGTAAGCCATAGGCAGCAGTGACAGGCCTGTAAGTGGTAGAGTAGGCAGCAGGGGCAGGCAGACAATGGCACACAGCAGGGGTAGGAATGCTTTTCACGATTTACATGCTACCATTGGGAAAACTAATCCAAAAACATGGCCTGACATACCACTGCTATGCAGACGACACCCAACTATATCTTTCCTTCAAGCCTGGTGTGACAGACCCAACTCTAACTATAAACGCCTGCTTACGCGAACTACAGCAATGGATGAATGACAACTGGCTGAAACTAAATGCAGACAAAACTGAAGTCCTTCTGATTGGAGGGCAGAGCATGATAACAAAACAACTTAACTTGCAGTCTTCACCACTGGGAATAGGAGGCACGGATCTACGCAGCTCTGATCATGTGCGTAGCCTGGGAGTTCTAATTGATGGGGATTTAAACTTCAGAACTCAAATCTCTGCTGTGGTGAAATCATCCTATTTACACCTGAAGAACATTGCAAAAATCAAGCACCTCATACCCCCAGAAGATCTGCCAACCTTAGTCCACGCCTTCATCACATCCCGACTGGACTACTGCAATGCTCTCTACACTAGCCTTCCAAAAAAGGCCTTGTACCGCCTACAGCTGATACAGAATACTGCTGCCAGACTGCTAACCAACCAACCAACCCCGTCACTGCCACATAACGCCAGTCCTGCATTCCCTTCACTGGCTACCTATAGAATGGAGGGTCCTATTCAAGATCGGCCTACTGACATTTAAATCCCTGAATAATCTAGGCCCTGGATACATGAAAGATATGTTACAGCTGCGTAGCAATCCCCGCATTCTCAGATCCACAGGTTCTAATAATCTAGTCATACCCAGAGTCCACTTGGAAACTTTTGGTCCCAGAGCCTTCTGTCATGCTGCCCCTACGTTTTGGAACTCCTTACCTCAACAGATCAGGACAGCCCCATCCCTGGACGTGTTTAAATCCAGACTGAAAACCCACCTGTTCAGTCTGGCATTTGCAGAAATATAACTTTTGTTGTGTGAATACTTCATCCTACTAATTACTGAATCTGAGAGAGCCTAAGCGCTTTGAGTCCTATGGGAGAAAAGCGCTATAGAAATGTTATTGTATTATTGTATTGTATTGTATATAAGATCCCGTTTACACTTAATCAGTTGGTGTGCGTTAGTGTGCGTTAGTGCCACGGCCGTTTCTTGGGCAGTGCGGGCAGGGCGACCGCACTGGGTGCAGACCAGCAAGTAGATGAAGGGGGGCGCAGGCAGAAGGACATTACCGCTAGGAAGCTGATGGAAGAAGAAAGAAGATTACCAGCGCAATCACCTTCCTTGACTCCTCCTAGGCTGCCTGCGTCAGACTTTAAGTCATCATCATGTCAGCACCGCGTGATGACACCTGATGTCTTGTAGCGGTACTGCAGGCTGTGAGTGCGCGGCACCCATGGAGGAGTCGGCTTTCCGGGCTCTCCTCGCCTGGGTGTTTTCCTGCTTCCTCCTGGATGAGCGGCTGGTCACTAGAAAGTAGGCAGATCTACTTGTGACCTGTGTCTGTGTTTCTGTTCCTAAAGAGTAAGAGTTCCCGAGTCCACGGGGGTGGGGGGAAGGGGGCGCAATTTTTACACCCTCGCCCTGGGTGTAATTTAGCCTAGAAACTGCCCTTGTTAGTGCGCATTAGCACGCGTTTTTTCCATAGCAGTGCATTGGGAAGAAGATTTCTGTTAAAACGCGTTAAGTGTGAAAGGTGCCATAGGAAAACATGGGCAGTACTTTGAAAATCAGTTTTCTTTCAGTTATAACTGAGAGCAACTAATTAAGTGTAAAAGGGCCCTAAGTGATAGGCAGCAGTGACATAGGCAGCAGGGCCTGGCAAACAATGGCAGACAGCAGGGGCAGGCATGGCTATATACTGTAAGTGATAGGCAGCAGTGATAGGTAGCCGGGGCAGGCAGCAGGGGCAGACATGGATATATAAGTGATAGGCAGCAGTGATAGGCAGGTAAGTGGTAGGCAGCTGGGGCAGGCAGCAGGGGCGGACATGGATACATCAGTAATAAGCAGCAGTGCTAGGCAGGTATGTGGTAGGCAGCAGGGGCAAACAGACACTGGCAGGTAGCGGGGCAGGCATAGATATATAAAGTTGATAGGCAGCAGGGGCAAGCATGGATCGGAAACCAGCAATTCGGAAATACCGCAGTACTGCAACTTGGTAATTTTAGCCCAGTTACTGAACTCGGAAGCATTGGACCAATCAGAGAATGCAGAGTGAACTCTGAAGTATTAAGCCAATTATAGAATGCAAAAAAATGACCACAAAAAGACTCCTTGGAAAACAAAAATCAGAAATTGGCGGAAATTGAAATTTCCATGGAATCAGAAATCAGCATTTCTGACCACCCTTACTTTTTCCCTACAGGTCCACTTTAAACCTATGCTTGACTCCTATGCATCTATGTAATGTACAGGAGCATCTATGAAAGCGCCGGCCTTGCCACCCTCCGAACGCTGAGCTCACTGTAGCTCTAAGATTCCTCTGCCTGACATTTCCATACACTGCAGGCCACGGTCACCATCTCTCTGTGCCAATTAGTCATGTTATTTCAACTCCAATATAAATTGTTATTTCAAGAAAAGGACGCAGAACAAAAGAATTTTCATTTGTGCGCCCGCGGCGCCACGGCGGAGCGCTAACAGGAACATCTCCTGCTCTAATTAACTTGCATATATCATGCTACATCGATCAGCTCGCTAATTGATTTCTGAGGATGAAGCCGGGAGACAGTGTCAGAGACTTTTCATACCATCGATTGCCGCGTTTTCCACTTCACAGGGAGGAAGCCGCGTCTAATTAAGTTTTGGGGGCCATCTCTTTGTCTGGGGAGGACCTAAAGGATAATCCTTTTAACATAATAGAAGATAAATGGAAAACGGTTATAACATCCAGAAAACCGGTTGTTTAAAGGCGTAAGAAAAAAAATTCTCTGCATGTCATTCCTTTATATGAAAACAAAATCAATGACATGCTGGCAATTGGAATCTATAAAAAAATTTTTTTTTAAATGGTACGATGTCTGATCCCACTCCCAGGAAGTAAATGCCAGTCCATCACACAGTCAATTTAAACCCGAATTATTACACATCACAGAAGCACGTAAAATGAATCTACATTATTAAATGTCATTGTTATTTTCAGTGAAAAAAAGATCTCTACCTTAGGGGGCTTGTACAAAAAAAATCACAGAACCTGATTCAAAATATTACACGATATGAGCAGGACAGGCCGGTGACGTAGCGGTTAGTGCTCTTGCCTTGCAGCACTGGGTCCCCAGTTCAAACCCCAACCAGATCAACATCTGCACAGAGTTTGTATGTTCTCCTCGTGTCTGTGTGGGTTTCCCCTGAGCACTCCGGTTTCCTCTCACATCCCAAAATCATCCAGATAAGTTAATTGGATTCCCCATAAATTGGCCCTACACTATGATACTTGCACTACAGGGTACATACATAGACATATGACTATGGTAGGGACTAGACTGTGAGCTCCTCTGAGGGACAGTTAGTGACAACACTATATACCAGGGGTAGGGAACCTATGGCTTGGGAGCCAGATATGGCTCTTTTGATGGCTACATCTCTCACAGACAAATCAGTTAGGGGTTGATTCACTAAGCTACACTGCTCAAGCAGCACAAGTAGAATTTACAAAGTAGTGCACGCTAATGCTGTAGCATGCACAACTAACTTACTCATGCTCCCCCCAAAACTAACAGCTGCTCCAATTGTCCCACTCTGGACCCTGTCAGGTCCAGTGACTTTGTAGAACGAGATCACCGCACTTTGATTGGCCTAATAGGCTGCATGTCACTTGACACTGGGCCAATTGGGCCAAAGTGCGGGGATCTCGTCCTACAAAGTGAATCAACCCCCAAGTCAGCTAGCTAATTGTACAAGCTGTTAGTCGGTATTTCTCCTGTCTGGCTCTCGGGGAAATTGCGGATGTTGCTGAAACCCAAGAGAAGCTGAAGACGTGCCTGGCACTTCCACTGCCCGGCGGATACACATCACCATGGCAACACTGCCACAGTTTGAAACATATTGCATGGCTCTAAAATTACATTTTAAATAAAATTACATTTTAAAATATGTGGCGTTTATGGCTCTCTCAGCCAAAAAGGTTCCCGACCCCTGCTATATACTCTGTACAGAGCTGCGTAATATTGCAGTGCGGTATAAATAAATATATACTTCTTTTGAAGCAGAGCAATATTTCTTAAATATAACTTGTATTAAATATATATTAAAATCTATGGTAGCGCTGATATGATTTGTGACTGGATGTACAGTGTGTGGGTAGGAGATATTATTGTCTATCAGAGTTGTCCTAGTTGCAACACTAGGAACTGGCCTGGATTTACATCACTGGAGCCTATAGGCACAGATGTCCTGGCACCCTACACTTCTCCCACCATGAACCTACAAACCCCCAAACTGCACTGCATGACTGCAAGTGTGCTGGCTGGCCCACAGGGCACCTTTCCTCTACTTTTCCTAGCTTGCGTAGGTAGCCCGAGTCAGATCATTTCGGCGCCCGCTTGGTGCCGCGCAGGGCCTGATTTGGGTGGTGCTATAGGGCGTAATGGTAATTACGGCTACAACAGCGCCGCCTGAATTGCAAGAGAATTACTATTATTCAGATGCTGGCAATAGCTGGACTTCAAATCACACGTCTTGAGTAAGAAATTCGGTAATCATATTTATTACATTTCCCGAGGTTGCCAAGCGCAGGTAGAGCCATCTTTTGGCTTCTCTCTGCACCCAAATGAAAGGCGCTATTCAATATGTACCCAGGTAGTCACAGGTGCCCCATAGTGGTTGGTAGCCAGAGGTACCCTCATTATTAAGTAACTAAAGGTGCCCCTAAGTATTGCTTGACGTGCCCCCAATTGAAGGGAGCTCTCGTCAGTGGAATGCCAAGAGCTGGGTGAGTAATCTCATTTATGCTCTGCTTAGGAATCTGCATAGGGAAGGTAGGAGAGAAGTACTCTGGGAAGGGAGTGAGCTGCCTCCTCTCCACTATCAGGCGCCTGTAGGCACGAGCCTACAGTGCCTTATGGAAAATCCGCTCCTAAGATTGTCTCATAACCTCACACTGCCAGTGTAGCTTTAGAAATCACGCCGTTACATGTTTACTCCCCTCAAACGGGGAGCTTCGTCTGTGGAATATAAGTGCTTAGTGCTACAGTGCAAATTTGCAATAAAGCAGAGCTGACAGAGCCGATAGGCTAATCAGAGGCGGGACAAGGTCCTTCAGCACCCAAGGCTGAGACAGCAAAGTGCGCCCCTCCATCCCTCCCACCCCAGCCTTCACACACTGATTGCTATTAGACTAATAGGTGCCCCAGAGCCCCCAACACCTTTAATCTCTAGTTATCTGGCTTGCAGTCACTGTCGTGTATCCCCTTTTTTTATTTCTTTCTGCTTCAAACACAATTGGGAATGACAGCTGAATGAATTGTGCGCCCCCTCCTACACTGCGCCCTGAGGCAGGAGCCTCTCTAGCCTCTGCCTCGGCCCGGCCCTGAGGCTGATAGTATGTGATATGATTGGAATGTATATAGCATGTAAATTTGCACTTTAGCACTGGGCACTTTTTTTTTACCCCTAACGAAGCTCCCTGAGGATGAGGATGGGGAGTATATCTCATCAGGGCACCGGGCAGTTTGGCGCAGGGCGAGCCAAATAACAGCTCTCCCTGCTGCTGCTAAACTCCCCGGTGGCGTTAAATACTACGAGTCATCGCAACTCGGAGGGAGAAGTCATTTGGGGTCTGGCCACAACCGAAGCCCCAAATTACTGTTACTCGGGGGGGGGGGGGGGGGGGCTATGGGGCGCAGCATAGCATTGCTGCTACGACGGCGCCCAGCTTTGGCGCTCAGCATCACCAGGGCCGGTTCAAGTAACAATTGGGCTCTAGGGCAAAATTAGCCTGGGGGACCCCCAACAGATACCCCCACCCAAAAAGCGTCATTAGAGGCCTCTTTGTTGCAGCCAAATTTCCCTCCTGGGCCCCTGAGCTGGCTGCTGACCCTCCCCCAATCACCTCTCAACTTAACAGACTCTGCAGAGTTCCTGGAGAGCAACAGTTAAGATGGGGGAGGGACACCTTGTGGGCCCCTACAGGCTCTGGGGCCCTGGGGCAATTGCCCATTTTTTCCTATGGCAGCTCCAGCCCTGAGCATCGCGTGTGGAAATTAACTGGTTCGGAGGATGGGGGGATGCCACCGGACTAAATATTTACCTGTCCGGGTGTCATCCCTCCTGGCAGATGATCACTCCACCCTCCTCGGAGATGGGCCCTGACATTTGTTTTAAACTGCCCAACAAAACTCTGGCCATGCCCACCCCCAGCTCAGCAGCCACGGCTAGAGGTTTCAAAAGAGCTTTGGCAGTCTTCAGAAACATGGCTGCCACTGCATTGCCAAGGGGGGGGGGGGGGGAGCATCACCCATGCTTTGAAGATTCTGGGACAGGTCTGTATTGAACCCCGTGGTCCCCACTTTTGTCCTCAGATACTTACCTTAAGAGGGAAGCCTCAGGATCCTATTGAGGCCTCCCTCGCTACTCATATGCCCCTCGTTGCTGAGCGTGGCTCCCCTCTAGATTTGGGCTGCGCACCTTCCCATCTTGCAGCGTGGCCACGCAGTAGACATGCAAGCACATGTGCAGTAGGATGGAGCCCAGGGCTCTGGCTTACTGTGTATGCGCAGGAGAAGAAAAGAGTAGTGCGGCCGCGATGTGATTAGCGACAGTGCAGTGTCGCTAATCTTCAGGGGGCCGCGCTCAGCGACGGGGGACAGCAGACCTCCGAGGAAAGCCCCAATAGGATCCTGAGGCTTCCCTCTCTTTAGGTAAGTATCTAATTTTGTACCCAAAATTTGGCTCGGGTACACTTTAAAAGACAACTGTAACAAGAGGGATATGGAGGCTGCCATATTTATTTCCTTTTTAACAAAAGCAGTTGTCTGGCAGCCCTGTTGATCTATTTGGCTGCAGTAGTGTCTGTATAACACCAGAAACAAGCATACAGCTAATCTTGTCAGATCTAACAATATTGGCAGAAACACCTGATCTGCTGCATGCTTGTTCAGGGTCTATGGCTGAAAAGTATTAGAGGCAGAGGATCACAGGTCTGCCTGGCAACTGACAGACAGACACAGAACATTTATATCGGTAAAAATATGGCAGCAGAGGCGTATCTAAATGGGTGCAGACATGGCTTGTGCCATAGGCGCCACAGCAACATGGGTGCCATGTCTGCCCCTGTGCTGCGCCCCATGCCTCCCTGTCACCTCAGATTAAAGCGGATCCGAGATGAAAAACTAACTATAACAAGTAACTTGTCTATATATCTTATCTAAAGTTTAGATAGTTTACACAGCAAATCTAGCTGCAAACAGCTTTAATAGAAAATGAGTGGCTGGATAGTGTAATGGTTAAGGGCTCTGCCTACGACACAGGAGACCTGGGTTCAAATCTTGGCTCTTCCTGTTCAGTAAGCCAGCACCTATTTCAGTAAGGAGTTTCTTGGGCAAGTCTCCGTAACATTGCTACTGCCTACTAAGTGCGCTCTAGTGGCTGCCTCGCAAGCGCTTTGAGTCCGACAGGAGAAAGGCGCTATACAAATACTGCAATTATTATTATTTCTTCCTGCGATACAATGACAGCAGACATGTTGTTTGTAAACATTACACAGAGGCAGGCTTATCTGTACCTTGAGCAAAAAAACCTAATCCCCCCTCCTCTTCCCTCCTCCCCTCTGCCTCTGAAATCTCTGGCTAGTAATACCTCCTCCTCCTCCTGCCCAGACTGAGCTCCCATGAGCCCTTGCTACTGCCAAGGCTCTCTGAAAACCTGTGGGCGTGGCTTGTTTATTTTACAGGGAATTACAGTATTAAAACAAAAACAAAAAAATATTTGGCATGAGGAATGCTCTATAAACAATAGGAAAGGAACACAATTATGCAATTAGTAAAAGTTCACCTCGGATCCACTTTAATTCTGTTATCTGGGGAACATGGCTACTTTATGTATGTATGTAGGGCGCACTTGGCTTAGTGTTAGAAAAGAGGACAGAGCCAAAAGACACAGGCAACCATAACACATGTATGCGAGAAAGGATGCAGTTTTTAGAGGGGAAGGGGGCTCTGTCCGGGAGGGGACACAATTTCAGTGTTTGCTATATGCTCTATATTACCCAGGTATGCCCCTGTATGGCAGCCTCCATATCCCTCTCGTTTTAGTTGTCCTTTAAGCTTTGAGTTTGAATGGAGCCTGCCTTCAAGTCCCACGTTCACATCACTGCTGAGTGCTTTTCTGCTGGATGAATTTGTTTGACTCTTCTGCCCATTAGAGATCAGATAAGGAACTTTTTGTTGTGTCCTTTTACTTTGATATGTTGTATCCTTCCTTCCTTCTCTCTTATTGACCTTGAATTAGCATTTTCTAGAGCTGAACGGAAATGTATTGATGTAAATCTGCGGTTCAGTATTCCTGAACTGTGATAGCTGCAGCTATTGGATTTTCATAAATCTTACTGTCGCACATTTATGCTCATAAAGACATCAGTCACATGACTTTTTCCTGCCTCTCTGTGTGCAGACCAGGCAGTGATTAAAGCAAGTCTGAAGCAAAAATAAACTTATGAGATAATGATGTGTATGTGTAGTACAGCTAAGAAATAGAACATTAGTAGCAAATAAAAAAAGAGTCTCATATTGTTTCCCAGGACAGGAAGAGTTAAGAAACTTATCTATCTATGCAAAAGAGCTTCACTGAACTCTCCCACCCAACTTGGGTTAAAGACCAGTCCTGTTTTCTTGCCTTTTTTTGTTTTGTACTGCTCTGCAGAGAAACATAGTCATGCTTGATTGTTTTGGGGACTCTGGATTTGTAAACAGGGACTGACGAGGGATGTTCTGAAGGTAAGGATGCCCATAGATCACATGATATGGTGACCCCATCAACCTTCAGATTCTATAAATGTATTAAATCGGAAGAGAATCGATGCTACAACATGCCGACCTGATCAATCTTTCATTAGATTTACTGGGGCAAAATCAGTCAATTGGATTGATCGTGAATGGCTTCAACATTTCAGTTGCAGGGGTTCGGGGCTTGATCGCGTGCGCAATGGTAATCGTGTTTGAGATCGCAATGATTGATGGCCTCCCAGCTGGTATCCGCCCAAGTGTGAAGTTTCCCCCTCTGTGCCCGCGCTCTGTGTTTTAAAGTCACACCTCACCGCTGGCTGTTCTGGATTGGCAATGGTCACACAGGACCATTGCCCAATCCAGAACAGCCAGTCAGTACCGTAGTAACAGGGCCGGATTACCGACCAGGCAAATGAAGCATTAGCTTGGTGCCCCAGTAAGAGTCTAAGGGCCCCATCAGCCAACCCGAGGAGCCAGCATCTTATATTCTATCAGCCGCTCCCTGGCTGGAGCCCCTCTGTGCCGCAACTCCTCTCTGCACTCTGTTGACTCTGCATCAGCATGTGATCCAGCCCAGACGAATGAGCAAGCAGTGGCCGTTGCTATGGTGATGGGGCCACATGCCAGCTCTGCTCACTCCAGCCCAGCCTGTGCAGTCAGCATGCATCACGTCAGTGTGCGCAATGGGGCTGACGCTGCTGACATCATCAGTCTACGTCTGATTGCACGGGCTGGACTGGAGAGAGCAGAGCTTGCATGTGGCCCCATCACCATAGCAACGGCCGCTGCTTGCTCGCTCATTCGTCTGGGCTGGATGACGTGCTGCTACAGAGTCAGCAGAGTTCAGAGAGGAGTTTCAGAACGGAGAGGCTCCAACCAGGGAGCGGCTGATAGTGGTTGGCTGCATGTCGGGGGGGGGGGGGGGGGGGGGCACAATCTGTAAATCCGCTTAGGGCCCCATTTAGTCTTAATCCGGCTCTGCGTAGTAATAGTCTGATAGTCTGAGCCAATTTTTCGGGAAAACCAGTTAACTGTATGGTTCGCGGATAGGGGAAGTAACTAGTGGGGATGACCAAGCAACATTTTTAAGTTGGGTCAAGTCAAATTGTCACTAATATCGCAAAAGGCGGCTGTTGTGTTCAGTAATCACAGAGTCACCACATCACAGAGGCCACACACCCTACAATTCGTTACAATTTTTTTTATTCAAGAATTGTAGTCAATTTTTTTTCTGATTGATTGTAACATTTGGAAAATCTGGCCAATGTATCAATCACAGATGTGTTCTATTTGTTTCCCCAATCTACAAAAAAATATTTACCTGACATAGCTACCAGAATCGAGGCCAATAGAGTTTTTTAAGGAAAATCTAGGCTAGGTTGGCTGGAACAATTGTGTCTCCACTGAAGATGCCGGGAGGTGCCTTCATCAGTCAGGCCGATGATGCCTTTAATGATATGTTGTATGGGGGGGGGGGGGATAATAGCTCCTCATGGACCTTTTGCAGCCCCCCTCCCATTGGGTTGGTAGACAGGCTTTAGTCAGTGAGTCTTATCTGGTGGGTCTGTGTTTGGAGAACATAAATATGCGTCCAATCTTTCCCTGGGTGTATTAAAAATGGTCCGCTGTTATATGAGCAGAGTTTGCAGCCCTGGTCGAGGGGTCATGTGAGACCATAGTAGCAAGAGTGACTGAGGGGTTCCTGAATTACTGGAGATGTAAGTGCATTTGGAACCAACTGGCTACAATGAGGACTTTTTTTTCGAAATTTTTTTAAAATTGATTCACAGTTCAAGTGTTTTTTTTACATGATTTATTTACATACTTTAAGTGCTAATTCAGTCTTTCAGAAACCCACCTAATGGTCCAGGATGACCCAAGTAAAGGTTGTAAACCATTGCTGGATAATCGATCATAATTCTTAATAAATGCAGACCAGATTTGCTGGATGTGTTCTCCGGTGTCCTCAATCTCAGACAACCTCAGCCTACCAGGTCGTTGTTTGCCACGCTTATTGCCTTTATCAGCCATCAGAAGTGAAATTTGAGCTTGAAAAGTTCTTAGAGTCTCCAATAAGTCTCTCGGGGAACAGATGGAGTAAACAAAAAGATGGAAATTGAAGCTTGCATGCTTGCTTGATTCTCCTGGTTACAGTGAAAACGCACCCTCCTGGGACAGCTTTGCTTCGTAGAAGAGACCAGACATGTTTCAGGTGAACAAGAGGGTTATTTTGTAGCTGACAGCCTTACATAAACATAAGACCGTCATGGAAAATGAGTCCCACAACTAAGCTAGAAGAAACAAAGACTCTCACAAAATTGGTGTGCCAAATACAAAATACTTGCTCTAATCACAGTACAGGATGTAATGCATGAGGCACCTGGTGTAATAAAATAATGCATAGAATAAAAATATGAGGAGGGTGCTTAACTCCGATATGGAGGAAAGGCACACTATAGGAAGAAATAGCAAGAAAAAAACCTTATTTCATGACTCGTTTCACCAGACGCTTTCTTCAGGAATGAGTCTTCTTGTTTGAGGGCCTCTAGTTTTTTGATGGCCTCTGTCATAATCATGATACTGTGTGTAGTGCTGCAACTATGCCAGCCTCTCACAGGAGTTTTTTTACATACTCTTTCTCACTATAAACAGTCCAAACACTTTGAAAAGATGTGGAACACATCAGCCTCCTGAATGTCCCACCAAATAACAATGTCCCCATCTCCTTATCCTCCAGGGGTCACACTCACTTCTCCCACACTTTTCTGCAAAATCCTCTGCAGGAATGGCATCCAGGTACAATCCCCCTGAGCCCCGAGATCTCGCTTGTATGTTCAAGTGACTCTAGACCTCTCTGCTTCTATCATATTCTTCGCAACCATTTACCAGTAATTCCTCTTAAAGCACACATGACCTGAGGGAAAGCTACCTAAGGTAGGCCCCAGGGCCTGCGCTACCATAGGGGCAAAGGTGGCAAATGCCTTAGGACCCCAGAGCCTGTATGGGCCCCAAAGGTGTCTCCCCAAATCTTAACTGTTGATCCCCGAGGCCTAAGCAGAGTCTTTGGCAGAGTAGCGTCTCACCTGTGCTGACTCTGCAGGGGCCCCGGGGAGCACAGTTAAGTTGGGAGGTCATTGGGAGGGAGGGTCAGCAGTTGGCTCAGGGGCCCAGGAGGGAAATTTGGCTGCAACAATGGGCCCCTAATGCCACTTTTTTGTTGGGGTGTGTCTTTTGGTGGGCCCCAGAGTTCATATTTGCACTGGGGCCCCATTGTTTCTAGAACCAGCCCTGGTAGGCCCATAGGTATGTTATGCTAGATTAAGGTACCTTTGTGTGTTGCCTGTTCCACTTCATGCACTCCAGTCCTTCTAATCACTGTTAGAAAAATGTGACTTGAATAAAGGCAGGCTTGCTGTGATGCCCTCCTATCACCCTTCCATTCCCTCCTCTACTCCAAACCATTCACCTCCCTTAAGAAAAAAATAGGTGGGTGATCAGAGGAAACATCTGAGCAAGCCCACCTCTTCCTGTCTGAAAATTTGACATTAGTCAAAAGTAACATTTTTCAAGGTGTGATCAACATGGGAACTGGGGGGAATGGACAAAGCACAGAGGTTTGTGGATTCAGCATGAACACACCTCTGTGCTTAGCTCAGGTAGCTTTGCCTCAGGTCAGGTGTCCTTTAAAGGGATACTGTAGGGGGGTCGGGGGAAAATGAGCTGAACTTACCCGGGACTTCTAATGGTTCCCCGCAGACATCCTGTGCCCGCGCAGCCGCTCACCGATGCTCCGGCCCCGCCTCCGGTTCACTTCTGGAATTTCTGACTTTAAAGTCAGAAAACCACTGCGCCTGCGTTGCCGTGTCCTCGCTCCCGCTGATGTCACCAAGAGCGCACAGCGCAGGCCTAGTATGGTCTGTGTCTGTGCAGTACACTCCTGGTGACATCAGCGGGAGCGAGGACACGGCAACACAGGCGCAGTGGTTTTCTGACTTTAAAGTCAGAAATTCCAGAAGTGAACCGGAGGCGGGGCCGGAGCATCGGTGAGTGGCTGCGCGGGCACAGGATGTCTGCGGGGGACCATTAGAAGCCCCGGGTAAGTTCAGCTCATTTTCCCCCGACCCCCCTACAGTATCCCTTTAACTATCACACCCTTGTGGAAGAGACAAGCAGACTTTTATTAAGGGAAACCTGTAGAGGGGTAGAGGGGAGCCTCTGAATTATCCAGAGCCGTTCCCCATCCCAGTCCTCCTTGCTGTTCCTTCCATCGATAAGCCCTTTTCCTGCTGTAGCCTGAGTGTGTCCGTGCTACTGCTACGTGCTTCAGGTCCCTGTGATGGAAACTCCTGGTGAAGAAGCAAGTGGAAAGCCTCTGAAGCAGTGTTTCTCAAACCTTCCTCTTGACTCCCCAACGGTGCATATTTTGCAGGCAATCTCACTTACGTCTCAGCTACATGGAATCCACCAAGCTGAGATGCTTATTACCCAACCTGTGGATAGGTGAGGTTGTCTACAAAACATGCACCGTTGGGGTAGTCATGAGGACAGGTTTGAGAAACACTGCTCTGGAGGATCCAGAGCTTTCCCTCTACCGAGGTAAGTATCCACTTAACTTTTTTGTCCTAAGTAAGTTACAGGTTTGCTTTAAAGGAGTACTGTAGAGAGAGGTGTATGGAGGCTGCCATATTTATTTCCATTTAAGCAATACCAGTTACCTAGCTATCCTGCTGATCCTCTGCCTCTAATACTTTCAGCCATAGACCCTGAACAAGCATGCAGCAGATCAGGTTTTTCTGACAATTTTGACAGATATGGCAAGATTATCTGCATGCTTGTTTCTGGTGTGATTCAGCCACTACTTCAGCCAAATAGATCAGCAGGGCTGCCAGGGAACTGGTATTGCTTAAAAGTAAATAAATATGGCAGCCTCCATATACCTCTCACGACATTTCTCCTTAAAACAGATGTAATTCTTCTCTTTTTCAAAAACACTAACATGGAATAAATAGCATTTTTGGCTCATATGCTATAATGTGTTGACTTTTCTAGTGCTCTCCAGAATTCCACCGCAAGTAGGAAATCTTTGGGTTTCCCTCTCTGACTACACTGCATCACGTGATGCATGCCATTAGCTTCTTCCTGAAAGAAGTGAAGATGGTCCAGAGCAGTGTTTCTCAAACATGTCCTTGTGACTCCCCAGTAGTGCTTGTTTTGCAGACAACCTCACCTATGCACAGGTGGGGTAATTAGTGTCTCAATGACATGAAATCCATCTAGCTGAGACACTAATTACCTCACCTGTGCAATAGGTGCGGTTTCCTGCAAAACATGCACCGTTGGAGAGTCACCAGGACAAGTTTGAGAGACACTGGTCCAGAGAAATGCTGTTGCATGAATTGAAGATAGAAAAGTTGTTCTCTTGACTCCTCATGAATACCTCCTATATTTAGAAAATGACAGAGGTGCCTGGTTTTTCTACTGACCATGTATGCTATTGCTCCGATGTTATTGCCTGATGAAGCAGGATGAAACCTGTGAAACGCGTTGCATTGTCCCCCGAAGTATGTAAATAAACTTGTTGTAGAATGAAATACTGTAGTGCAGGGGGACATATCAGTGGCAATATCCAATTCAAAAAGTTTATTTGTTCTCACATATTGGAGTCCTAAACCAACTGGGACCTGACACACACCTTGGTACAATGAATGTTAGCGATATGCCCATTCTCAACCTACTGGTTTCGCCTCACTGCATACGTAATTTATGTAATTTTGATTTGTAATTTCAATTGACTTTGTGTAATCCTTTTGTAATTTAGCATAATTTTTCACATAATTTATTGCCTACTTTAGCAGTTAATAGCAAACAGGGATGGGACCAAGGCAGAGGCGAGAGAGGCTCCAGCCTCAGGGCGGCGTGTAGGAGGGGGCGCACAACTCACTCAGCTATCATTCCCCTATTGTGCTTGAAGCAGAGAGAAATAAGAAAAGAAGATACATGGCAGTGACTGCAAGCCAGATAACTGGAGATTAAGGTGTTGGGGGCAGTGTTGCCAACTTATCCCTTTAATTACTGACACATATGAATTATACAGGTTTTGTGGCTAGGTAGATGCAGTTAAGGCACTGATTATGTGCAAATAGCCCCAGAACCTGTATAACTATGATGTTTCAGTATTTAAAGGGATGAGTTGGCAACACTGGTTGGGGGCCCTGGGGGGCCTCTTAGTCTAATAGCAATCAGTGTGTGACGGCTGGGGTGGGAGGGATGGAGGGACGCACTTTGGTGTCTGTGTGTTTGGTGCCTTAGGTGCTGGAGGACATTGTCCCGGCTCTGATAGCAAAGCCACCATACATGCTATTGCCATACATGCTATTGGCACACTCATGTTAAGGAGACTAGTGGGAACAAGTCAAAAAAATATTTTTTAAAAAGACCTTGTAGTTTTTGAGAATATCAATTTTAAAAATGTAAAAGAAAAATGATTTTTAAACTGCCATTTTTCTAACAATAAAAAATATTTTTCCTTTGCATTTTTTTAAAAATAGATTTTCTCAAAAATGACAAGGTCTTTTTTTAAAAAAATTCTCCTTAACATATGCAATTTTGGTGACAATAGCATTTGTATGAGGGCATTGCTATTAACTGCTTAAGTCGGCCTAAAGTAATAGAAAATTAAGCGAAAATGCTAAATAATTTTCCTGATTACAATTACAGATAAAATAATTATGATATTTTCTGAAATTTCGCATTACGATTTCACATTGTAATTGCGAATTTCGAAGCAAAATTAGGACTATATGAAACTTGTGCTCATCACCATTTATTGGTTAGAGGGCAAACAAACAAAATCAGCAGGGACAATAGGTTAAAGCGGAATATAACCCTGCATTTCAACTTTGCTCTAAAACATTATTTACAGTATATTATATGCAACCAGCATTTTTTTTTTACTAGACCAGCATTGGAAGGGTTAAACACAGAGGTTTCAAGTTCCTGGAGAGATATGCAGAAGTTCAGATTGTTACATTCTATTTAGTTAGATATATCTATTGATAAATGTTACACACTCTTTGGCTGTCCTCCAAGCTCCTTCTCAGTGAGAGAGAGTGAGTCACATTCAACACTTAGATACATTTATGTAAACAAAATGTATCTATTTCAGCTTTGGATGCGTCTGCAGAAATCTCCAGGAACTTTAAAGCCCTATGTAACCCTTCCAATGCTGGTCTAGTAAAAAAAAAAATGCTGGTTGAATATAATATACTGTAAATAATGTTTTAGAGCAAAGTTGAAATGCAGGGTTATATTCCGCTTTAAGAGGCGCCCTGGTAGAATAAAAGCATCTAAAAACAGCTTAAAATCGGGAAGAAAACGAGGTGTCTTACCTCAATGACAAAATCTTTGTAATTTTACAAAAGATTTTTATTTAGCACAGGCAAAGCGGGTCTATGTCCGCTTCCTCAGGCCAATAACAGTGTTATTGGTCTGAGGAAGAGGGGCATGGACCTGAGAAACGCGTTGCCTGTGCTAAATAAAAATCTATTGTAAAATTACAAAGATTTTGTCATTGAGGTAAGACACCTCGTTTTCTTCCCGATTTTAAGCTGTTTTTAGATGCTTTTATTCTACCAGGGCGCCTCTTAACCTATTGTGCTTAGTTTTACCCCATACACATTTTGTCTGAGGGGTGGCGACAGACCATCCGCGGTCCCACCACAGTGACCATCTATACCTTTTCTTCAAGAGAGCGACCGCATCCGGGTCCTGGATAGGACCACCCCAGTGGAGTCGGGTTAGTTGTCTCCACCTGCTTCTTGTGGTCGGTTGCCCCTTTGTTGTGAGTAGTATTTTTCTTATTTCACTCATTTCACCTACTTTTGACATATTACACTATTGGGCTCCCATTTTTGTCTCCTGTGCCTTTTTCCTACAGGGTGCCAAGACACCCCTGCCACACTCCAAAATCAGCAGGGGGCCGAATAATTCTTTCTCCCAACTGTAGGCAATGTGTTGGATGGGATTCCAACCTGTGGCCCTAATGCTGCAAGATTGACAGCCACATGATGCTGTTATGCCTCCATTATGTGGACATACCACATTACTCCTTAACATGGTTTTGAAAATGGCTAGTACTAAAATAGGACCTTATCCTAGTTATAAGCTCAAAGTAACTTGGGGACATTCCACTGCCCCTTTAGCTTCCTATCCCTAAGGCCATCCGTGTCACCACAAAGTCAATCTACAACAATGGCACCTCTAGCTCGCCTTGTTTCTTAAAAAGAAATTCAGTCAAGAGGAAAATATTCCTCAAAGAAAAAAGTTATTTTCGAACTATAGTTGCCCTTCAGCTTGTCTTAGAAAAATATATCTTTGGACTTGGAGTTCTATACATGTTCTCAGTCCTTCTAGAAGATATCGCAGAGATGTGTCACTACTAGGAGATGATGAAAGGAGTCTTTGATGGAAAGTCTTTTCTCCATCTTCTTGGATGCATTTTAGTTCAAAGTTTAAATAGAACAATTTACTTAAGTGCTTGAAATTATTAGTTACGCTTACGAATGGTTTGTGGTGACTGTCAGCAACGGTTAAGTGGTGTAATTAGGTTAAAGTGGAGTGAAAATGGAATGCAGGATTAACGTATAGCTCCAGTGGTGGCTGAATGACTGACTCGATGGTCCGCACCTTTATTTATCATTTTTTCATGAGTATTGTGAATGGTTGTGAAGTACACCATACAGTATTGACACGAAATTCCACTGCCGTATTCTAGAACTTTAAAGAATTACAGGGGATTCTAACATTCTAAGTTGTTGCATAAAGTCCACACTTTTTTAGCTTGCAAGATACTTACCAAATTACAAAATGAAAATGATCTACCAGGTAGAATCTACCTACAGATGCCACAACTGCAGCTCATGCACAGCGACTGTCCATCATTGATTACCACAAGCCACACCGGCAGCACATGCACAGCGGCAGTCCATCAGTGATTACCACAAGCCACACCGGCAGCACATGCACAGCGGCAGTCCATCAGTGATTACCACAAGCCACACCGGCAGCACATGCACAGCGGCAGTCCATCAGTGATTACCACAAGCCTCACCGGCAGCACATGCACAGCGGCAGTCCATCAGTGATTACCACAAGCCACAACTGCAGCACATGCACAGCGACTGTCCATCATTGATTACCACAAGTCACATCGGCAGCACATGCACAGCGACTGTCCATCATTGATTACCACAAGCCACACCGGCAGCACATGCACAGCGGCAGTCCATCAGTGATTACCACAAGCCACACCGGCAGCACATGCACAGCGGCAGTCCATCAGTGATTACCACAAGCCACACCGGCAGCACATGCACAGCGGCAGTCCATCAGTGATTACCACAAGCCACACCGGCAGCACATGCACAGCGGCAGTCCATCAGTGATTACCACAAGCTACAACTGCAGCACATGCACAGCGACTGTCCATCATTGATTACCACAAGTCACACCGGCAGCACATGCACAGCGGCAGTCCATCAGTGATTACCACAAACCACAACTGCAGCACATGCACAGCGGCAGCCCATCAGTGATTACCACAAGCCACACCGGCAGCACATGCACAGCGGCAGCCCATCATTGATTACCACAAACCACAACTGCAGCACATGCACAGCGGCAGCCCATCAGTGATTACCACAAGCCACAACTGCAGCACATGCACAGCGGCAGTCCATCAGTGATTACCACAAGCCACACCTGCAGCACCTGCACAGCGGCAGTCCATCAGTGATTACCACAAGCCACAACTGCAGCACATGCACAGCGGCAGTCCATCAGTGATTACCACAAGCCACAACTGCAGCACATGCACAGCGGCAGCCCATCAGTGATTACCACAAGCCACAACTGCAGCACATACACAGTGGCAGTCCATCAGTGATTACCACAAGCCACAATTGCAGCACATGCACAGCGGCAGCCCATCAGTGATTACCACAAACCACAACTGCAGCACATGCACAGCGGCAGCCCATCGGTGATTACCACAAGCCACAACTGCAGCACATACACAGTGGCAGTCCATCAGTGATTACCACAAGCCACAATTGCAGCACATGCACAGCGGCAGCCCATCAGTGATTACCCCATGCCACAACTGCAGCACACGCACAGCGGCAGGCCACCAGTGATTACCACAAGCCACAACTGCAGCACAGCGGCAGCCCATCAGTGATTATCACAAGCCACAACTGCAGCACATGCACAGCGACAGTCCATCAGGTATTGCCACAACTGCAGCACATGTACAGCGGCAGTCCATCAGTGATTACCACAAGCCACAACTGCAGCATATGCACAGCGGCAGCTCATCAGTGATTACCACAAGCCACAACTGCAGCACATGCACAGGGGCAGTCCATCAGTGATTGCCACAACTGCAGCACATGCACAGCGGCAGCCCATCAGTAATTACCACAAGCCACAACTGCAGCACATGCACAGAGGCAGGCCACAAGTGATTACCACAAGCCACAACTGCAGCACATGCGCAGCGGCAGGCCACCAGTGATTACCACATGCCACAACTGCAACACATGTACAGCGGCAGTCCATCAGTGATTACCACAAGCCACACTTGCAGCACATGCACAGCGGCAGCCCATCAGTGATTACCACAAGCCACAACTGCAGCACATGCACAGCAGCAGTCCATCAGTGATTACCACAAACCACAACTGCAGCACATGCACAGCGGCAGCCCATCAGTGATTACCACAAGCCACAACTGCAGCACATGCACAGCGGCAGCCCATCAGTGATTACCACAAGCCACACCGGCAGCACATGCACAGCGGCAGCCCATCATTGATTATCACAAACCACAACTGCAGCACATGCACAGCGGCAGCCCATCAGTGATTACCACAAGCCACAACTGCAGCACATGCACAGCGGCAGTCCATCAGTGATTACCACAAGCCACACCTGCAGCACCTGCACAGCGGCAGTCCATCAGTGATTACCACAAGCCACAACTGCAGCACATGCACAGCGGCAGTCCATCAGTGATTACCACAAGCCACACCTGCAGCACATGCACAGCGGCAGCCCATCAGTGATTACCACAAGCCACAACTGCAGCACATGCACAGCGGAAGCCCATCAGTGATTACCACAAACCACAACTGCAGCACATGCACAGCGGCAGCTCATCGGTGATTACCACAAGCCACAACTGCAGCACATACACAGTGGCAGTCCATCAGTGATTACCACAAGCCACAACTGCAGTACATGCACAGCGGCAGCCCATCAGTGATTACCACATGCCACAACTGCAGCACATGCACAGCGGCAGGCCACCAGTGATTACCACAAGCCACAACTGCAGCACAGTGGCAGCCCATCAGTGATTATCACAAGCCACAACTGCAGCACATGCACAGCGGCAGTCCATCAGTGATTGCCACAACTGCAGCACATGCACAGCGGCAGTCCATCAGTGATTACCACAAGCCACAACTGCAGCATATGCACAGCGGCAGCTCATCGGTGATTACCACAAGCCACAACTGCAGCACATGCACAACGGCAGTCCATCAGTGATTACCACAAGCCACACCTGCAGCACATGCACAGCGGCAGTCCATCAGGGATTACCACAAGCCACAACTGCAGCACATGCACAGCGGCAGCCCATCAGTGATTACCACAAGCCACAACTGCAGCACAGCGCAGTCCATCATTGATTACCACTAGAAACAGCTGCAGCACTTGCTCATGTACAATGGCAGTCCATCAGACTGCTTGATTACCACAAGCTGCTGGTCAATTAGATACATATCATAGAGTCCTCCTCAGTAAGCCAAACAGAACAGTGCTTTACCAAATAGAGTCACAATATCATGCTTACAATACCATGGTCATTGTCTGTCAAAATTGTACTCAGCAGTAGCTAATAATGCTTCTAAATGTATGGCTTCCCACCTTGCAACATCCTAATCCTTTACATTGCTGTGTAGAACTTCAGGACAGAATATCGCACTAAGCTCACCCAAGTCAAAGAGACAGAGTACAATGCATACATCACTCAGGGCGCGTGGTGTGGGATCTACCCAGAAGTCTTTTGCCATCTACTGGTAGATCACGATCTACCTAATAGGCACCCCTGCTCTAGATTGTAAGCTCGCAAGGGCAGGGACCTCCTCCTAGTGTTTCTTTTTCTGATAAATAATTTATCATATGAACATGTACCAGTATTGGGGATGCCTCAAACCACACATCAATTATGTACGGTATGTATTTGTACTTGTATTGCTTGATGTCCTGATTATACAGAGTTTTGAACTTCCCATGTATCTATGCTCCCTACGATTTGTTTTGTACTATATACAGTGATATGAAAGATGTTGGTGCTGTATAAATAAAACATACGGTAATAATAATACAATTGATAATAAAGCCTGTGGTCAAGTTAGAGTAGGTAAATGGTCAGGCCTAGAGTAGATTAATGGTCTCTGAGCCCTTGTGTTGGGAGCCTTTTAGCCTCCCGGTGTTATGACTATTTCCAGATTTTAGGGTCTAAAAGCCGTGCAATTTTTTCACACGCCTTTAGACAGCAGATAGAAATCATACCGCAATGAGATCTGCGGCAACCCTATAGTGAGGTCGCTGTCTGCCGTCATGACAACAGATGGCAGTCTCACCTGAGGGATGCAGAGCCTCCGAGGACCGGAGGGAGAATGGCTGCTGGCGTCTGGATCTCGGGGGAAGGTGAGTAATCAAGCTCGGGGTTACCGCTCCTGGCTTCTTTTTTCCACCTCGAACCTGATTAGGGGTTACCACCAAGGAGGTTCATTTACATTGTGCCACTGATTCCTGTGATTAGCTGTTGTGATAGCTTTGTTATTGAGTACTTACAGCATTCTGAGTAGAGATGGTCGAAATTCCGAATCCTCCAAAATTCGGCACAGAATTTCAAAACAAATTCCAAAGTTCACAGATTCCGGGTTTGCGTTGTGAAAACAAAACCACAATTTATTGCGAATACATTTTTCACACTAACTATAAGATTATGTTCGCATGGATTTGTGAAAATATGTTTACAACGGGGTTACATTTTTGCTTTCAATATTCACATTTTGGCAAAGAATTTTTGCAGTTTCACATAGAGTTTTCAGATTCATGTCATTTGAGTATGCCCAACAGACATTTTCCGCTATTTATGCAAAACTTAAGCTTAAAGAGACTCTGTAACAAATTGTTTATCTTTATTTCTTCTATGCTATAAGTTCCTATGCCTTTTCTAATGTGGTCTGGCTTACTGCAGCTTTTCCTAATTGCACAGTAGCTGTGTTATCTCTGTTATATGATCTAATCTTCTCTCTATAGTCGGCACAGTCAGGCTGAGGCAGTCAGACTGGAATGTGCAGGGCTGCTTGTGATTAGCTAGAAGCTGTACACACCCCCTGCAGGCTCTGTGTGACTAACACACTCTGCTTAGCTGAGCCTATTAGAAGCTGGTTAGTTTGTTTGTAAACACTGCCTAAAACTGGCAATTACAAGCCAGGTTTGCAGCAGAGAATGGCAGAAACAGCACAGAGGGGACCAGGAGCACATAATGAATAGAATGGTATGCTTTTTATTGTAAGAATTTCAGAGTACAGATTCTCTTTAAGGGATACAAATGGGAAAATTGTAATTGAAAATGGGAAAATTCTCAGCAAAAATTCTAAGCCACATTATTTCAGAATTTACAAGTCAGAATTCTGTGGAATTCAATTTTGCACTCGAAACCACGAAAACCAGAAATTCAAAATGCCACAAAATCCTTGCGCTCATCCCTCAATCTGAGTCCCACAACTACAGCAAACAGCTCATCTAAGCAGCTTCATGGGTGCTGTTCTATGATTGGCCCCATAGTCATGTGATATGCTAATCATTAGAGATGTAGCAAACGGTTCGCCGGCGAACGGTTCCAGGCGAACTTAGGGGGTTCGCGTTCGCCTGCATCAGGCGAACTTTTGCGGAAGTTCGATTCGCCCCATAATGCACTATGAGGGTCAACTTTGACCCTGTGCATCACAGTCAGCAGTAGTGTTGGGCGAACAGTGTACGCCACTGTTCGGGTTCTGCAGAACATCACCCTGTTCGGGTGATGTTCGAGTTCGGCCGAACACCTGATGGTGTTCGGCCAAACCGTTCGGGTTCGCCCGAACTACTAAATGCCCGGCCGAACAGGGCCGAATAGCGCCCTGTTCGGCCGAATACCGCCCCCCTATGGGGTCGCAGGCATAAGGGGGGAGCATGCCCTGATCGCGGGGGGGGGGGGGGGTGTGTCGGAAATTCCCCCCACCCCCTCCGCTAGCGCTCCCCCCTCTGCCCGCTTCCCCATAAAAAAGTTGGCGTAAAGTTAAATATTACCGGTGGTGGCTGCTGCAGTGGCTGGCTGGCAGTGGTGTGAATGAGGAGGAGGAGTCCGAGTATGACGCGTTGAGGCCAGGCAGCGGGCGGTTCAGCGGTAGTACCCTTGTGGTACTTCCGCCCTTTCTCTGACCTCACGTCCTCTACGTGATGACGCATACGAGGGTACGCGTCTCGCGTACCATCGTATGCGTCATCAGGACGTGAGGTCAGAGAAAGGGCGGAAGTACCACAAGGGTACTACCGCTGAACCGCCCGCTGCCTGGCCTCAACGCGTCATACTCGGACTCCTCCTCCTAGTCCTCACTCACACCACTGCCAGCCAGCCACTGCAGCAGCCACCACCGGTAATATTTAACTTTACGCCAACTTTTTTATGGGGAAGCGGGCAGAGGGGGGAGCGCTAGCGGAGGGGGTGGGGGGAATTTCCGACCCCCCCCCCCGCGATCGGGGCATGCTCCCCCTTATGCCTGCTACCCCATAGGGGGGCCGTATTGCGGCATGTTCGGGTCCCCATTGACTTGCATTGAGTTCGGGGTTCGGGCCGAACATGCCGAACATCTGGCCCATGTTCGGCCTGTTCGGCCCGAACCCGAACATCCAGGTGTTCGCCCATCACTAGTCAGCAGGCACATTGTAGCCATTCAGGCTACACTAAGCCCTGGAGCCCCACCCCCCCTTATATAAGGCAGGGTCCGGCGGCCATTAGCCTCACTCGTGTGCCTGCTAGAGAGAGGAAAGGGACAGCTGCTGCAGACTTTTTGTCCTAGGGACAGATTAGTTAGGTTCTAGGCTGCTTTGCTTGCTCCTGACTGATTATTATTGCTTTTAAAGCACCCAGCAACAGCTCTTTTCAGAGCTCAACCTGTACATTTTTTTTTCTGTGTGTCAAACTGACACTTTTGTTGCATGCACAGCCTTGCTAATTGATATTGTGTGTGCCACTGCCAGCAGCCCAGCACATTCAGTGACTACCTGTGTGTGTGACAGGGAGCTGCACATTATACTACCCAGTACTGCATATACCCCAGTACCTGTTGTGTTTACTTAACCCACCTCATCACTGCATATACCTAGCTTTGTGTTGAGTGAACCCAGCTCACTGCATCTAACTACCCAGTACTTGTTGTGTTTACTTAACCCACCTCATCACTGCATATACCTAGCGTTGTGTTGAGTAAACCCAGCTCACTGCATCTAACTACCTGTTGTGTTGAGTGAGAACCCACCTGGCCACCTCACTGCATCTAACTACCTGTTGTGTTGAGTGTGAACCCACCTCACTGCATCTTAAGTACCTTTACTGTTCAGTGAACCCAGCTCACTGCATCTAACTACCCAGTACCTGTTGTGTTTACTTAACGCACCTCATCACTGCATATACCTAGCTTTGTGTTGAGTGAACCCAGCTCACTGCATCTAACTACCTGTTTTGTTGAGTGAGAACCCACCTGGCCACCTCGCTGCATCTAACTACCTGTTGTGTTGAGTGAGAACCCACCTCACTGCATCTTAAGTACCTTTACTGTTCAGTGAACCCAGCTCACTGCATCTAACTACCCAGTACCTGTTGTGTTTACTTAACCCACCTCATCACTGCATATACCTAGCTTTGTGTTGAGTGAACCCAGCTCACTGCATCTAACTACCCAGTACCTGTTGTGTTTACTTAACCCACCTCATCACTGCATATACCTAGCGTTGTGTTGAGTGAACCCAGCTCACTGCATCTAACTACCTGTGGTGTTGAGTGTGAACCCACCTGGCCACCTCGCTGCATCTAACTACCTGTTGTGTTGAGTGAGAACCCACCTCACTGCATCTTAAGTCCATCAGTGATTACCACAAGCTACAACTGCAGCACATGCACAGCGACTGTCCATCATTGATTACCACAAGTCACACCGGCAGCACATGCACAGCGGCAGTCCATCAGTGATTACCACAAACCACAACTGCAGCACATGCACAGCGGCAGCCCATCAGTGATTACCACAAGCCACACCGGCAGCACATGCACAGCGGCAGCCCATCATTGATTACCACAAACCACAACTGCAGCACATGCACAGCGGCAGCCCATCAGTGATTACCACAAGCCACAACTGCAGCACATGCACAGCGGCAGTCCATCAGTGATTACCACAAGCCACACCTGCAGCACCTGCACAGCGGCAGTCCATCAGTGATTACCACAAGCCACAACTGCAGCACATGCACAGCGGCAGTCCATCAGTGATTACCACAAGCCACAACTGCAGCACATGCACAGCGGCAGCCCATCAGTGATTACCACAAGCCACAACTGCAGCACATACACAGTGGCAGTCCATCAGTGATTACCACAAGCCACAATTGCAGCACATGCACAGCGGCAGCCCATCAGTGATTACCACAAACCACAACTGCAGCACATGCACAGCGGCAGCCCATCGGTGATTACCACAAGCCACAACTGCAGCACATACACAGTGGCAGTCCATCAGTGATTACCACAAGCCACAATTGCAGCACATGCACAGCGGCAGCCCATCAGTGATTACCCCATGCCACAACTGCAGCACACGCACAGCGGCAGGCCACCAGTGATTACCACAAGCCACAACTGCAGCACAGCGGCAGCCCATCAGTGATTATCACAAGCCACAACTGCAGCACATGCACAGCGACAGTCCATCAGTGATTGCCACAACTGCAGCACATGTACAGCGGCAGTCCATCAGTGATTACCACAAGCCACAACTGCAGCATATGCACAGCGGCAGCTCATCAGTGATTACCACAAGCCACAACTGCAGCACATGCACAGGGGCAGTCCATCAGTGATTGCCACAACTGCAGCACATGCACAGCAGCAGCCCATCAGTAATTACCACAAGCCACAACTGCAGCACATGCACAGAGGCAGGCCACAAGTGATTACCACAAGCCACAACTGCAGCACATGCGCAGCGGCAGGCCACCAGTGATTACCACATGCCACAACTGCAACACATGTACAGCGGCAGTCCATCAGTGATTACCACAAGCCACACTTGCAGCACATGCACAGCGGCAGCCCATCAGTGATTACCACAAGCCACAACTGCAGCACATGCACAGCAGCAGTCCATCAGTGATTACCACAAGCTACAACTGCAGCACATGCACAGCTGCAGTCCATCAGTGATTACCACAAACCACAACTGCAGCACATGCACAGCGGCAGCCCATCAGTGATTACCACAAGCCACAACTGCAGCACATGCACAGCGGCAGCCCATCAGTGATTACCACAAGCCACACCGGCAGCACATGCACAGCGGCAGCCCATCATTGATTATCACAAACCACAACTGCAGCACATGCACAGCGGCAGCCCATCAGTGATTACCACAAGCCACAACTGCAGCACATGCACAGCGGCAGTCCATCAGTGATTACCACAAGCCACACCTGCAGCACCTGCACAGCGGCAGTCCATCAGTGACTACCACAAGCCACAACTGCAGCACATGCACAGCGGCAGTCCATCAGTGATTACCACAAGCCACACCTGCAGCACATGCACAGCGGCAGCCCATCAGTGATTACCACAAGCCACAACTGCAGCACATGCACAGCGGAAGCCCATCAGTGATTACCACAAACCACAACTGCAGCACATGCACAGCGGCAGCTCATCGGTGATTACCACAAGCCACAACTGCAGCACATACACAGTGGCAGTCCATCAGTGATTACCACAAGCCACAACTGCAGTACATGCACAGCGGCAGCCCATCAGTGATTACCACATGCCACAACTGCAGCACATGCACAGCGGCAGGCCACCAGTGATTACCACAAGCCACAACTGCAGCACAGTGGCAGCCCATCAGTGATTATCACAAGCCACAACTGCAGCACATGCACAGCGGCAGTCCATCAGTGATTGCCACAACTGCAGCACATGCACAGCGGCAGTCCATCAGTGATTACCACAAGCCACAACTGCAGCATATGCACAGCGGCAGCTCATCGGTGATTACCACAAGCCACAACTGCAGCACATGCACAACGGCAGTCCATCAGTGATTACCACAAGCCACACCTGCAGCACATGCACAGCGGCAGTCCATCAGGGATTACCACAAGCCACAACTGCAGCACATGCACAGCGGCAGCCCATCAGTGATTACCACAAGCCACAACTGCAGCACAGCGCAGTCCATCATTGATTACCACTAGAAACAGCTGCAGCACTTGCTCATGTACAATGGCAGTCCATCAGACTGCTTGATTACCACAAGCTGCTGGTCAATTAGATACATATCATAGAGTCCTCCTCAGTAAGCCAAACAGAACAGTGCTTTACCAAATAGAGTCACAATATCATGCTTACAATACCATGGTCATTGTCTGTCAAAATTGTACTCAGCAGTAGCTAATAATGCTTCTAAATGTATGGCTTCCCACCTTGCAACATCCTAATCCTTTACATTGCTGTGTAGAACTTCAGGACAGAATATCGCACTAAGCTCACCCAAGTCAAAGAGACAGAGTACAATGCATACATCACTCAGGGCGCGTGGTGTGGGATCTACCCAGAAGTCTTTTGCCATCTACTGGTAGATCACGATCTACCTAATAGGCACCCCTGCTCTAGATTGTAAGCTCGCAAGGGCAGGGACCTCCTCCTAGTGTTTCTTTTTCTGATAAATAATTTATCATATGAACATGTACCAGTATTGGGGATGCCTCAAACCACACATCAATTATGTACGGTATGTATTTGTACTTGTATTGCTTGATGTCCTGATTATACAGAGTTTTGAACTTCCCATGTATCTATGCTCCCTACGATTTGTTTTGTACTATATACAGTGATATGAAAGATGTTGGTGCTGTATAAATAAAACATACGGTAATAATAATACAATTGATAATAAAGCCTGTGGTCAAGTTAGAGTAGGTAAATGGTCAGGCCTAGAGTAGATTAATGGTCTCTGAGCCCTTGTGTTGGGAGCCTTTTAGCCTCCCGGTGTTATGACTATTTCCAGATTTTAGGGTCTAAAAGCCGTGCAATTTTTTCACACGCCTTTAGACAGCAGATAGAAATCATACCGCAATGAGATCTGCGGCAACCCTATAGTGAGGTCGCTGTCTGCCGTCATGACAACAGATGGCAGTCTCACCTGAGGGATGCAGAGCCTCCGAGGACCGGAGGGAGAATGGCTGCTGGCGTCTGGATCTCGGGGGAAGGTGAGTAATCAAGCTCGGGGTTACCGCTCCTGGCTTCTTTTTTCCACCTCGAACCTGATTAGGGGTTACCACCAAGGAGGTTCATTTACATTGTGCCACTGATTCCTGTGATTAGCTGTTGTGATAGCTTTGTTATTGAGTACTTACAGCATTCTGAGTAGAGATGGTCGAAATTCCGAATCCTCCAAAATTCGGCACAGAATTTCAAAACAAATTCCAAAGTTCACAGATTCCGGGTTTGCGTTGTGAAAACAAAACCACAATTTATTGCGAATACATTTTTCACACTAACTATAAGATTATGTTCGCATGGATTTGTGAAAATATGTTTACAACGGGGTTACATTTTTGCTTTCAATATTCACATTTTGGCAAAGAATTTTTGCAGTTTCACATAGAGTTTTCAGATTCATGTCATTTGAGTATGCCCAACAGACATTTTCCGCTATTTATGCAAAACTTAAGCTTACGGGATACAAATGGGAAAATTGTAATTGAAAATGGGAAAATTCTCAGCAAAAATTCTAAGCCACATTATTTCAGAATTTACAAGTCAGAATTCTGTGGAATTCAATTTTGCACTCGAAACCACGAAAACCAGAAATTCAAAATGCCACAAAATCCTTGCGCTCATCCCTCAATCTGAGTCCCACAACTACAGCAAACAGCTCATCTAAGCAGCTTCATGGGTGCTGTTCTATGATTGGCCCCATAGTCATGTGATATGCTAATCATTAGAGATGTAGCAAACGGTTCGCCGGCGAACGGTTCCAGGCGAACTTAGGGGGTTCGCGTTCGCCTGCATCAGGCGAACTTTTGCGGAAGTTCGATTCGCCCCATAATGCACTATGAGGGTCAACTTTGACCCTGTGCATCACAGTCAGCAGTAGTGTTGGGCGAACAGTGTTCGCCACTGTTCGGGTTCTGCAGAACATCACCCTGTTCGGGTGATGTTCGAGTTCGGCCGAACACCTGATGGTGTTCGGCCAAACCGTTCGGGTTCGCCCGAACTACTAAATGCCCGGCCGAACAGGGCCGAATAGCGCCCTGTTCGGCCGAATACCGCCCCCCTATGGGGTCGCAGGCATAAGGGGGGAGCATGCCCTGATCGCGGGGGGGGGGGTGTCGGAAATTCCCCCCACCCCCTCCGCTAGCGCTCCCCCCTCTGCCCGCTTCCCCATAAAAAAGTTGGCGTAAAGTTAAATATTACCGGTGGTGGCTGCTGCAGTGGCTGGCTGGCAGTGGTGTGAATGAGGAGGAGGAGTCCGAGTATGACGCGTTGAGGCCAGGCAGCGGGCGGTTCAGCGGTAGTACCCTTGTGGTACTTCCGCCCTTTCTCTGACCTCACGTCCTCTACGTGATGACGCATACGAGGGTACGCGTCTCGCGTACCATCGTATGCGTCATCAGGACGTGAGGTCAGAGAAAGGGCGGAAGTACCACAAGGGTACTACCGCTGAACCGCCCGCTGCCTGGCCTCAACGCGTCATACTCGGACTCCTCCTCCTAGTCCTCACTCACACCACTGCCAGCCAGCCACTGCAGCAGCCACCACCGGTAATATTTAACTTTACGCCAACTTTTTTATGGGGAAGCGAGCAGAGGGGGGAGCGCTAGCGGAGGGGGTGGGGGGAATTTCCGACCCCCCCCCCCCCCCCGCGATCGGGGCATGCTCCCCCTTATGCCTGCTACCCCATAGGGGGGCCGTATTGCGGCATGTTCGGGTCCCCATTGACTTGCATTGAGTTCGGGGTTCGGGCCGAACATGCCGAACATCTGGCCCATGTTCGGCCTGTTCGGCCCGAACCCGAACATCCAGGTGTTCGCCCATCACTAGTCAGCAGGCACATTGTAGCCATTCAGGCTACACTAAGCCCTGGAGCCCCACCCCCCCTTATATAAGGCAGGGTCCGGCGGCCATTAGCCTCACTCGTGTGCCTGCTAGAGAGAGGAAAGGGACAGCTGCTGCAGACTTTTTGTCCTAGGGACAGATTAGTTAGGTTCTAGGCTGCTTTGCTTGCTCCTGACTGATTATTATTGCTTTTAAAGCACCCAGCAACAGCTCTTTTCAGAGCTCAACCTGTACATTTTTTTTTCTGTGTGTCAAACTGACACTTTTGTTGCATGCACAGCCTTGCTAATTGATATTGTGTGTGCCACTGCCAGCAGCCCAGCACATTCAGTGACTACCTGTGTGTGTGACAGGGAGCTGCACATTATACTACCCAGTACTGCATATACCCCAGTACCTGTTGTGTTTACTTAACCCACCTCATCACTGCATATACCTAGCTTTGTGTTGAGTGAACCCAGCTCACTGCATCTAACTACCCAGTACCTGTTGTGTTTACTTAACCCACCTCATCACTGCATATACCTAGCGTTGTGTTGAGTAAACCCAGCTCACTGCATCTAACTACCTGTTGTGTTGAGTGAGAACCCACCTGGCCACCTCACTGCATCTAACTACCTGTTGTGTTGAGTGTGAACCCACCTCACTGCATCTTAAGTACCTTTACTGTTCAGTGAACCCAGCTCACTGCATCTAACTACCCAGTACCTGTTGTGTTTACTTAACGCACCTCATCACTGCATATACCTAGCTTTGTGTTGAGTGAACCCAGCTCACTGCATCTAACTACCTGTTTTGTTGAGTGAGAACCCACCTGGCCACCTCGCTGCATCTAACTACCTGTTGTGTTGAGTGAGAACCCACCTCACTGCATCTTAAGTACCTTTACTGTTCAGTGAACCCAGCTCACTGCATCTAACTACCCAGTACCTGTTGTGTTTACTTAACCCACCTCATCACTGCATATACCTAGCTTTGTGTTGAGTGAACCCAGCTCACTGCATCTAACTACCCAGTACCTGTTGTGTTTACTTAACCCACCTCATCACTGCATATACCTAGCGTTGTGTTGAGTGAACCCAGCTCACTGCATCTAACTACCTGTTGTGTTGAGTGAGAACCCACCTGGCCACCTCAGTCGCTGCATCTAACTACCTGTTGTGTTGAGTGAGAACCCACCTCACTGCATCTTAAGTACCTTTACTGTTCAGTGAACCCAGCTCACTGCATCTAACTACCCAGTACCTGTTGTGTTTACTTAACCCACCTCATCACTGCATATACCTAGCGTTGTGTTGAGTGAACCCAGCTCATTGCATCTAACTACCTGTGGTGTTGAGTGTGAACCCACCTGGCCACCTCGCTGCATCTAACTACCTGTTGTGTTGAGTGAGAACCCACCTCACTGCATCTTAAGTACCTTTACTGTTGAGTGAACCCAGCTCACTGCATCTAACTACCTGCTGTGTTGAATGAGAACCCACCTGGTCACCTCACTGCATCTAACTACCTGTTGTGTTGAGTGAGAACCCACCTCACTACATCTTAAGTACCTTTACTGTTCAGTGAACCCAGCTCACTGCATCTAACTACCCAGTACCTGTTGTGTTTACTTAACGCACCTCATCACTGCATATACCTAGCTTTGTGTTGAGTGAACCCAGCTCACTGCATCTAACTACCCAGTACCTGTTGTGTTTACTTAACCCACCTCATCACTGCATATACCTAGCGTTGTGTTGAGTGAACCCAGCTCACTGCATCTAACTACCTGTGGTGTTGAGTGTGAACCCACCTGGCCACCTCGCTGCATCTAACTACCTGTTGTGTTGAGTGAGAACCCACCTCACTGCATCTTAAGTACCTTTACTGTTGAGTGAACCCAGCTCACTGCATCTAACTACCTGTTGTGTTGAGTGAGAACCCACCTGGCCACCTCACTGCATCTAACTACCTGTTGTGTTGAGTGAGAACCCACCTCACTGCATCTTAAGTACCTTTACTGTTCAGTGAACCCAGCTCACTGCATCTAACTACCCAGTACCTGTTGTGTTTACTTAATCCACCTCATCACTGCATATACCTAGCTTTGTGTTGAGTGAACCCAGCTCACTGCATCTAACTACCTGTTGTGTTGAGTGAGAACCCACCTGGCCACCTCGCTGCATCTAACTACCTGTTGTGTTGAGTGAGAACCCACTTCACTGCATCTTAAGTACCTTTACTGTTGAGTGAACCCAGCTCACTGCATCTAACTACCTGCTGTGTTGAGTGAGAACCCACCTGGCCACCTCACTGCATCTAACTACCTGTTGTGTTGAGTGAGAACCCACCTCACTGCATCTTAAGTACCTTTACTGTTCAGTGAACCCAGCTCACTGCATCTAACTACCCAGTACCTGTTGTGTTTACTTAACCCACCTCATCACTGCATATACCTAGCGTTGTGTTGAGTGAACCCAGCTCATTGCATCTAACTACCTGTTGTGTTGAGTGAGAACCCACCTGGCCACCTCACTGCATCTAACTACCTGTTGTGTTGAGTGAGAACCCACCTCACTGCATCTTAAGTACCTTTACTGTTCAGTGAACCCAGCTCACTGCATCTAACTACCTGTTGTGTTGAGTGAGAACCCACCTCACTGCATATAGCTAGCATACCCCCGAGATGGACAAAATGGACAAACCAGGTAGAGGAAGAGGTAGAGGCAGACCCAGAGGAAGGCCACCAGGCACCGGCAGGTCTGTGATTGTGCGAGGTGGTGTTGCTGTGATTTCGTGCGGATCTGCCCCAAAATACAGTGCTCAGAAGAAGGCACGTGCCATCACTTCCCAAAATCGTGAGGAGGTGATTGAGTATTTAACACAGAACACCTCATCTCCCGCAGCCACCAGCGCTACAACAAGCACCACATCCGCTGCATTTGACACTTCGCAGGAGTTATTTGGTGGTGGTGGTGAAATCACTGATTCCCTGACACTACTGCAACAACAACAAGAAGGCGCAGGTACACCACCTCATACGTCTGAGTTAGGTGGCGATAGTATGGACGTAACGTGTGTGGATGGGGATGATGGTGCACCACCTGAAGTTGGTGCACTTGAGGAGGTGTCTGAGGAAAGCGCAGCTGGCCAGGAGGATTATGATGACGATTATACGGATACCACATATGTTCCCGGTAGAGGAGATGACCAGGGGGGCAGTTCAGAGGAGGAGTCAGAGAGGAGTAGGAGGAGACGACTCCATGATAGAAGCAGAGGGAGCTCGTCCTCAGAAACAGCTGGGGGCAGTGTCCGGCGCCATGTATCACCAGCTATGGCCAGCCAGCCAACATGCCCTTCAACGTCAGCTGCTGATGCCACCCTAGCGCCATCACCCCAGGGGGGTTCAGCGGTTTGGATATTTTTTAACATGTGTGTCTCAGATCGGAGCAAGGCCATCTGTTGTCTCTGCCAGCAAAAATTGAGCCGTGGAAAGGCCAACTCTCACGTAGGGACAAGTGCCTTACGAAGGCACCTGGAGAGAAGGCACAAACAGCTATGACAAGAACACCTGAGGAAAAGCAGCACCCCTCAAAAGACAAGCCACGGAGAACAACCGCGGCAGCCGTCACAGGGGGCTTCTGCTGCTCCACGTTCCCATGGTATTGTTCGTGGCTGCGGGGAGGAAGAATGGATACACTTTTAAACAATTTAAAAATACAATTATCTAAACTTTCAAACAATTTAAAAACACAACCATCTAAACATTTAAACAATTTAAAAATACAACCATCTATCATTTTCAAAAAATTAAAAAAAAAAAGGGCAAAAAAACTTGCCCTCCGTAAAACATTCTTGGCAAATGCTTTCGACTTGGTTTGTCTTCCGCTGGCTCAAGGGTCCATCTGACCACAGATGCCTGGTCTGCAAAGCACGGTCAGGGCAGCTACAGCATGGGTCTCAGCAGGCTCCCACTTCGGGCCGGAATCCAACCTTCATTCCCCGCGGTGACAATGGCAGACTTGCCCTCCATAACGGATTCCCGTTAAAGGATTTAAAGTTAATTCATTTTAATTAGGGCCGCAAAAGGTCCTCCTGAGTCCTGTATTGTTATTTTTGGTCACTACCTCGGGGCGGGCGTGCATGCCTGCCTGCCTCCCTCCTTGCCTGGATGTGTGGTGGTAGACGATGATCAGGCTCCAACTCCGGAACGCAATACAAGAGGGAGCTCGTCCTCAGAAACAGCTGGGGGCAGTGTCCGGCGCCATGTATCGCCCGCTATGGCCAGACAGCCAACATGCCCTTCAACCTCAGCTGCTGATGCCACCGTAGCGCCATCAGCCCAGGGGGGCTCAGCGGTTTGGAAATTTTTTAACGTGTGTGTCTCAGATCGGAGCAAAGCCATCTGTTGTCTCTGCCAGCAAAAATTGAGCCGTGGAAAGGCCAACTGTCACGTAGGGACAAGTGCTTTACGAAGGCACCTGGAGAGAAGTCACAAACAGCTATGGCAAGAACACCTGAGGAAAAGCAGCACCCCTCAAAAGACAAGCCGCGGAGAACAACCGCGGCAGCCGTCACAGGGGGCTTCTGCTGCTCCACGTTCCCATGGTATTGTTCGTGGCTGGGGGGAGGAAGAATGGATACACTTTTAAACAATTTAAAAATACAATTATCTAAACTTTCAAACAATTTAAAAATACAACCATCTAAACTTTCAAACAATTTAAAAATACAACCATCTATCATTTTCAAAAAATTTAAAAAAAAGGGCAAAAAAACTTGCCCTCCGTAAAACATTCTTGGCAAATGCTTTTGACTTGGTTTGTCTTCCGCTGGCTCAAGGGTCCATCTGACCACAGATGCCTGGTCTGCAAAGCACGGTCAGGGCAGCTACAGCATGGGTCTCAGCAGGCTCCCACTTCGGGCCGGAATCCAACCTTCATTCCCCGCGGTGACAATGGCAGACTTGCCCTCCATAACGGATTCCCGTTAAAGGATTTAAAGTTAATTCATTTCAAATACACAGCAGGGCCTCGAAAGTCCGCCTCCTGTATTGTTATTTTTGGTCACTACCTCGGGGCGGGCGTGCATGCCTGCCTGCTGCCCTCCTTGGATGTGTAGTGGTAGCCGTTTCTCAGGCTCCACACCTGATTCCATCCCTCATTCCCCGGCCATTACCCGGGGTCACAAATGGCAGACTTGCCCACCTCCATATGATTCTCGTGAAAGGAATGTGGTGTCATCTTTGCCCACCATAACTGGTTCTCGTTAAAGGATTTAAAGTACATTCATTTCAAATACACAGCAGGGCCTCGAAAGTCCTCCTCCTGTATTGTTATTTTTGGTCACTACCTCGGGGCGGGCGGGCGTGCATGCCTGCCCGCTGCCCTCCTTGGATGTGTAGTGGTAGCCGTTGCTCAAGCTCCACACCGGATTCAAACCCCTCATTCCCCGGCCATTACCCGGGGTCACAATGCCAGACTTCCCCGCCTCCATAGGATTCTCATTGTAGCGGTACTGAACAAGTACACAGCAAGTAGAAAATGTAATTTAAAAACAAAACGTAAGCTTTTTAACAATGCCATGGAAAGTTGAGAAGGAAGTCACACATTACCTGACATCACTGAGTGAGGAAGAGCAATCTCGCCATGTTGCGCAGTAGTCCAGCATGGCCGTCACTACACAAACAGCTGTTTGCCGTGCGTTACACAGTGAGTTTGGTGTGTCAGTGTGAAGCAGTACTCTAATTACACTCCCTGATTGATGTATATGTTACGGCCAGAACCCGAAGTTTGGCCACTTTTAGTTCTGGCCGGCCACTTCGGGTTCTGGCCGGCCAATGCGCGAAGTGGCCGCTGCGCTGCGGCCAATGTTAGAAATGGATTGATTCCTCTGAGGTTAATGTATCTTCTGGCCGCAGCGCAGTGGCCAAACGTATAACAACTTCGTTAATTTATTGCAATTCAGCCGGCGGCAATGTAACAATTCAAGCCGCCGGCTTTTTCTCTGCCTCTCTCTCTCCTCTTATGGGCAGCCGGGCGGGGGACACGCGTGTCCCCGAGAGTCGTTCGTGGCGCCAGGGCAGCAGAGCGGGGAGGCTGCAGACATCGCTTCTGCCAGCACCCGCTCTGCAAGAACGGCAGGATTCCCCTGCCGCGACGAACGACTCCGGAGGGGGGACATGCGTGTCCCCGCCGGCTGCCCATAGAAGAGCGAGAGAGGCGGGAGGGAGGAGAGAGAGGCGGGGGCAGGAGAAGGAGAGAGAGGCAGAGAAAAAGCCGGCGGCTTGAATTGTTACATTGCCGCCGGCTAAATTGCAATAAATTGCGGCAATATCTTCTGCGGCCAGAAGATACATTAACCTCAGAGGAATCAATCCATTTCTAACATTGGCCGAAGCGCAGCGGCCACTTCGCACATTGGCTGGCCAGAACCCGAAGTGGCCGGCCAGAACTAGAAGTGGCCAAACTTCGGGTTCTGGCCGTAACATATACACATGTAAGATGTTTGAAAGCACGTTAGGCCTGCAATTTAGCATTCAATGTGATTTCTGTCCTTAAAACACTGCTTTGCGTCACATCCAGATTTTTCCCGGGGACTTTTGGCGTGTATCCCACTCCGCCATGCCCCCCCCTCCAGGTGTTAGACCCCTTGAAACATCTTTTCCATCACTTTTGTGGCCAGCATAATTTTTTCTATTTTTCAAAGTTCGCCTCCCCATTGAAGTCTATTGCGGTTCGCGAATTTTTCCGCGAACCGAATCTTCCGCGGAAGTTCGCGAACCCGGTTCGCAAACCGAAAATCGGAGGTTCGCGACATCTCTACTAATCATGTGACAAGGCTGTGTAATGGAGCCTTGCTACTGTGCATCTATCTTTTGCTGCTGGTTTGGTGAGCAGAAAGCAATAATATTTCAGAAAGATACAATCCATTTTAAAATGATACAACGTAAAAAAAGGGTGTGCATGGAAAAAGGCGCTTGCGAAAAAGGGCGCTGGAGATTGCCGCTGGTAGAATATCATTAAAATTAGCGATATTCTACTGCTGGATTTCTAGTAAAATATTGGAAATCTTTACCAATATTTTTTATTATGACTAAGCCTAACTCTACACTCAAACAGAACTCCCCCCCCCCCCCGATTCCTAACACAGAACCGTCCCTCTATTTGTCCCCATAACTACCTCCGGTGCTGCCTAAACTTTAACCATTTCCCCATGGCACTCAACCCTAAGCCTCCCCATGGTGCCAAATCCTTAACCTCCCACCCATCTCAGAGCCATGATTTGCGGCAATGAGAATTAAGTTGCGTACAGGGAGGCACCTGATAAAATAGTGGTGGGCACTGAGTCTTCCTGCTATGCAAAGCCGCAATTCAGCAGCGCCACATTACTTGTAACTCCAATGCCTGGCTGGCTGCTATGAGATGAATCCTACAGCATCAATGTATCCATTCCACCCTATGAGGAGAATGGTTTGTCAGGGAATGTTAATAAAGTTTTGCATTAGCAGAAGACATTTCCTCTAGCAGACTATTTGTTGGGAGCAGGAAGTGGAAATGACATCACATTAAGGAACAGAGTTTATAAATACCCACCAAAATGGGACCCTTAATCTCAGAGGTCGCCCCTCAATATAACTATAAATAGTCCGTGTGGTTTCCGATCACTAGCGATGGAAGCTATGAGTACGTAGCTGCTCATAATTGAAATTTAAATTAGATAGCGCTGCCCGAGGCAGAGGGGGATTAACTTACCTTTGCCGCCGCCTATAGCTGATGCGTTTCACGTAACTCCACTAGTTCCTCCTTCAAACTCGGAAGGAGGAAGTAGCGGCGTTATGTGGACCGCGAGTGGAACGCATTGGCCATAGGTGGCGGCATAGGTAAGTTAACCTCCCTCCCCCAAGTATATGGCCAATTTTGTCTAAAAACTTTAATATAACCTCCCCTCTGCCGCGGGCAGCGCTTTCTGATTAAAATTTCTTAGGACACAATATTCCTTGCTTTTGGCAGGATAACCAATTCACAGTACTGTAGATTACAATATACTTGCAGCAAGATAGCGTATTCCTATTCACAACAATATTATAATACAATATGATTTGCAGATGATAGATCCTTAGTTCACAACCAATATGGTTTGCAGATGATAGATCCTTAGTTCACAACCAAGTTATAATCCTTCTCCCATAAAAATAACCCACAGAGTCCAAAGCAGATTCCACACTTCTATATTAAATTTCCCTTTAGGATTTCACAGAAGTTCTTATGCACAATTCTTCAATTACACCACTGGATAGGACAGCCTCCACCACACCCTAGTGAGAGACACTCACCGTGTGGTAAGACCCTCTATTAGGTCTATGGGCACCTTGGGACCGTTATCGGGTCGTCCCCCACCACTCTCGCTATGTTCCAGATCCTCTCCACCTTGAAGATATCTTCTTTGCCAACCAACCTCAATAAAAAGGCTTATATAGTGTAATACTGTCACTTTTAAAATGTATAAAAAAATTATTGCACTCACAATCTCCAGGTTAAAAGCTCGCATAGAGTTTCCCACAGGCTCTCCCCCGTTTGGTGGCCGGCTGGCATAAGTGTCACCAGAAGCTGATGGGATGCTGGCCGCCGCGCGCTCGGTCATTCGCGTCCTCCCTCTGCTCTGAGTATACGCCGTCACCATCGTGCGTTCGTAGTCTGTGTGAACTAAGGATCTATCATCTGCAAACCATATTGGTTGTGAACTAAGGATCTATCATCTGCAAATCATATTGTATTATAATATTGTTGTGAATAGGAATACGCTATCTTGCTGCAAGTATATTGTAATCTACAGTACTGTGAATTGGTTATGCTGCCAAAAGCAAGGAATATTGTGTCCTAAGCACTGTGAGCGCCAACCTCTGAATACAAATAATTGACATACTATACAGAGGAGGCGAACTAGTGGGGAGCTAATTAACCACATCAGCCAGCGCGTAGTGTGTAAACTGGTATATAATTAAAATTTCTATTACGAGTAGCTACATACTCATAGCTATTTGCAGTTATCACTACCGAACACCTCACTTTATAAACAGGCCACTAAGAAGCGGACCTCACATTTCATAAATTCTTTCCCGCCTTTTTGTCTTCCTACGAGTTCAATCTTCCCAAGCATCAGTGCTTCTATCATAAACTCTTATGAAGGTAAAGGAGCTACAAGACGTGAGAAGACAAAGCACAGAAGAATAGAATGCCTTTTGGCTGTACAGCTGCCTCACATATGCATATTCATGTTCATCTGGAAAGCAAAATTGAAACATTCCAACAATCCATATGTTCATTTAATAACGGGGACAGCGACACAAACTTGTCAACTTAAAGGCTGTTGTGTTTTTTAATGATCATAAAAGTTTGTGTATATTATTAAAGCGCGCTCTTAATTCCTGTTTGCATGGGTAGTTGCTGATGGGGCTCGGAGAGTTCTTGGCATAATTAAGATTTGTTTAGAGGAGCAACAGATTCCAGAATCCTCCTTTGGAATCAAAGGGCTTCTTTACTATGGCATCTCCACTGTGTACCTATAACATGGAGAATGCTCTACAAGGTTGGCCTGTCGTTATTCAGTCGCTATTTAATAATTTCGTACTCTTTGTGACCCAATGGACCACAGCCTCCCAGGCCTATCTATCCTCTACTGCCTCTCGGAGATTGTCCGAGCTCACGTTGGTTGTTTCAATGTTACTATGTAGCCATCTCATTCTCTGCTGTCTCCTTCTCGTTTTGTAAGCGGGAACGGTTAGAGTTTGTGTATGTGTGTATGTGTATGTTTGTATGTGTGTGTGTATGTCTGTGTGTATGTGTGTGTATGTGTATGTTTGTATGTGTGTGTGTATGTTGATGGGTGTGTGACACATACACATAGACAGTCAGGAGCCATTTTTATTGACCTCCTGTGAGCCAATCACAGTATTCAGGTAGTGTAAAAAAAAAAAAGGAGTTGACTTTAATTTATAAAAAGTAGTACATAATAAAAGTCAAACAACTAGTCAAGTTTACTCCCAGGATATGCCTGTATCCCAAATGCACAGCATACACACATTCAGTTAGCATTCACTCATGGAGTTTCTCCTTTTAAGATGTATAAAAAGGGGAAAAGGAAAAAAGTTTTTTTCTATTAGTTCTCCAAAAATGGTGAGGTAAAGTCGTTATTGGAGAAAAAAATGTTTTTCCTTTGCCCCTTTTTATACTGTACATCTTAAAGGAGAAACTCCATGAATGAATGCTAACTGAATGTGTGTATGCTGTGTATTTGGGATACAGGCATATCTTGGGAGTGAACTTGAGTGATGTCAGGTGCTTTGTATGGCTGATATTGTGGTGAAACCCCTCCCACAGTGATGTCAGCACTGGGAGCCTTGTTGCTGCCAAAAAAGCAAGCAGCATCTCCTTCCACTGACATCACCTGCCTACAGTAAAAATGTCGCCGTGTGATAAATGGCGTGCATGAAATAAGGGCGCCGTGAAAAAAGGGCCTGACTTATTAACGAATTTGGCACCAGGTATTAACGAAATTTTATAACGAGAACCATCGTTGTCAAGCTTTATTAACGATATTTACTGTTGCAAAAAACAAACGAGATATACTAACGAATAAATATTAATGTTAAATGTTGCATTTTTTGTCAATACTGCTCAACCCAACCCTACCCTCACACAGAGCCCTCCCCTGGTGGTGCCTAAAACTAACCACTCCCCTAGTGGCACCTAACACTAACCCCCCATCCCCCCCGGTGGTGCCTAACCCTAACCACTCCCCCTGGTGGTGCCTAACCCTAACCACTCCCTCTGCAGAAACACCCTTTTACATAAATAAACGATAATACCTTTGAAAATGTAAAATCTGTACTTAGTAACAAAATAATATGACAAAAACTATAACGTTGTAAACTTCTAAAACGACAACTACCTCAAAAACTATAATGTTCTAATGTTATTAATGACATTTTTTGTGGCACCCTTTTTTCTGCTTTTTTCGCCGTATTAACAATAATTGCATTAAACTCTATGGCGGCGCCCTTTTCGTCCACCCTCAGCAGGCGCCCATTTTTCCTGTTACCGATAAACGTCAGAATGTAAATCAGGGAGAGGAAAGCTTTTACAATGGGCAAACACTGACTAAATCATCTATACATAATTATTGTAAAAATGAAGCACTCTTTTTCATTAAGTTATTTTCACTGGAGTTCCTCTTTAAGTCTTTTAGTATGTACCACTTTTTTACCAAATAAAGTCATCTCTTTTTTAGCACTACTGATTTCTTTTTGTTGGTATACATTGATGTTCTCACAGAGCATATTTAATTTGTACACAGCTTAAAGAGAATCTGTACTCTACTATTCTTACACTAAAAAGCATACCATTCTATTCCTTATTTTCTCCTGTGCCTCTCTGTGCTGTTTCTGCCACTCTCTGCTGCAATCCTGGCTTGTAATTAACAGTTTTAGGTAGTGTTTACAAACAAACTAACCAGCTTGTGATAGGCTCACATAAACAGAGTGTGTGAGTCATACAGAGTGTGCAGGGGGCCTGCAGAGGGTGTGTATTGCTTCTATACAATCACAAGCAGCACAGTACATTCCACACATTCAAGCCTTAGCCCGACTCGACAGAGGAAAGGAGATAAGATTTATTACAGAGACAGTGCAATTAGGAAAGGCTGCAGTAAGCCAGAGCACATTAGAACAGGCATAGGAACTTATAGGATAGAAGAACTAAGGCTGAAAAATTTGTTACAGAGTCTCTTTAAAGAGTAAATGTCCATTGTGAAATGTCCTTTTAGTAAATTTTACCTAAAAAAAAAAAGGCTCTGGTCCTTACTTAACCTTCCCAGCGTTCAATTTCCCCAGGATTTCTGTGCAAACAGTGATAAAATTTATTTTTAAAACTTTTTTTTTCCTGTAACTTGCCAAAATGTGTCAAGCAAGGGTCTAGTATACAGTGCAGGAGAGTATTGATGTGTATGCATGTTTATACTGTTCACAGCATGTTTTTTTGAACGGACATTTCTGTCCATACCGCTAGGGAGGTTAAACGGACCTGAGGCTCCGGTTTGAAATTAGTCAAGGACAGGTTCACACGGGATTCTGGCGGCGGTGCATTTATAGATATTAGATAATATTTATATTTATTCATTTAAAACAATGAACACAAAACATAAAACAAGACATACTGTATCTCACACATACAAATGATAAACCTATGTATTTCTTTAAGATCAAAATGTTCAGACAGTATCTCACCCCGGGTTAAATTGTTCTGTGAATTTATGAGATAGAATTCCATTCAATATCACAGCTGGAGGCTCTCAGCACCAGCTTCACGAACAGCAGGGATGTCCGACACTGACGTTCAATTTTCACTAACATATTAAATAGTCCAAATGGACTCTTTGTTGTAGTATTACAGTAATAGCTGGTGAACACAGTAGAAAAATATTTTCAAGAGAACACTTAAAAAAAATAAAAAAAAAGATGACATGTTAAAGGAACACACCAAAATATACCATGAGCTCAGTGGTGTAACTAAGGAGCTTGGGGCCCCAGCACAGGTTTTACATGGGAGATATTACTTCAGACACCTTCAGGGGCGTAACTATAAATCACTAGGCCCCCCTGCCAATAACCTTCCCCCGGGGGCTGGGGGTAGAAGAGCGCTGTACACAGGACCCTGCTGAGCACTGAATAGGGACTGTCTACAAATTTTTGTATACAAAACGTTGTATGATTCCTTATCAGTGGCTGAGCAGATGCATTCACTAAAACAACTGTGCAGAGAGCAGAACGTTTTCTCTCTCTGTGCCCTTAGTTGTCAGTCTCTCAGGACTTGGAAAAGAAACTTCTACCCCAAAGGGGCCCCATGCAGCTTCTGGGCCCCCCTGCAGCTGCATCCCTTGCAGGGTCTATTGTTACGCCCCTGGACGCCTTATCAGTCATAATTTCTGAGGTTCAGAGACTCTTTACCATTTGGGGAGTTATTTCAGTAGTGTGTAGCCTATATGATCCATTGGGCTTTGTAACTCCAATTACTATCCAAGGAAGATCTATACTGAGACAGCTCACCAAAGCTGAAAGAGATTGGGATGCCCAACTTCCAATCGAGCTGCAGCCTAATTGTGAGTCATGGAAAGCAACTGGGAGAGAGCAGGCACCCCAAAAATAGGTGGTGGTGTCTTTATACTGTAGACAGTAGGTTCGGCGCTCCAAACTTACTATCTACAGTATAAAGACACTGCTTTGTATTTGATCTGAGGAAGTGGACTGTGTTCCGTGAAACGCGTTATCATTGATAGTGTCTGATGAATAATAAACCTTTTTTTTTTAATTAGCTTTGGCCCTTACTTTGAGGTATGCCATTTTTATTATTTATATTTTTTTGCTATTTTTAGTCACATAATATAGATATACCATTCATCCACCTATTTTTTGGGGCACCTTCTCCCTCCCAGTTGTTATGTCACAGCCCCCCAGCTCTTTTGGTGGGTTAGTCTAGTCAGGGACGGATCTAGGGGGGGGGGGGGGGGGGCAGGCGGGTCTCTTGCCCCAGGCGCAGTTTGTTGAATTCTGTAAAAGGCGGCAAAATTTGGAAAGGGAATGGCAGTTTAGGCGCCAAAACCTGACCTTTAGGTGCCAAAACCTGACCTTGCCCCAGGCGCAACTTGGTGTAGATCCGTCCCTGAGTCTAGTGTTCAATTTCTGAACTATTGCTTTTTTCTGGAGCGGGACCCACATATTTGATGACCAAAGAACCCTCACCTGCCTTCATACTGTGGTTGCTAGTCGTGCAACCCACACTTGTGAGTATTCTTTTGCTCTTAAAAGACCATAGAACAGCTCTGTATCCCAAACTGCTACACTCCCACTTCTATATCCAGAGCTCAAAGAAGAGAAATTCACATCTTTCTGTTCTGATGCCTCTACTGAAGCCATTGCTGCAGTAGCATATCTCAAGATCGTGGATTCAGAGGAGCAACCTCAAGTGGGATTCTTGTTTAGCAAGGCCAAATTGGTTCCAACATACGCTTCCCATACTTAAATTATGTGGAGCCATCCTGGCCATGGAAGTTGCCGATTTTCTACAGACTGAAATGGACTCGATGCTGTTCAGTAGCAGGGTTGTCTTAGGCTATATATACAACATGACCAAATGGTTTGATGTCTACATGGCAAACAGAGATGAGAGCATAAGGAAGTCCAGTAAACTATGGCACCATGTCCTAAGTGACCATGCTGATATCACAGCAAGGTATGTTGCTGATGCCAAACTTACTAAGATTTCCTTGTTGTCAGGGCCAGAAATCTTGTTGGCCCAATCCTTGCCATTAGAAAATGACAACACCGCCTTTAGTGTCATATATCCTGAAGAGTATCCTGAGATCCCCCCTGAAGTTATGTCATCCTCCCTAGCGGTACACAGTTTCAGTGGCTGCGTCCGCGGGAGGGATTTTTTAAATTAAAAGTGTTTTTTTTTAATTTAAGCTAGCACTAGGCTAGCTAACTATGTGGCCCAAGTCCCCCGGCACCTCTCTGACCCCCCCGATCGCCGCCGGCTATATTTACCCGTCCACGATCCCGCGAGAGCCGCAGCTTCCCAATTAGCTTCACTCATCGCTATGGCGACGATCGGACATGACGTCATGACGTCATCGCCGTCATGACGTCATGCGCAGTTCCGATCCTCCCCATAGCGAAGCCGGGGGCTGATTAGGAGGATGCACAATCGCGGGATCCCTGGGGGGTACGTATACCGGCGGCGATCGGGGGCGATTGGAGGGGACCGGAGGGACTTGGGCCACATAGTTAACTAGCCTAGTGCTAGCTTAACAATATGCAATTAATTTTATTTTAAAAAATCCTCCCGGGGCGATGTGATCCCCTGCGGTGGCTAGCCCGACACTGTGTCAGGCTTACCGCCAGGGAGGTTAAGTACTATGTAGATCACTATCAAATCCCCTTTTTAAAACACAGCACTTCGAATACTTCTCTACTTGTAAGAGGCTAAGGAAGGCTATATCCACATAGCCAAGTAGTATCGCAAGCCTGAAGTTGACTCAGAATATCATGGGTGGCACATATGTGAGAATTCACCTGATAAGACAGAGCTCAAGTCTGCACAATCCTACATGATCATTCTAAAGTTCAAGAGGAGGTCTTTGCAGAGGAAATTCAGTGCCTCCATAGTAAAAGACTTATTCGTAGGATCAGCTCTGTCATCAGCTTGAACCTGATAATTGTGGCCACAACAACAACTGATGGCTGATATGCCAGCAACTGATAGACTGATTGCCACCACCTTTCACCAGCATCGGACTTGATGTCTTCGGACCCTGGACCGTTATTGCTTGAAGGACTTGTGGAAGCCAGGCATACAGTAAACAATGGGCAGTGATGTTCACTTGTCTGTCCTTGAGCACAGTATATATAGAAGGCATTGAGTATATGGATTCATTAAGTTTTATTAATACATTATGTAGATTCCATTATGTAGATTTTTTTTCACTCTTTGGATTTCAAGTCCTGAAGGCAATTGCATCTGCATTATGCATTATGTTTATGATCAACATTTTGATGTTGATTGTGTCATCTCAGCAACTTGCCAAACTGTCTGCACAGGCTGGGTCTAAGGGGGTATGTGTCCCTGCATAAATTGGCATTTGAAACAGAAAACCAATACAACAGTTCCAGTAAATAAAGTCCAGTTTGCGTGACAAGAAAAGATAACAGTACCAGAACAATAACTACACAAGTTTTGCAAGATTTTGTATTTGAATGTTGTCTATGCTTGTCATGCAAACATCACTTTACTGGTCAATAAAAGGCTCAATAGTGCCAGACCTCTACAAGGTTGTTTTTTTAAAGAACGTATATGCACAGAGTGGAATGCTGCTTGCTTGTCAGTTGACAGCAGCCGTTATTTCCCACAATGCAACAAGGTTCACAGACAAGGAACTGTAATGGCAGAGGCCCTGACATCACACTGTGGGAGGGGTTTCGCCACAATATCAGCCCCACAGACATCCCTGATGATCTATTTGGGAAAAGGTAAAGATTTCTTGTGGGAAAGGGGGTATAGGCTACTGACGGGGATGAAGTTCAATCCTAGGTTAAAGTTCCTTCTTAAAAGGAGTCTGAAGTTAAAATTGATACTTACCTAAGGAGAGGGAAGGCTCTGGGTCCTAATGAGCCTTCATGTTTCTCTCACAGTCTCTGCATTCCAGCGCTGGCTCCTCCGTTCAAATCTCCCACAGCAGAAGGCTTTGGAAGTCTTCGGTAGCCCAAGTGATGGGCCATACTGCGTATGCGTGAGTGCGCGAGATAGTGTGCTCAGCATGCGCAGTATGAAGTGGCTCATCTTTGGGAGCACATGGGCTCCCAAAGACTTCCAAAGCCTACAGAAGTGGCAGAGAGCAGCCTCCGACCCATCGGTCAGAGACTGCTAATGGGGGAGCAAGTGGTGGAACGAGGGAACAGGAGAGGAACGGGAAGACTCTATAGGACCTAGAGCTTTCTGTCTCCTTAGGTAAGTATTTGTTTTTTGTTTTATTTTCAATTGTCTCTCTTTGCCATAAATTCCTGTAACTGCTTCCAATGTTGCCATTCAGTCGGAGATCTTCCAGTTGGATCACATGCAGCTTGGACCTCACAGGAAGTACAAAATATTTTTGTACAACTCCTTAAATCTACCTAATGCGCGACTATCATGGATAGAGTGGGCCAGCTGATGCGAGCTCTGCCGTAATATCGTGTTTCAGGCGTTTCATAAGTCTCAGAGATGTTCCATCTCACATTAAATAATAAATAGATTTCTTGGTTTCACATGAATAGATTTTTGGAATGAAGATTTCCCTCCGTCTCCTTCACCTCGGCGAGGCCAGGGGTCCAGCCATTCATCGGCTATATTTAGCAAAGTAATGGCACAATTATACAACTACAGTGCATCTGAAAATAAAACGCTTAATTATATTGTTATATCAATGGACTGTTGCCTGACTATGGCTCATTACACTGGCATAATTGCTAGATGGATATAACAGAGGGAGATTATCTCTTTAATTACATTGCATCTACTTTCATAGAACGGAATTTTCAATGCTAGTGAATATTTTATGAACCCAAAGTCCATAAGAAGATACAGATAAGGCTGAACTGCCAGCCGTGTCCGGGATTATGAGATCTAAATGATCTAGGAAGGGAATAGAAGCTGTTTTTGCTGTGCGGAGCGAGAAAAAGAAATATAGAAGAAAAAAAGGATGTTCAATAAATATTAAAGGACCACTATTGCAATAAATAAATAAATAAATACTGTAAAATAAAAACACATAAAGTGTACATTTCTCGCAGATTAAAATGAACTACAAATTACTTTTTTTCCCTTTGTTGTTGTCACTCACAGTAGAAGTACAACATACCTGACAGAATTTAGACTACTCCATCTTCTCACAGGGTATTCACGGTGTTACCTTTATTTTTTTTACAAAAAGCACTTCCTAGAAAGGATCTATACAAAGAGGCCAGCCAGTCATTTGCACACTATTCTGGCAGTTGGACTGGGCAACTGCAATTCAGTTAGTGCTTTTGTAAATAAATGAGAACGCCCCATGAGGACAGTCCAAAACCTGACAGATCTGTCAGATATTCACTATTATTATTATTATTATTTAGTATTTATATAGCGCCGACATATTACGCAGGGCTGTACAGTGTATATATATATCTTGTCACTAACTGTCTCTCAAAGGAGCTCACAATCTAATCTCTTCCATTGCCATATGTCTATATTATGTGGTGTAAGTACTGTAGTCTAGGGCCAATTTTTTTTTTTAGGGGGAGCCAATTAACTTATCCGTATGTTTTTGGAATGTGGGAGGAAACCCGCAGTGCCCAGAGGAAACCCACGCAGACACGGAGAGAACATACAAACTCTTTGCAGATAGAGCCCTGGCTGGGATTCGAACCAGGAACCCAGCGCTGCAAGGCAAGAGAGCTAACCACTACGCCACCATGCTGCCCTACCTACTGTAAGTGACAGGAAGAATGGAAAAAATAAATCTACAGTGCATTTTACTCCAGGAGAAATGTACATTCATGTGTATGTATTTTACATTTTACAGTTTTTCGTGATAGTAGTCCTTTAAAGCAGTGATGAGCGAAAATGCCAATATTCCTTTTGTATTAATTTTCGCGAAAATAATGTTTAATTCGATTTTCAAGTGAAAATGCAGTTGAAAATAAGTTTTATTATTTTTTCGTGCTTTTTGCTATACATTTTTTTTTGTGTGTGTGTTTTTGTGGTAGAAATGTTTGCATTAAAAAAATCGTTTTCCATGTTATTGAGGTGAAATATAGATTTTTTTTGTGTTTTTGGTAAAACCACGAAAATAAAAGCTACTTTTGCGAAATTTTTCTAAAAACCAAAAAATAGTATTTTTTAAACAAATATCAAAAAACAAGGGTACTTCTGCGTCTGTTAAAATACGTAAAATTTTTCATACTTTAATTTTTTTGACATTACCCTTTTAGTTTAGTCTACGGCCAGCTCTAATTCCCCCTTCTGCAGTAAGCACTACATTTGTGCTGTGCAGGTAGAACTGTTAACAACTAAAGGCAGAGGCATATTATTATTATTATTTAGTATTTATATAGCGCCGACATCTTCCGCAGTGCTGCACAGAGTATACATAGTCTTGCACTAACTGTCCCTCGAAGGAGCTCACAATCTAGTCCCTACCATAGTCATATGCCTATATTGTGTAGTGTATGTATTGTAGTCTAGGGCCAATTTAGGGGGGAAGCCAATTAACTTATCTGTTTTTGAAGTGTGGGAGGAAACAGGGGTGCCTGGAGGAAACCCACACAGACACGGGGAGAACATACAAACTCCTTGCAGATGTTGACCTGACTGGGATTCGAACCGGGGACCCAGCGCTGCAAGGCAAGAGCGCTAACCAGAATGCCACCGTGCTGCCCAGGCATATAGGAATGCGGCATATAGGAATGTCACACGTTTATAGACAGATGCCCTCTGCTAAATCGACAGAAAATTCATTTTAGCTGTGAGGCCCATATTCATCATACATTAGTCCAAAATCTAGGATAAGTCTTTGCTTTATGGAGGTGACTACTGACTAGGCCTGCAAAGGCCCAGGAACATTCAAAATGGTGGAGGGCATGAGGCAGCCATGGGTTGCCATTTGTGACTGTTCCCAAAATGTGATCCAAGGCTCCATTTGAGTGAATAAGGTGCAGATTGCCACTTTATGGTAAATATGGTAGGAAATCAACGTGTTTGGTGCATATTATTATATTTTTACTAACACATTGCGTGTTTAAAATGTCATTAGTTTCATAAATCTCCTTGAAAAGCTGGTTTGATGAATTTTTTTGTGTACTTCTCTTAGGGACCATAGATGTGCTAATAATCTATTAACCTCCTTCCTTTCGCTTCTATTTTCAATACTCTTGTGCTTACAGTGAACCTGGACCGAGTAAAATTATTTAAAATAAACACGATGTACCTGCAAATGAAATAAATATTATTTACCTACCTCACCATAACTTCCTCTCAGAAGGTTACCATTTTCTCCTTACAGCAATTCCTTCCAGTTCTGACTGAATCTAGTTGTACTTGTCTCTCAGGAAGCTGAAGGCCTTACCGGCCTTCTGTGCATGCCAAGTCCCCCTCTACGGGTTCATCCGCATTGGGCTTGTGTATGTCTGCGCTCCAGGGGGCGATATTACAAGTTCACGGAGTGCTGACCCAGAAGCTGTTGCAGGGTCAGTGCCATTTTTAAAATGGAAGATGGAGAACTTTGTTGATCACAGTGGACAAACCGGACACGGGAGGGGAGAAAGATTGATGATTTCAGTTCGGGTTTGCTTTATACTTTCTCACATAACACATTTGTATCCCTTAATGTGAAATTCCTGGTGTTCAGTTAAATTCATACAATTCTCTAATGCCTGTTTTGATTTTTTTTTTGCAGTAGAAAATCAGCAGTCGGAAGATCTGGATCGAATCTCCAGTGTCATCCTTAACTAACCAGGATTTATATTTTTTGTGCCCCTAGGCCAAGTATGTTGTGACCCTTCTTTGTGCAGCAGCGTCCCTCCCATTCCATGTGCAGCCCCCTCTTCCATGTGTATCATCCATGTACAGCAGCCCCCTCCCATTCCATGTGCAGCCCCCTCTTCCATGTGTATCATCCATGTACAGCAGCCCCTACCATTCCATGTGCAGCCCCCTCTTCCATGTGTATCACCCATGTACTGCAGCCCCCTTCCATTCCATGTGCAGCCCCTCTTCCATGTGTATCACCCATGTACAGCAGCCCCTACCATTCCATGTGCAGCCCCCTCTTCCATGTGTATCACCCATGTACAGCAGCTCCTCCCATTCCATGTGAAGCCCCCTCCTCCATATGTATCACCCATGTACAGCAGCCCCTCCCATTCCATGTGCAGCCCCCTCTTCCATGTGTATCACCCACGTACTGCAGTCATTATTTCTTTCATGAACAGCTCCCTTGCGCATCAGATTCCCCTTTTCATGTGTTGCTCCCCATTTTCAGCAGCCTGTTTCATATTTCATATGCCCACTTGGGCTGCAGCTGCCCAATACTATATATTATTTTGATAGTACCTTTTATCCTATTTTTTGGTACTTTTTCAATTCAAAAGTGCTGAAAAAATTATCTCCTAGGAGAAACTTAGGAGAAAAATGGAATTGGATCAGGCCTTAAAGTGACACTGAAGCGGAAAAATATTGTGATATAACGAAGCGTATGTGTAATACGGCTAATTAATAGAACATTAGTAGCAAAGAAAATAGTCTCATGTTTTTATTTTCAGTTATATAGTGGGTTTTTTTTGTAACATTGCATCATTCTCTAATATTTGTAGTTTACACACTACTCAGCAGTCTAAATGATTTCAAAGAGCAGGCCAGTGAACTTTTGAACTCTACTCTGCAGTTGAGATAATACGCTTCAGAAGACGGAGCTATCTGCGACTTTGAAAGTCGTGGAGCTCAGATAAACTCTTTTGCATAGATAACAACTGGAGTTTCTTAACTCTTCCTGTACTGGAAACAATATTAGACTCAAATCCCTGCTGCTAATGTTTTATTTCTTAGATGTACTACACATACATATCATTATCATAAGTTTATTTTCACTTCAGATTCCCTTTAAGTCTATCTTTAACAGCTTCCCAATCCTAGGCATCAACCTTACATCTAATTAGCTAATATAAAGGTTGCTGTTTGTGAGACTCAGGAAAAGTATGGGAAAATAGCTGCTGTACATGCGCAGAAGGCTCCGAGAAATGGGAGCGTGATCAGGGTGCGTGCGGCTCGAGGCATGCTTGGGGCATACGCAGTAGCCTCCAACTGACCTTGACTGGCCAGCTTTTAGGGGTTCACCGCTGCTCGCTGGAGGGTACAGGATGCCTGCATGGGCATCCTGCAAGAATTAAAGGATACCCGAAGTGACATGTGACATGATGAGATAGACATGTGTATTTACAGTGCCTAGCACACAAAGAACTAGGTTGTGTTCCTTTTTGCTTTCTCCGCCTGAAAGAGTTAAATATCAGGTATGTAAGTGGCTGACTCAGACAGGAAGTGACTACGGTGTGACCCTCACTGATAAGAAATTCCCCTTTTTACCTCTTTCTTGCTCTCAGAATCCATTTTCTGCTAGGAAAGTGTTTTATAGTTGGAATTTCTTATCAGTGATGGTCACACTGTAGTCACTTCCTGTCTGAGTCAGGACTGAGTCAGCCACTTACATACCTGATATTTAACTCTTTAAGACAGAGAAAGAAAAAAAGGAACACAGCATAGTTACAGTATTTGTGTGCTAGGCACTGTAACTACCCATGTCTATCTCATCATATCACATGCCACTTCAGGTATCCTTTAAAGAGAAACCATAACCGAGAATTGAACTTCATCCCAATCAGTAGCTGAAACCGCTTCTACCATGAGAAATCTTTAACTTTTCTCAAACAGATCATCATGGGACCCTGTATGGCTGATTTTGTGGTGAAACCCCTCCCACAGTGTCATGTCAGCGCCTCACAGCTCTGAGGTCCTGACATCACACTGTGGGAGCCTTGTTGCATTGTGGGAAATAACAGCTGTTTCGAACTGCTAAAAAAGCAAGCAGCACCTCCTTTCAGTGACATCACCTGTGTGTAGCAGTACAAATGTCACCATGTAAATGTCTAAATGTAAATCAGGGAGAGGAAAGATTTTATCATGAGCAAACACTGACTAAATCATTTATGCATAATTATTGTAAAAATTAAGCACTTTTTATTACATTATTTTCACTGGAGTTTCTCTTTACGTTAAACTGATTTTTTTTCTCACTTACATAACCCTTTAAAGATAACACTCGGAGGACAGTCTGGACAAGCACAATTGCAGGCTTAGCAGGTGGAGAGAGAAGGCTCACACGTAAATCTGTGCATCCAAATTCCTAGATATAGTGAGAACGTTTTCTAATGATAATAGCCTATGTGATATCAGCATTGGCCACATGGACAGCACAAATGTCACCTAAATGTGACTTATTCTGTATTTTAAAGGCGAAGAGGACTGTGAACAGATCTTGAAATCCTCAGAGGTTCAATGCTTCAGAAAACCGATATCACAGCAAAAAACCAGGCAAATTTCATTTTCATTGTGTTCCGATGGAAATGTCAATTTCACTGCAAAATTGATTTCACGGTAATTGCTGGTTCACCCTGCTGAATATGTAATAAATGGGATAGAGCAGCGAAAAGACAGAAGCATTTGGGGATGCAGAATAGGGAGTTGGAAAAGGAATAACATTTTGTCATGTAGAAAAATGAAATGGAAAAAGAAAAAGAAAAACAAACTTAGCATAGTGTGTTTAAAGTGGAATATAACCCTGCATTTCAACTTTGCTCTAAAACATTATTTACAGCATATTATATGCAACCAGCATTTTTTTTTTTTACTAGACCAGCATTGGAAGGGTTAAACAAAGAGGTTTAAAGTTCCATGGAGAGATATGCAGAAGTTCAGATAGATACATTTAACTAAATAGAATGTAACAAGTGATAAATGGTCCACACTCTTTGGCTGTCCTCCAGCTCCTTCTCAGTCAGAGAGAGTGAGTCACATTCCACACTAAAGGCTAGTACACACTAGCAATTTTGATTGACCAATGACTGCTCAATTTTACCACCTCCATGTAGTATGACCATTTACCTATATAATCTGCATAGAATTGAAAATCTGTTTGGCCCTCATACTACATGGAGGTGGTAAAATTGAGCAATCATTGGTCAATCAAAATTGCTAGTGTGCTAGCCTTTAGATACATTTTAGTAAACAAAATGTATCTATGTCAGCTTCGGATGCATCTACAGTTCTCTCCAGGAACTTTAAAGCTCTGTGTAACTCTTCCAATGCTGGTCTAGTAAAAAAAAAATGCTGGTTGCATATAATATACTGTAAATAATGTTTTAGAGCAAAGTTGAAATGCAGGGTTATATTCCGCTTTAATGATCACTGGAAGAGTTACCAGGCAGATAATGCTATTTTCCTGTCACCAAGTGCTAACCTCAGGTTACACAGACACAGGAAAACACAGATTTAGGGCCTGTTCAGACTGGTATGTGCGTTCCTAGCCGTTTTTCCAGAACGTGTACAGGCAGACTTTCTACATAGAAACGGCTATTAATGTTTTCTAATAGCCTCGTTCACATGTATGCGTATTAGACGCATACGTTTCTTATCTGCATTGCTGCATGCAGTTCTGTGCGTCACGCATAGAAACGGACGCAATGAAAGTCTATGGACGCGTACTATTGCATTTTTAGCGTACGTTTCCCTCTGCGATTCCCATAATTCTTTTTTTCCCCCCCGGGTCACGTGTGTGTGCAAAACGCAATAGAAAACGCATTCGAATGCAAGAAAAACGCATGCGTTTTTCAACTTGCGTTTCGTTTAATTCATACGCGTTCTACAAATGCTGACAGTCTGAACAGGCCCTTAGGGTCGGTTCACACTTGTTTCAAAACCGTATCTGTGGCTCTGTTTTTTTTCCCTAGATAAAAACGTAGCCACGGATATCAATGTTAAAAATAGCAGCCGTCTTCACACACTTCAAAAAACGGTGGAGATAGACGGAGGAATTGAATATGAAGTTGTGCGAATTCTTGATTCACGCAAGGTTCACAATTCTCTGCAGTATTTGGTAGATTGGAGGGGGTATGGTCCTGAGGAGAGACGCTGGCTTCCTGCACACCAAGTTCATGCTGATCAGTTAGTGCAGGAATTTCATTTAAAGAGACTCTGAAGCGAGAATAAATCTCGCTTCAGAGCTCATAGTTAGCAGGGGCATGTGTGCCCATTCTAAACCGCCGCTATCGCGCCGCTAAACGGGGGTCCCTTCACCCCCAAACCCACTCCCGCAAACCTTGGTCGCAAAGTTGGTCGTATATTTTCCCTTCCTAGAGGCTGGGCTAACGGCTGCAGCCCTGCCTCTAGTCGCGTCTATCAGACGCGCATCGCCGCCTCTCCCCTCTCAGTGAAGGAAGACTGCGAGGGGCGGGGGAGAGGTGGAGGCACGCGTCTGACAGACGCGCGGGAGGCAGGGCTGCGGCGGTTAGCCCTGCCCCAATGCGGAAGCGCTCCCGGGCTGCACGGAGGGGATTTGGGGGTGAAGGGACCTCCGTTTAGCGGCGCGATATCGGCGGTTTAGCAGGGGCACACATACCCTTGCTATCTATGAGGTCTGAAGCGAGATTCATTCTCGCTTCAGACTCTCTTTAAGTAACCCTGATAAACCGGGTAAAGAGTGTCCTGAGACCACTCCTCAGGGGGGATTAATGTAACAAACTCACTTGTCAGCGCTGAGTCCCGCGGCGTCCATCATGGCATGTCGGCTGGTACTCGTTCGTGCGCGCAGTCTGTTGTTTCACCGCCATCTAGCGTCCCCAGCGACCCTGCAGCCGAGCTCCGTCCTCCACACGTCCACGGTGTGACTGAATGGTCAAGCGTGAGATCAGGCGGACTTTACAGATTCAGGAGGTGGGTGCATAGGTGTCAGCAGTGAGGTCATCAGCCACACCTCCCGGGAGGCTGCACGCTGGAATCCTCTGCACAGTATATAAGGCCAGGAGCTTCAGTTGCTCACTGGCCTTGATACTAATCAGTTCGCTGGTTCTTGGCCCTAGTTAGAGCTACATTATATATTGTGGTATACACCATATATATGTACTCCAGTTAGTTTGTTTTGGATTATTATTGATAGCTGTAATTTGTAATTTCTTCGTAATATCCTCCTGATATTATTGAAGTACATTGTGTGATTATCTGTGTACCAACTTCTTGCCTGCCTTCTGACCTTGCTCTTGTCTTATGCTTCTGTACGATAGCCATCTGACTCCTGTTATTGACTCGGCCTGACTTTGACAATGTTATTGGGATATCCCTGCAAACTGACAGCCATCTGATACCCATTACTGACCCTGCTGTTTACCGACTACAATTACGCCTAACGATTTGTACTTCGACTTGATACTTGTGCACAAGTACCGACTGGTCTAGACCTCATTCTGTATTGTATTATCTGTACCTGTTATCTCGTCACGCACCAGCGTGATAGCCTGCAGCTTCTGCAAACCTGGGGAATCCAGCCGATGTTCAGACCTCCACATCCAATCGCTCATCCCAAATCCTGCAAGATTACTAATGACTGGCGTAAACCTAACATCAAGTGAGGTGGGTGCTCTACTGCTTACTATTTTTTTTTTCGTTTTCATATATCCTTATCCTAGGACCTCATGGATGAACTGTCGAGTTCTCTCCCCCAACTACTTTTGGGGGTCTGTTACTCCTTCCCCTCACGTATGATGAGGACATCTCATACATACGCTCAACTAGAGTGTCTCACTGTTTTGTTCTATATTCTGTACCTGCCTCTCCTTAACCAATATACCACCTATTACTTGAATCTCTATCAAGCTAGACCAGGCATGGGCAAACTTGGCCCTCCAGCTACACGTCCCACAATGCATTGCAGGAGTCTGACAGCCACAGTCATGACTCCTGCAATCAGGCAAATGCATTGTGGGACTTGTAGTTCCGTAACAGCTGGAGGGCCGAGTTTGCCCATGCCTGAGCTAGACCTTACAGTGTTTCTAATCATCAGAACCTAATCCTACTAATTACTCTTCTCATCACGACCAAACATGATGCTTAAATCATTTTCTATCAATGCCCAAGTTCTTACTATTCCATACAAACACCGTGCTCTGTGGAAAGAAGTACGGTAACAAGGGTAAAAGTTGATGTACTATTTATACAGGAAACCCATTTCTGCAAGAGAAAAGCCCCCCTTTGTCACCATGCTGCATACCCAACTCAAATCATCTGTAACTATGCCAAGAAACAAAGAGGAGTCCTCATCGTCTTTCACTCATCTCTAGCAGTAAACATTTTGGATACAGTCAAATAAAAGCAAGGACACTACATCATAGTAACCTGCGTTCTTAAAGGGACTCAGAGCTGAACTAATTAAAAGTTTTATACATACCTGGGGCTTCTTCCAGACCCATCCGCCTGGATCGCTCGCACGCTGCCGTCCTCCTCTGCCCGCAGCTTCAGGAACCGGGTCCCGTCACTTCCGTCAGTTGGAGCCACTCTGACGTAAAAGAGTATTGCGCTGATTGTGTATCTGTCCAGCAGTCACTGGAGAGATACGTAGAGGGCTCACTTCTCCTGCGTAGACTTGCTCTGCCTGACGTAAGTAATGGGACCTGGTTCCTGAAGCTGCGGGCAGTGGAGCACGGTGGCATGGGAGCGATCCAGGCGGATGGGTCTGGAGTAAGCCCCAGGTATGTATAAAACTTTTTTTCGTTATTTCAGCTCTGGTACACTTTAATAACGCCACATTTACCTTAGTCAACCTCTAGGCCCCTAATAAATACCAGAAATCGTTACTTAAATCCCTCTTTATAAATGTACACCACCTCAAGAAAAGCGCCCTCATCATAGGATGAGACTTTCATGCCTGCCCATCAGAATTTCTAGATACCTCACATAAGAACATTAAAAAGTCCAACATTCTTCAACCCCTTCTGTTCGAAGAGGACCTGCATGAGGACCGGCATGAGGACCTGCGTGAAGATCATTACATGGCAATGAAAAAAACGTTTCTTTTATCAGGATTGTCTATTTCCTCGCTGATCGCTACACTCTCCAATCTAGTTCAAATTAGGATTGGATAACCGCTCTACGATGCTTGCATTTTCCAAAAGGTATCAATAGCTGAAGTAAAAGCTCCCCATTCGGGGAAAGACTCACCAGACTTCGCGGCCTACTGGGCCCGCTTTCACCTCCGAGGTATTGGCCACCCCGCAGCCTCTCTGGGACTCCGCTGTGCAGTGTTCCCAATCTGCATAAGCAAGCAGGCAACCCTCATAGCGTAAAAGCGTACTTCTTTATTGGTCAATAAAAGTTTTAAAATGTCCAAAAATGTAAAAGTTCCACACCTCCCCTTTACAGTAGCTTGCCGCTATATAGCGGTCTAGGGGATATAAGGATCGTGCTGCACTTAGCCTGCGCTATGGCACAGATTACCTGTCACCCAGCGCACCCTCCTGCTGCTGACCCTGGCTATGAATAGGCATAAAAAACTCCCGAGCCTCCGCACACTCAAACCAGCCGCGTCCGGCTAGGCGCTGTGCGTATTGACGTCACTCTGTGGCTCCGCCTAACGTTTCGTTGCCTCGGCAACTCATCAGGGGCTCGGAGGAGCACTCCCACTGACATTGATTATAGAACCTAGCTGAACGTTTAATGTTTAATGTGGTTTTGCCTGCACTCAAATTTATACCAAGTCGTTTATAATCCACGTTGTTGTACATGAGCGCAGTGTTGGGGTGCTGACCTTTTTACACTCTCCAATCTGTCACCAAAGCAAGCATTGGTTTTATAACATGGTCGGACCAAGCCCTTATGTTTATCCTTATCTCCTCAGACTCTCTGTCTCCAGATAGACCATTATGGTGACTAAATAATTTTCTGCTTATGTCTCCTACCACTCTGGATCAAATATCCAATACCTTACAGGAATACGTTACAATTAATGAGCGAGATCGGGCTGATGTTGGTAAAGCTACTATTTGGTCAGCTCATAAAGCTGTAATAAGAGGCACATTCATAAAACTAAGTTAATTCCAAAAGAAACAGAAAAGTGCTAAATGTAATACCCTCTTAGATAAAATAAAAACCTTAAAGATGCTGCATAAAAAACAGAACTCCTCCACCCAACTCAAAAACGAACTCTTCTCACTTCGTCAGGAACTGAAAACCCATTTATGCTCAGACTATGAATACTGTCTTAAACGATATAAACTAACCTATTACTCCCAAAATAATAGAGCTAGCAAATTTTTAGTGAGACTTCGCAAACACAACAAGCTAAGCAAAGAATCGCCAGCATGATGCATCCGCACATTAAGACAAATCTCTCTAAGGGCTTGGCGCTTTTCCAATGCTTTGCTGAGCGCTTTGCTGATCTCTGGCGATCAGCAAAGCGCTGCTACTAATGTATCCCTATGGATACATTCACACTGCAGCATTTGTGATTGCGATCAATTGCAAACAGGCTGATTGCAGCATCTTTGGGGCGATTGCGCTGTGATTCTCGTTCTATTGAATCACAAGCACAAATCGCACTGAATCGTGAGAATTTGCACGCCAAATCGCGAGCAGCGTGCAAGCGGAAGTGTCGACTAGCCCTTACCCAACCGATATAGCAGATGCCTTTAGTGCCTATTACAGATCACTATATAATTTGAAAAATGATCCCTTACAACTCAGCCTACTAGCGCCCATATAAATCGATTTCTTAGCCAAATTAAAAAGTACCCAAAATTTCCGAACAAAATTTGTCTTTTCTAAATGAACCACTCAAACTAGACGCTGTCGTCTCAGCAATAAAACCAATCTGAAAATAACCTGGATCATCTGGATCTGTCGGCTTTACATCTGAGTATTATAAAAACCTTTTGCCACACCCTAGCTCCCAAATTAGTAACCTTGTTTAATCAGTTCATATTATCAGGAAAAATGCCTGCCGAATTTACGCAAGCTGCAATCTCAGTTATACCAAAGCCGGGTAAAGACCTGAGCAGCCCTCCCAGCTTTTGCCCTATCTCGTTCTTAAACAATGATACAAAGTCATATGCTAAAATGCTAGCAAACCACCTTATTTCTGTTCTACCAACCTTAATCTCACCTAGAACAAGTGGGGTTTGTTAAAGTGAGACAGGCACCAGATGGTACCAGGAGAATGTTGTACATTTTACAATTTGTGGAAACTAGCCGAAGGCCTCTCTTCCTTTCTCTGGAGGCAGAGAAGGCCTACGGAAGAATCCACTAGGCTTTATGACAGCCACCCTGACCAAGTTTGGGCTAAATAACTATTTTCTCAATGCAATTTTAGCGTTATATTCCTCACCTTCATCAACAGTAAATGTAACTGGATACTACTCATATCCAATGGAACCCAACAAGGCTGCCCCTTGTCCCCACTAATTTTCATCTTAACTACTGAAACATTAGCAGAATATATTAGATCTTACACATTAATCAAAGGGATATCTACCAATAGCCTGCCACAGAAAATTGAACTTTTTGCAGATGATGTACTCATCACCGTTACCAGTTCCATTGAATATTTGTCCCAGACTTGGTCAGCTCTTCAAGAATACTCAGCAGTCTCATACAACAAACTTAACAAGTCTAAATCCCTTCTGCTAGGTCTACATATCGATAGCCAAACCAAAAATAACATATCTAAAAACTTCCCATTCCAATGGGCACCCAAATCCATACCAAATTTAGGAATTCAAATCCCCTCCAGAACTGCTGATATCTATACCTCCAACTACATTCCACTTATCAAACAGATCAAAGAAGATCTACAAAAAATATTTAAATATGAGTTCTCATGGCTTGGGAAAATATCCGCTTTTTGAATGCAAATTATACCAAAAATTATATATATATTCAGGACAGTCAACATCCCTCTACCCAAAATTACAGAGATGCAGAAAAAGATCTCTAACTACATCTGAAAACATGAAAGACGTAGAGTGTGTTACACTATCATGACTACCCCTAAACATATTGGAGGCATTGGTCTCCCTTGCCTTCACGCCTACGATTTAGCATCCATTCTAGACATCTCCAAAGCATGGTGGTCCCAACCTCATGATAAGCTCTGGTTTGCAAGAAAGAACAGCATCTTAGGCAACAATACTAAAGATGTCATTAGCCAAATTATGCAAAAATTCCTTCCCCAAAGGCTACCCTTCTATCCAAGCTATGATTCAAGCCTGGCCATACTTCGTTCATAATAATAAAAATGAAACATCCTTAGCTACCCCACCTCTCCCACTTACGGTCTTACACTCCATCATTTAAGATGTACGCCTTGCTAAATGGCACACAATAGGCCTTATTTACCTTAACAACCTTTTTTATCAAGAAAAATTACTTTCTTTCCAAATGCTCACAGCTCAACACAATCTTCCAACATCTGAATTATTTTTACCTCAGAATTAGAAACGGGACTAAACTCCATAAGTTAAGGATTCCTACAATTCATACAATACAACTCTCCATTACCACTAAAAGATGGTAACACACAGTGGTATTGAACATTACTCCGCCACACCACCTCCTCCTTTCGTAAATACTGCCTTACTTGGTCAAACCGTCCTCTATACTCAGATCTTGCAAGCCCAGTTATTAATAGGCTCCAATATTATATGTGTGTTCTCTAAATGTATAAACCACTTAGAAACCCTCAATAAGATACTATTATATCCCGAGGAAATTGGCCACATTCTCAACAACACACTCCAATCTTTGCTGGAGAAAATGCCAACAAATAGGCACTCTAACACACCAATTTTGGGACTGTCCACTCATTCAACACTACTGGGACTGTGTTGCTAAAACTATCCAGATGATTTATAATAGCCATTTTAAACTAGAACCTCAACTTGCACTTTTGTTCCGTACTCATCAAAGATTCTTAATATCACAACTACTCTGCACTGCCCGAAATCTTATCATGTCTTTCTGGGGCACTGACCCCCCCATCCCCCCTATAATCCCATACCTCAAACACATAACAGAATTTAATATTTCCATGTAACTAAAACTCAGGCCCTCAACCTTTAATATACCTTGTGCTTACAAAACGAAAATGCTATGGCCAACGATAGCTAATTTCTCAAATGTTGAGAAGTATAATCCCAAACATGACTCATAAATAGACCTGGGCCCCCTAACATATTCTAAAGTATCCCCGATGTGCCCTGACACATCACCACACTGGACAATTATAAAATGATAGGTACCTAAGCCACACTTTGATACCTGAAGTACCTGGCTTAAAGAGTAGAGCTAGTTAACTTTATGTTCACTTTGTTCTTTCTTATATGTTTATTTGTTCTCTTTGATCTGTTACTCTATGTTATCTATGAATACTTCAAGTCAGATAACTGCTCTAGCATATTTTTGTCCACCTTAAGAGCCTACATAATGGAGGGTGGCAATACTGTAATTCTATGGCTTCAGAATTATTGTGTTTTTGCAATTGCTTATGTAATCAATACTCAACACCTTATGTTTTGTCCTGAATTACTGCGTAAACTGCTATTTTGTATTGTTATAACTTTTAATAAAAATTGAAAATTGAAAAAAAAAAGTGTGAATGGAAGTAATTTATCCAGAAAAAATCCAGCAAACAAATCCGATTGGCTGTTTGTGGCTCTGCCCCCTTTAGTGAATTTTAACCTTACTCACCCAATGACTGACTGTAGCAAGTTTGAGGCCTCTTCCATTAAGAGTGTAAGAATAGCAGCAGTTTAAATATTTCCTTTGAAAGTCAGTAGGTGAATTTTGATTTGCTGTTGTAGGCTCCACCCACTTTCCTGAATGTTAATCCCAGTCATCCAGTGACAAAGTGTGCCAATTTTGAAAACCCTGCCATTAACAGTGTAGGAATGGCTGCAGTTTACATTTATCCATTTAAAATGAATTGCTAAAACTTGATTGACTGTTTTATGCTCCACCCACCTTCACCTAATTTTTCACCTCGATCACCAAGTGACCAACTGTGCCAAGTGTAGAGACTCTGGCTTGATTACTGGAAGAATGGCAGCCTTTTACAATTTTTTCATTGACATGAATGGGTCAAATCTAACTGGCGGTTTATTGTTCCACCCAGGTGTGCAGGGGGGACGTGAGACCCCCAGAACATATCATCCCAGGTAGTAAGGGATCTGTATACTAAGTTTCATTGAAATTGGTCACACACACACAACACATATCTGACTTTATTTATATAGATATTGAAAAAAAAAATTCATTACATTATTTTCACTACATTTAATCTTTAACTCAAATTTGTACATTTGGAACCACCTCCATTGGCAGGCTTGTGCATCTGTCACCAGCTTTTAGATGCACTATAGATACCTCTAGGACCATCCAACAAGGAAAGTTAAAAGTGTCTTGGTAGGGTATAGAGTGGGTGAGGCAAAAAGTAGGCAGTGCTGCACAAAAGGGTTAGCGAGCCAAAGTTCCAGTATGTCAGGTGTTATACGATACAATTATATAACCTATAACCATATGTATAAAATCAAAAGCCAAGGCCTGCTACAAAAAATAATGGGAGGAGTCTTATTATATTAAAATGTCCAACCTTAAGTTCTTATAGCGAGTTTCTCAAGCTACTGGTACAAAGAGTGAAAAGTCTTTACTTTAAAAATAATTAATTTATTAAATATATAAAAGTTGTCATAATAATTACAAATCAAATAATACGAATCAAACAATAACCACCAAATGTTAATCACCACTAGGTACTTCTTGGTATAAGCTGACTATACACTTCAGAGCAAAGTTGACCACAGATTAATAATAAGATGTCATACATATTATCTTATTTGCAAGGCTTGATTGTAATGCACAATCTAACAAGGGAACAAAATAAGGAAGCAGATCTAGCTGGTCTAAAAACCTAAATATATAAAACAAGTTTGAAGTTTACTGGGCCGTAAACACTTATTTCATAAAAAGAATCTGATTTTAAATCAAAGTAAAAGGTATGAAATTATGCAATCATGACTTGATCTGTAAATGCACAATTGAAGGTAAAGAGGCGCCTTGGTTGAAATAAAAGCATCTAAAAACAGCTTAAAATCGAGGAAATAATATGAGGTGGCTTACCTCAATAACGAAATCCTTGTATATGACAAAAGATTTTTATTTAGCACAGGCAACGCGTTTCGCTGGTCCCAGCCCGCTTCATCAGGCCAATAAAAGTGCCTAAAATAGTGAAAGAGCTCCTCAGTATAACTGTATCGACAGCGTTATAGGTTAATACAATAAATACTTATGCATTATACATTTATATCCTAATAGTATACATACCATTATGGTTAAATGAAAAACGATCAAATGATTCGATAGATCCATCAATCAGAAAAAATGATTTTTCAAAAAAGTAAATATAACCTAATTTAAGGATCTGGACTGCTGATATAAAATGGGAGATGGTAAATATGCAAATGCAGTGGTCAGTTGCATGTGAAGGTATGTATATAATGTTCAAAAAGGATCAACAGTCCATGGGCCTGATTCACAAAGCCACGCAAACCGTCCAGCACGGGTGCGCCAAACAGCCAGCACGCGAAGCGCCGCCCGCGGCAAACCACGCCCGCAAAAGTCGAACCGCCCAGCACACCCGCGCCAAACAGCCCGCACACCCCTGCGAACCAAGCCGGCATGCCCAAAATTTCCATATGCTGCAGGAGGTTTTTATAACAAAAATTAAAAACTAAAGTTATAAAAATATATATACATACACACATATACATATACATACACACACATATACATATATATATATATATATATATATATATATATATATATATATATATATATATATATACATATATACATACACACGTACATATAAAATAAATTAATAATAAAATAATAGTAGTACTTATAATGCACAAATTACATATACAAGAATTCAGCATTCATAGTACAGTATAGGAGATATTTATCTTGCCCGTGAATATATAGCTTATAAAATAGACTAGAGTGCATATATCAATTTAAAAGAAAAAAAAAAAAAAAAAAGGGGGGGGGGGGGGAACAATTAACACAAGACTTGGCCAGGTATAAATAGACATGTGTCTGACACTAACTGACACTTTAAGAATACCTGGTCATAGATATAATAAAAACAGCAAAAAAATGTGCAGGGGGAGCGCTTCATATAACTGTAATAATGGGAGTAAGCTTGACATACCAAATGAACAAGTCGATACGGCAAAGGGAGCCTCTAATGGAGACTCTGAAGAGCTGCAATATATATCAGCTTTGCTAATCTCGGCAGCTGCAGTAATGAGAGCTCACTGCAGGGCCGGGCCGAGGCATAGGCTGGAGAGGCTCCAGCCTCAGGGCGCAGTGTAGGAGGGGGCGCAGAATTCATTCAGCTGTAATTCCTAATTGTGTTTGAAGCAGAAAGAAATAATACAAGGGGATACATGGCAGTGACTGCAAGCCAGATAACTAGATATTAAGGTGTTGGGGAGGTTGTGTGCCCTGTGGCGCCTCTTAGTCAATAGCAATCAGTGTGTGATGGCTGGGGAGGCAGGGATGGAGGGGCGCACTTTGGTGTCTCAGCCTTGGGTGCTGGAGGACCTTGTCCCGGCTCTGGCTCACTGAGAGGTGGATCAGGTGTTCAGAGGGTGGGATGACATCACATAAGATGATGACTTCCGCAGGAAGTTGTGGCGCCGCCATCTTGGTTTAGGGCATAGTAGTGATGCTCAAATACCCCTTTTCAAAATTCGAGTTAGGTCGAATTCGAATAGTAAATTATTCGAGGTCAGTCGAATATTCGAGTCGAATAATTTTTACTATTCGATTCGACCTCGGACTTCGAGCTCACTATTCGAGTCGGTATTCGAGCTCACTATTCGAGCTGACTATTCGAATTGGCCTTAAATAGCTTCCAACACTTGTTTTGAGGGTGAATGATGCAAGAAACATCTTTTTTTCCAAGTAACAACAGCAAGTGATTATGTGGGGATGTTCCTTTAAAAAAAAATGTGGAAAGATAAGTTGTGTCCTTAATTTTGTTCAGTAGTGTTACTGTATATACTTGTTCTTCTTCTTCTTTATCTTTCTTCTTCTTCTTCTAGATCTTCTTCTTCTATATCATCTTCTTCTTCTTCTATATTGTCTTCTTCTTCTTCTTCTTCTTCTTCTTCTTCTTCTTCATCATCTTCTTCTTCTTCTTCATCATCTTCTTCTTCTTCTTCTTCATCATCTTCTTCTTCTTCTTCTTCATCATCTTCTTCTTCATCTTCATCTTCTTCATCTTCTTCTTCTTCTTCATCTTCATCTTCTTCATCTTCTTCTTCTTCATCTTCTTCTTCTTCTTCTTCATCTTCTTCTTCTTCTTCTTCTTCTTCTTCATCTTCTTCATCATCTTCTTCATCTTCTTCATCATCTTCTTCATCTTCTTCTTCTTCATCTTCTTCTTCTTCATCTTCTTCATCTTCTTCATCTTCTTCTTCTTTTTCATCTTCTTCTTCATCATCTTCTTCATCTTCTTCTTCATCTTCTTCTTCATCTTCATCTTCTCCTTCTCCTTCTTTTTCAATATCGTCTTCTTCTTCTTCACGTATTTCTCTTTTCAATTTTTTTTTTAAAGAAATGCAGCTATTTTTGAGCGTAACAAATAGCTGGTGGGCGCACGCATGTTGGAAGCGCCATTGTATGTGCTCCCTGGCAGTGGAAACACAAAGACAGCAGGAGGTAAATTCAGCAGCAGGAGGAGGAGGATGAGTGTGTGGCAGCAGGCAGTCAATGAGGCAGGCAGCTCGCCGTGACATAATAGCCCTGGTACCTAGCGGTGATACCAGGGCTGTAAATAAACACAACAGGAGGTCCCAGACAGCGGTCGTGCAGCCCACATTGTGTCCAATACACAACTGGGACAACACAGTTTTCAACCCGGGCACCTCAGAAAAATTAAACCTTTTTTTTTTTTTAATGGTTTGTTTGGTTTTGGTTTTGCAACCAATATAGCTATTGTTTGACGTAATAGCTGGTGGCAGAGTGGCAGCAGAAGAAGGTAATTCTGTGTACCCTGGCAGTGGGAAACACAGACAGACAGCAGCAGCAGGAGGAGGAATGGAGGAGTAGGCGAGCAGCTATTGTTTGACGTAATAGCTGGTGGCAGAGTGGCAGCAGAAGGTAAATCATCTGTGTACCCTGGCAGTGGGAAACACAGACAGACAGCAGCAGCAGCAGGAGGAGGTATGGAGGAGCAGTGTGAGTGTGGCAGCAGGTAGGCAGCGTGACATAATAGCCCTGGTACCTAGCGGTGATACCAGGGCTGTAAATAAACACAACAGGAGGTCCCAGACAGCGGTCGTGCAGCCCACATTGTGTCCAATACACAACTGGGACAACACAGTTTTCAACCCGGGCACCTCAGAAAAATTAAACCTTTTTTTTTTTTTATGTTTTTTTGGTTTTTGGTTTTACAACCAATATAGCTATTGTTTGACGTAATAGCTGGTGGCAGAGTGGCAGCAGAAGAAGGTAATTCTGTGTACCCTGGCAGTGGGAAACACAGACAGACAGCAGAAGGGCAGTACACAGCAGCCCACTGTAGGTGTAAAATGTGTGGCTGCAGGCGACGTAATAGTCAAAGTGAACCAGGCTGGCTTAGTGAGCAGGAGCCAGGAGGTGGTAAAGGGTGGTAAGGCACATTAACGATGGTTCCGGCAGCCAGTTCATGTCCCCCTCTCGCCGACAACAGGGGCCAGGAACTCGCCTTCCACCCACGCCTGGTTCATCTTGAGAAACGTCAGTCTGTCCACAGACTTGTGAGACAGACGTGAGCGTTTCTCGGTGACCACGCCACCAGCTGCACTGAAGCAGCGCTCGGACAGCACGCTGGAAGGGGGGCAGGACAGCACTTCCAGGGCGTACTGCGCCAGCTCGCTCCAGATCTCCATGCGCTTGACCCAATACTCCATGGGATCAACAGGGGCATCGCTGTCAAGCCCGCTGTACGACCCCATGTAGTCAGCCACCATGCGGGTCAGGCGCTGGCTGTGACCGGAGGAGGATGCTGCTGCATGCATCTCCTCTCTAGTCACTGCTGCCGGAGCCTCTACAGTCCTGTAGAGCTCGTGGCTGAGAGACAGCAGGTCTGTGGGGCGCTTGCTGCTGCTGGATGCAGGCACCTGCTGCTGCCTCTGTGCTGGCTGCTGGACAGTGGGGGTGGAAGGCTGGGGGAAGGCTTCCTCCAAGCGCTCAACAAGGGCCTGCTGCAAGCTCCTTATTTGTTGCGCTGGGTCTCCTCCTGCAGGCGGCAGGAACTGGCTCAACTTCCCCTTGAGGCGTGGGTCCAACATCATGCTGATCCAGATGTCCTCCCTCTGCTTCATCTGGATCACCCTGGGGTCCCTGCGCAGGCACGTCAGCATGTGCGCTGCCATTGGGAAGAGGCGGGCCACGTCTGCTGGCACATCGACGTCAGTGCTGTCCTCATCCTCCTCCTCTGCCGCCTCATCCTCTCTCCACCCCCGCACCAACTCAGCTGCGCTGTGCTGATCCCCCTCATCAGCAGCCAGGTCAGGGACCTCCACCAAGTCCTCCTCCTCCTCCCCCTCAGAGGTGGACTGCGCAGCTGGTTGCCGCTCCTGCTGGTCCAAGGCTGCCGCTCCCTGTTCCAGCAAAGCATCGAGGGCCCTGTTCAGCAGAGAAACCAGGGGCACCCACTCGCAGACCATAGCATGGTCCCTGCTCACCATGTTTGTGGCCTGCAGGAAGGGAGCCAGCACAAAGCACACCTGCTGCATGTGCCTCCAGTCATCATCGGGGACGATGGACGGGATGTTGCTGGTCTTGTCCCTTCTCTGAGCGGCGGAAACAGTGGCCAGGGCAAGGTACTGTTTGACAGCGCGCCTCTGTTCAACTAGACGCTCCAACATCGCCAGGGTGGAGTTCCAGCGAGTCGGAACGTCAAGGATCAGCCGATGGCGTGGCAGATCCAGCTCCTTTTGCACGTCTTCCAGGCTCGCACAGGCTGCAGCCGAGCGCCGGAAGTGATGCACAACATTCCTTGCCGTTTCCAGCAGTTCGCCCATCCCCTGGTAGGTGCGCAGGAACTTCTGCACCACCAGGTTCAGCACGTGGGCAAGACAGGGGATGTGGGTCAGGTTTCCCCTGTCTATTGCGGCAACCAGATTGGCCCCATTGTCGGCCACCACCTCTCCGACTCTGAGGCCTCTGGGGGTCAGCCAAATCCTCTCCTGCTCCTGGAGTTTGGCCAACACATGGGTTGCCGTCAGCTTGGTCTTCCCAAGGCTGACCAAGTGCAGCAGCGCTTGGCAGTGGCGGGCCTTCACGCTGCTGCTGAGGCGGGGGGTTTGGCCAGGTGTGCCGGAGGATGGCAGAGGATCGGAGGAACCTGCTGCAGTTCCCCTGACCCTGCGGGGTGGCACCACCCACTGTGTTGCTGCTGCTGCTGTGCCCGCTGCTGCTCTCCCATCCTCACCCCCTTCCACCAAGCTGACCCAGTGGACAGTGAAGGACAGGTAGCGGCCTGTCCCGAAGCGGCTGCTCCAGGAGTCCATGGTGACGTGGACCCTTTCACCAACCGCGTGCTCCAGCCCTCGCTCCACATTGGCCATCACAAAGCGGTGCAGTGCAGGAATGGCCTTGCGGGCAAAGAAGTGTCTGCTGGGGAGCTGCCAGTCTGGGGCTGCGCAAGCAAGCAGCGCACGAATGTCGCTCCCCTCCTGCACGAGCGTGTACGGCAGGAGTTGGGAGCACATGGCCCGTGCCAGCAAGCCGTTCAGCTGCCGCACGAGACGGCTGCTGGGAGGCAGAGCCCTAACCACCCCCTGGAAGGACTCGCTCAAAAGGCTCTGGCGTGGCCTTTTGCTGACACGGGAATCAGCAGACACAGCAGAGGAGGCCACTGAGGACTGGCTGCCAGAACAGGCCTCAGTGTCGGCGGCAGGAGTTGCAGAGGGGGGAGGAGCAGTGCATTTCCGCACTCCTGCTGGTGCTGCTGGAGGAGCAGGAGGGCGGGTGGCTGCTGTTGCTGCTGCTGCTGCTGAAGGCTGTGCAGTGATGGGTGTGGTGCCACTGCCAGCACCAGATGCCTTCAGCCTCTGGAACTCCTCATGCTGGTGGAAATGTTTAGCCGCAAGGTGGTTGATGAGCGAGCTGGTGCAGAACTTTAAGGGGTCTGCACCTCTGCTCAACTTCCGCTGACATTGGTTGCAAGTGGCGTACTTGCTGTACACAGTGGGCATGGTGAAATATCGCCAGATTGGTGACTTAAACATCCCCCTACGGCATGGAAGCGCTGCTGCCTGTCTCCCTGTGGTGGTTGGGGGGGGGGCTTGGGTGCGGCTGGTGGTGGTACTGGCAGATGCTGCTGCTGCTGCTGCTGAGCCTGAGACACCAGCAGGCTGTGGGACCTGCCTACTGCTGCTGCCAATGCTTGCAATGATGCGCCTCCTTGCAAGGCCCACAAGAGCATCCTCCTCCTCCTCCTCAGAGCTGCTGAGGACGACATCCCCTGGAGGTGGTGGCACCCAGTCTCTGTCTGTCACCGGGTCATCATCATCCTCCCCCTCCTGAAACATGTCCTGCTGGGATGAGGACCCCCCAAACTCCTCTCCTGATGCATGGATGGGCTGCTTGACTGTCGCCACAGTCTTGCTGTCCAATCCCTCATCCCCCAAAGTGCCCATCAGCATCTCCTCCTCAAAATCGCCAACAACAGCAGACAATTGACTCATGATGCCTGGGGTCAAAAGACTGCTGAATGACAGGTCGCCAACTGACGGTGAACTGGCCTCCTCCCCAGGCCCTGCTGGGCGGCTGCTGCGAACAGGGGTGGTGGTGGTGGTGGTGGTGAGGGTGGAGGCCTCGGATGCAGAGCTGATGGCGGGCTGCTCATCCTCCGTCATGAGTTGCACCACAGTGTCTGCATCCTTTTCCTCAATGGGACGTTTCCGACCCGGCTGGAGGAAAATGGGAGCAGGTGCTACACGCTGCTGCTGCTGTGTCTCTGCAGCGTGAGTTGCAGATGCTCCTGCTGGGCGGCGCCCAAGGCGTCCACGGCCAGTGGCTATGGGAGGAATGTTAGCCACTGACGCTGCTGCTGCGGAACTGTGCATGGTGGCGCGCCCGCGGCCGCGGCTTGCCACAATGCTGCTCCCTCTCCTCCTGATTCCCTTGCTGCCCTTGCCCTTGCCCAAACCGCGCTGGCTGCCACTTCCAGACATCTTCAATGTTTTGGGCGTATAGACAAAAGTTTTTTAAAAGGGCGGGTGAAAAGTGGGGTACTTTAATGGAGTGGGTTGGTTGGTGAGGTGACTGAGTGAGTGTCCCCTAGTACAGTAAGTAAGTAGTAACAGTCAGGAAGTACAACTAGCAGTTACAATAATCAGTAGTAATCACAAGTAAATTTAGTGTGTGTACACTCAGACAGTGAGTGCACGCACGCAGGAGCTAGTAGCCTATGAACACAGTGACTGAGTGTCCTAGACTCCTAGTACAGTAAGAGTAAGTAGTAACAGTAAGTAGAACTAACTAATTACAATAATCAATCAGCGATCAGAAGGAAATAGAGTGTGGGTGGTGTGTGTACACTCAGACAGTGAGTGCACGCACGCAGGAGCTAGTAGCCTATGGACAGTGACTGAGTGTCCTAGACTCCTAGTACAGTAAGAGTAAGTAGTAACAGTAAGTACAACTAACTAATTACGATAATCAATCAGCGATCAGAAGGAAATGGAGTGTGGGTGTGTGTACACTCAGACAGTGAGTGCACGCACGCAGGAGCTAGTAGCCTATGGACACAGTGACTGAGTGTCCTAGACTCCTAGTACAGTAAGAGTAAGTAGTAACAGTAAGTACAACTAACTAATTACGATAATCAATCAGCGATCAGAAGGAAATGGAGTGTGGGTGTGTGTACACTCAGACAGTGAGTGCACGCACGCAGGAGCTAGTAGCCTATGAACACAGTGACTGAGTGTCCTAGACTCCTAGTACAGTAAGAGTAAGTAGTAACAGTAAGTAGAACTAACTAATTACAATAATCAATCAGCGATCAGAAGGAAATGGAGTGTGGGTGTGTGTACACTCAGACAGTGAGTGCACGCACGCAGGAGCTAGTAGCCTATGAACACAGTGACTGAGTGTCCTAGACTCCTAGTACAGTAAGAGTAAGTAGTAACAGTAAGTAGAACTAACTAATTACAATAATCAATCAGCGATCAGAAGGAAATAGAGTGTGGGTGGTGTGTGTACACTCAGACAGTGAGTGCACGCACGCAGGAGCTAGTAGCCTATGGACAGTGACTGAGTGTCCTAGACTCCTAGTACAGTAAGAGTAAGTAGTAACAGTAAGTAGAACTAACTAATTACGATAATCAATCAGCGATCAGAAGGAAATAGAGTGTGTGTTGTGTGTGTACACTCAGACAGTGAGTGCAGTGCGCACACGCAGGAGCTAGTAGCCTATATGAACAGTGACAGTGAGTGTCCCTACGGGTACAGTAAGAGTAAGTAGTAAGTAAGTACAACTAACAATAATCTATCAGTAATCAGAAGGAAATAGAGTGTGTGTACACACAGACAGTGAGTGAGTGCACACACGCAGGAGCTAGCTAGTAGCCTATAAACAGTGACAGTCAGTGAGTGTCCTACTCCTAGTACAGTATAACTACAATACTATTAGTAAAGGACAGCAGAAATACTGGTATAGATGAGAGAAATAAACAGAGGACAGCTGCCCACAGAGGCAAGGCCCCCCTGAGGCCTAAACCTGTAAGCTTGCAGCAGCTGCCTGTCTCTAATGTAACACACAAGCTACTAACTAAAATACAATGTCTAACTAACTAACTAACTAACTAACAACAATATAGGTGTGTATAGGAGGTGTATGTGAGCAAAAACGCTAGGTAAATGACCACAATAGAGCTCTTGCTAAGCCAAAGCACAAAGGAGCAACTCTCTCTCTGTACAAGTCTCAGGCAAGCACGGAGAAACGTAACATGGCGGCCGCTATTTATAGGGTAGGGGCTGGCCAGGGTCCCCCTCTGTGATTGGCTGCCGTCAGAGGGCCTGGGAGCCCTCTGATTGGCTCTAAGGACATCAATCTGGGCTATGACGCTATTCGAGCTCGGTACCGAGCTCGAATAGCGCCGGGTTGCTTGAATAGCTCGAATAGTGAATGGGCTATTCGAGTGTACTCGGATAGCCCATTCGAATAGCTCCAGCTATTCGGAGCTCGAATACCGAGCTCGAATAGCTGAAAAAGAGCTCGAATATTCGAGCTACTCGAATATTCGAGCTCTGCTGAGCACCACTGGGGCATAGATATATATATTGTGGGAAACTTGCCAGTGCTCATGTATGTTAGACAGAACAGCAGCTGAAAGAACCCTGCTGTTGTTCTGTCACTAGATGGCAGCAAAGTGCACAATGTTCCTATTAGTGGGGTAATACAGCGTATATGGTATTAAATTAATTAAAGTGCATGCCCACCATATATATTCAATTCTATATTGACACAATAAAAATTAGTGAAACCGTTTATTTATGATATGTAATCATATATTAGTGTCACTTAAGGAGTGTGATGTAGCTGTTGTCACTATAGTATGTTGGTTAACTAAATATATCAGATGGATGGTGTTCTTATAGTATATCACAGTGGGTAAAAGGAAGGGATTTTTAATTGGGTGGAGGGTTGTATTAAAACGTGTTTAGTTCTCATAAGGTGGCATAATTTTTTTTTTTTTTTTTTGTTTTTTTTTTTTTTTTTTTGGGGGGGGGGGGGGGGGTTTGAATGAGGGGGGGGGGGGCGGGCAACAGGTCAGGAAATAGAGAGGAGGAGGGGAAAAGAGAAAGTGAAGAAAATTGTATGTGAAGGGAAGAGAGTGGAATTAATGGGGGTTAGTGATGAAACTCTGTGGGCTGTGAAGGTAATGTGGTTATTAGTAATTATGCTCCAGACACTCGTTTAGGCCCTCTGGTTTGAGTGTTCTGAGTTTAAAAATCCAGAACATCTCCCTTGCCCGTAAACGGGACATACGGTCTGTTTGGGAAGAGATGTCTGTGATATGCTCAATTGGTGTAAAAGCAAACAGTTTGGGGTCGGAATTATGAAACTCAGCGAAATGTCTAGACAGACTGTGTTTGGCAAATGATTTTTGAATATTTCTTCTATGTTGTCCTAGTCTTGCTCTGATTTGCTGACTGGTGCGCCCTACATATTGTTTATTGCAGGGGCATGTGATGAGATAAATGATGTGTGTGGTGCTGCAACTGAAGGAATGGGTGAGATTGAATGTCTCATTAGTAACGGTGCATGTGAACGAAAGGATGCCCGGATGAAGGTAGTCGCATGCCAAGCATTTTGGCGATCTACATCTTTGTATGTTTGGGACAGTATGGGAGTCTCGTACGGGGGCATTTAATGCTCGAGGTCTACTTGGGGCTAGGATGTTCTTTAAAGTTTTGGCTCTTCTAAAAATTAGCTTTGGTTTCTCTTCAAGCTTACGACAGAGGTATAGATCTTTTAGTAAGGTTGGCCAATATTTGTTCACAATAGATCTGATATTCTTGTGATTGGAACTGAACCGGGTAATGAAAGAAGGTTGGCTAATCTTGGTCTGGTCTTTGTCTTTCGTTTGTGTGTCTAAAAGTGATTTTTGGTCTAAAGTTCTTGCTCGCTGTCTGGCTGACTTTATTAATGGTTTAGGAAAAGATCGATCTAGGAATTTTTTCTCTAGGTTGTCTGCTTGAGTGTCGAAAGTCGGCAAGTCTGTACAGCTTTTTCGTATTCGTCTAAATTGACCGAATGGTATGTTTGTTTTCCAAGGTTTATGATGCGAACTCCCATAATGGACATAGGAGTTCGCATCTACCTTCTTGAAAAAAGTGTTGGATTTTATAATGTTATTTTCAATATACAGTGTGACATCTAGAAAAATCAATGGTTTGTGGATGGGTATTCATAGTGAATGTGAATCCCCAATCGTTATCGTTGAAAGAATTCACTAATTGATTAATAGTAGTCGTATCACCCTGCCAAATGAGTATGATGTCATCAATATAACGCCAATATTTTATCACCTGGCTTTGGAGAGGGTTTTGGTCAAAAAATAGTTTCTCGAAGAGGCCCATTGTTAAATTAGCATATGATGGAGCTAGATGTGCCCCCATAGCTGTGCCCCTGGTCTGTAAATAGATGGTGTCTTGGAATGAAAAAATATTGTGAGTAAGTATGAATTCAGTAGCATGTAAGAGAAAATTCTTTTGAGGGATTGGCATGGTGGTATCTAGGTATAGGTAATGAGCTAGGGCCTGTAAACCAACTTCATGTCTGATGTTGGTGTACAGTGCTGTAACATCCAGTGTTACCCAATGGTAACTGGGTAACCATACTATGGACATGAGTTCTTGTAGGAGCTGGCTAGAATCCTTTAAATAGGAGGGAAGTGAAATTACATATTTTTGCAAGAAATAATCAATGTATTCAGACAGGGAGGAGGTGAGTGATCCAATACCAGAGATTATAGGACGGCCTGGGGGATTCTGTATTGATTTATGTATCTTGGGAAGAAAATAAAAGAAAGGTAGTTTTGGATTTGCTGTAATAAGGAAATCTTTTTCTTCTTTAGAAATTATGTTTTCTTTAAGTGCTGAAGTTATTAATTTCTCATATTGGGATTTAAATTGATGTGTTGGATCTTTGGGTAATATTGCATAATATGTAGGATCATGTAATAACCTATGTGCTTCTGCTATGTAGTCTGTTGTGTTCATTAATACAATCCCACCCCCTTTGTCAGCGGCTCTTATGATTATGTCTGTGTTCTTTTTGAGAGAATTGACAGCGGTTTGTTCTGCTCGGGTAAGGTTGAACTTGGGTGGAGCTTGATTTTTCTCTAACTGTCGGAGTTCCTCTAATACAGAAAGATAGAAGTTCTCTATATGTGGGCCTCTATATGATGTGGGGTAAAATTGCGATTGTTTCTTAAATTCAGTGTGGATATATTTTTCCACACTGAATGTGTCTGGGTCTAAAATGACATTAGGGCAATCTATTGGTTCATTGGTAAATATAATCTGTGAATCAGGTGACACAGCTGGGTTAGATTTTTTCAGGTCTTTTATCAGAAAATATCTTTTTAGTGTAAGTTTCCTCACAAAGGAATTGAGGTCCACAAATAGCTCGAATAGATTGGATGTTTTGGTGGGACAGAAAGAGAGACCTCGATTTAGAACTTTACATTCTATAGGGGAAAGATGATGGGATGAAAGATTGAAGATAGACTTATATTCAGCCTTCTGTGGAAATTGAGGTGATGCTAATTGGACTTGGTTTCGGTTATGTCCCTTCTTTTTGATGCCCCTTCTCCCTCGTTTTCTGGGCTGGGTGCTGGTCTTTTCTGGGCCTTGGAGGTTTTTGACTGAGGGGTGTGATTCAGTGACGTAGGACTTGAAATGAGGGGACGTAAAGGTGGTTCCTTGTTTAGAAGAGTGGGAAGCTCTAAAAAAGAGAGGGTATCCGATTCAGATGAAGAGAATGTAGATATGGAAGAGGAACTGTGGTTTTGACTAGAGATGTGGTTGGTAGCTGCAGTATGACTGGAATTTGGAGTGATAGCATAATATCCAGTGATCGTGCTGTGTGTTCTGGGTTTGGGTTTTGGGGGGTGTGGCGCAAGGGATGGTGGCGGCGGAGGTAGGGAAGTGTGTGTGATGTGATTGGAAATGGGATGTGGGGTTCTGGACATAGAAGGAGTGTCTGTGGGAGTATCACTGTGTGTGCTGATGTCATGAGGGTTGATACCCAGGTCAGTGTCTGGACTGACAGGGAGAGGAGTGGGACACTGTGTGGATGGAATGCGTGAGGGCAACTGTGAGGTGGGGCTGGAGGGTGCAAGATGGACAGGTGTGTGTAGCGGTGGAGAGTGGCCCGAGGGAGCCGGGTGGGCAGGTGGGACAAAGTGAGGAGGAGGGGGACAGGGTAAAGAAATATTTTTTTCCTGCAGGGTGCTGAGACACCCCCACTACACTATGATCTGTAAATGAAACTTTTATATGTCAACCAACCTTTATTCCCCTATCAAGTTATAAGCTTGGAGGGAAAAAAAAACATACATGAATAAAAAATTTAGAGAAAAATGAACCCAAATCAAACACAGATATTCCTAGTTGCTATTCCAGGAAGGTCACATGTTCATGGTATTCTATACTAGGCATAGAATCATTGAAAATTCAAGCCCCTAACTTAGTTGGCTTTGATATAATTAAAAATGTATAGTTACCAATAATATGGAGCAAGGAATTGTAGACATATTTTCTTGCAGGCCTCTCCCCCTAGTGTCTGAGAATGAATCAGACACTAGAAATCCTATAATTCTCAGATGCTAGGGGGAGAAGCCTGGAAGAGAAGATGTTTCCGGACTTGGAGAGTGGACACTGGAGTGGACACTGGAGATGGAAAGTAATGCTGCCTGCTGCGTTACTCTGTTGTGGAGGGTCTGGGGAGACATCCGGGGCTACTCTGCTGATCCTTTGTGCCTGAGCACCCACATCTCTGCACCACGCACCAATCCAGTATTAATGCGTATGCATGACAGGAAATTGCATAGGACTTTTCAATAAATGACCTGGACTGTACTTGGCGAATGTTGTTCATGTATGCTTCACTGTCCAGCCTGGATCTCCTTGTAGCTGTGAGCACGTCCTGGAGAGCTGGTTTTGGATCCATGTCTCACACGTCGGAGCAGTGAGCGCACATTCTGTTTGCTGAAGTACCAAAGACAAGGCAGGCACAAGATGGATAAAAAGACACCTCTTTACTTGTGATTCTTCAAAAGACCCTATTCCATATACTGTGAACACATTCAGGTATATCGTAAAGCATGCTGACATGGAGTGGAGCTGTGCGGTGCAAGCCTCCACTCATACCTCCCAACTTTTTGAGATGAGAAAGAGGGACATTTAAGCCACACCCTTGCCACACCCCTGATCACGCCCCCGTCACACCCCTAGACACGCATACCATAAATATTTTAATAGAAAAATATTTTGTTTTATAATCAAACCACACTGGTCCTTTCTGTCCTGGTTCATTTTCCTTCATGTTAACATTTTAAAATTAGTAATATATCAATTTAAAGGATGGGAATAAGAATTAGAGTCAATCAAACATATTTTTTTAGTAGAGAAATATATATATTTACATAGAAAGAGGGACTAAGTCCTGAAAGAGGGACACATGAGGAGGAAAGAGGGACAGGGCTCCCAAAGAGGGACTGTCCCTCCGAAAGAGGGAAAGTTGGGAGCTATGCCATTGAAAGAGGTCGTGAAGGCGTGGTTGGAGATGAAAGCCAGGCTATGGAGAGGTCATGAATGCCCATGGACTGGAGAGACTGGAGGAATAGGGGATGGTCCACTGTGTCAAAAGCTGCTGAAAGGTGAAGGAGCAGGAGAATGGATTAACTAATTAACTAATATTGTAACTAATTAACTAATTACATTAGCTTCTGTGATAAACGTGCATGTTTTCACACATACAGACACACATGGTGTGCAGAAAACGCATACAGAAAAATGCACACAAAAAACTGATTTATCTCTCTGTTTCTGTTTTTAACTGAAGAATCATCTCTCTTTGATCTTGATTCACATATCTCTGGTACTTCGATTTTTTAGCAAAAATGCCATTGAAAATAAGTTTTGCTATTTTTCACGGTAAAATATAGATTTTTCACATTTTAATGAAATGAATGCGAAAATACAAGCGATTTTCTAAAAAAGATTTGTTGAAACTGAATATAGCATTTTCGATGCAAAAACAAAAATAACTTTGCTGAAAACTCACAAGCAATGCGGAAAGGGTGCGTGTGTGTGCGACTGTGCGTGTGTGTGTGTGTGTGGGGGGGGGGGGGGAACTGGGCACACCGCTCACTACCTTCACTGGGTGGGAGGTGGGGCTATTTACACTGGGCACCTCTGGATACCTATACTAGAGGGACACCTGTGTCCTAAAATTGGGGGCACATCTGGCTACCTATTATTATTGCTGGGGTTGGGGGCACAATTTCAGCGTTTGCTATGGGTGCTATATTGCCCAGATTTGCCCCTGGCTGTAGGGATAGCCGGAAATGCCGATTTCTGATTCCACGGAAATTCCAATTGTCTGATTTTCTATTTTTCCAATATTCTGATTTTTCAGTTTTCCAATTTTTCTACTTTCTGATTTTCTCTTTTCCGATTTTCGAAGGAAGTGTTTTATTACAAATTTTTTGCAAAGAATGAAAAAAAAATTGGAAAAATGGAAATCGGAAAATCAGTCTTGTGATTGGTCTAAAATCAAAATTTTGCAGAAAAATTCTGCATTCTCTGATCGGTTTCATGTTTTGAGAGTTCTGTGATTGGGCTAAAATAATTGCAGTAAATTGTATTTCCACTTTCTGTTTTCCCGCTTTCCAAATTGTGAACGAAAAAGCGGAAATTTCAAGTCTGCAGAATCCGAATGATGAGCAGCCCTACCTGGCTGTAGAATCCTCATTTGACACAAAAAAAAATAACGTTTGTGCGCTGTGCAAACAAAGCTATGGCTTAATTAGCGCTGTGCCTTAAAGTGGCTGGTAACCATGTAACCGTCGCGCTTTAATTCTCTCGCTCAGAAGCTCATAAGTGCAGCACAATCAATAACATCTTCACTGAATTACGCATACGTTAATTAAACCCCCATCATACATCTCAGTCATTTTATTCCTGGCCGTTCGGACGTGGCCACCTTTATCATACATTAAACATCCAATTACCTCCCAGGACTGTTTTGATAGAATTCCATTACAGTATGCCGCCGCGTATACACCATAAGCTTTAATTGGAACTTTTTTTTTTTTAAGCGGGGCTTGTATGGAGAATTAGCCGGCAGGTCATTATTACCTGCCAGTTATTATATGCCGGAAGATTATTCCGCGGCGCCCTGGGGACACGGGGCTGCGCGGTAAAAAAGGTCACCTTAAACGGGCGCCTATTGATTGGGCTATTAAAATAATGGCACTCTGCAGCTCATAAATAAAGTCTTTATATTTAAACACACTTTAAACGAGTGTCCTCATTTTTACAGAAGATAATTAAAGTACCATTCGGTTTAATTAAATTTGATTCGCTGTAAACAAGGACTGACTAGAGGGAATCTGCCTTCACCTCTATTAATTATTTTTTTTTCTTTCTGAAGATTATTTGTTTCAGCGTTTTATTTATTTATTTTTGGGTTTAGCGTAGACTTAACAACTAAATATCATGTTATAAAACCAATTAATTTAAAGGTTATAAATGATTAAGTTTTTCGCCCGAAACGTAAGAAATATAACCAATAAAAAATTTGGCATTTCGTTGGAGCGCCAAAGTGGCTGGTTTGATTGGTAAGTTTTGTAACCGCAAAGAAGTTTTTTTTTTAATTTTGCTGCTCCTCTTTTCAGTGTGCAGAACACTTTATTAGGAACTTTATATAAATACTGGGTAGGACACTTTAAACACCAGAACCCTGCTACACATCTCTACATCGCTGTAAACTTCACTTGTGGATCAGGGGTGTAGATACGTCTTTGTTTATTTACCTGCACCGCTTGCAATCACAGGGGTGTTCCCATTCCCCTTAACTGCCATCCCTCCAGTCCTTGATCGGTGAATGGGAACATGTGTTCCCAAACCGATCAAAGTGCCTGTATTGAATGATCATGAGCGTCATCGTGATGCCAGTGTTCATTCTCAAAGTGCTCAGGGCGAGAGCAACAGCACATACATGAACAATAAAGGACTACATTCAAAAGCACTGCAAACTAATTTGGGGCTTATGAAAAAATAAATTTTTTAACAAGTCCTTCCCATATGTAGTTCTCCTCCTGTGTGCAGCCTCCACTGTTAAGCAACGGCAGCCCTTCATGAAGCGACCTGGATTACGTGATTCATATGGCAGAATCTAGGGGGCGACATTTGGACAATCAGTTTGAGCCACCTGGCGCCTGCTGCTGGCTGCCTCCTCTCCGCTTTGGCAATGATCAATCAAGCGGGGGTGCACTTGATCACGAGCAATGACTTTGCCAAAGTCTGCTTCCGGCACCAGAAAGTCTAGAACCGCTCCTGCTGTTAAGCTCTACATGTGCAGTACTTGCAAGTGTAACAATCCCCCCATACATAACTTCCTATGGACAAAACTTCCCCACATCCTTTGCTGCCCCTTTTAGCGTGGGCCATAGTTCAACTCTATGGCAGCAGCCCCACACAGTGTGGAGCTCCAGTTAAATTGCTGCATGTGCTGCAACCCAGCATTGTGTAAACAGAGTGCTGCTCTAATTTGAGCACCGGTGATAGCCACTAGAAGAATATTGGTAAAATGACTGATATTCTACTATTGAGTAGTAGTATTTTCAAAAGAAAAATATCTGTTTCACTGATATTTTGCCATTTCTAAACCTAACCATATTCTCACATGAGCCCTCCTTTTACGGATGCCAAACCCTAACCTACCCCCCCCCCCCCCATTGATGCCTAACCAACGTCCCCACTGATGCCCAACCCTAACCAACGTCCCCACTGGTGCCCCACCCTAACCAACGTCCCCACTGATGCACAACTCTAACCAACCTCCCCACCTATTCACAACCCTAACCAACGTCCGCACTGATGCCCAACCCTAACCAACGTCCGCACTGATGCCCAACCCTAACCAACGTCCGCACTGATGCCCAACCCTAATTGACTCCCTGCTGCAAAATCCACAGATATTTATCACTAAACCTAACCTTATACCCACATGAACCCTCAGCGCTGCGTAATATGTTGGCGCTTTATAAATACAATAAATAAATAATAAATAAATAATAACCAACCTCCCCACCGATGCACAACTCTAACCAACCTCCCCACGGATGCACAGCCCTAATTGACTCCCTGCTGCAAAATCCTCAGATATTTATCACTAAACCTAACCTTATACCCACATGAACCCTCCCTCCACCAATGCCTATTGCCTAACCTTAAAGAGACTCCGTAACAAAAATTGCATCCTGTTTTTTATCATCCTACAAGTTCCAAAAGCTATTCTAATGTGTTCTGGCTTACTGCAGAACTTTCTACTATCACAGTCTCTGTAATAAATCAATGTATCTTTCCCCTGTCAGACTTGTCGGCTGTGTCTGGAAGGCTGCCAAGTTCTTCAGTGTTGTGTTTCTGCTATGAACTCCCCCTTCCAGGCCCCTCTATGCACACTCCCTGTGTATTATTTAGATTAGGGCAGCTTCTCTCTTATCTTTTACAAGCTGGATAAATCGTCCTCTGAGCTGGCTGGGCTTTCACATACTGAGGAATTACAAACACAGGCAGAGCTGTTTGCTGGAAGAATCAGCCTGACACTTCAGTGGGTGATAGCTGCAGGGTGAAAGAAACACACAAATGATCTCTTGAGATTCAAAAGGAAGGGTGTATACAGCCTGCTTGTGTATGGATGTATTTTCTATGTGTGGACATACTGTACATCAACCTACTTCCTGTTTTGGTGGCCATTTTGTTTGTTTATAAACAAACTTTTTAAAACTGTTTTTAACCACTTTTAATGCGGCGAGGAGCGGCGAAATTGTGACAGAGGGTAATAGGAGATGTCCCCTAACGCACTGGTATGTTTACTTTTATGCGATTTTAACAATACAGATTCTCTTTAATCACCCCCCACTGCCGCAAAAGCCATCGATATTTAACAGTAAACCTAACCTTATTCTCAAAGGAGCTTTCCCTCTACTGATGCCTAACTCGAACTGCCCCCCGACCATGTCTAACCCTAACTAACCCCTCATACTGGTTTTAAACCCAACCTGCTTTGCATCCTAATGGGCATTGATTCCCCCTTTGCTATGTGACCCCTTTACCCCATATAAGAGCCCCTAAATGGGGGGCAATTCTCATCCCATGTGCAGCCCTTTTACCATGTGTAGCAGCCCACCTCCCTGTGCGGCAAACCCCCTGGTCAATGTCCCATGTGGCCTTTGCAGACACCTGGCTCTGTGTATCTAGCGATCTTTTGATGGAATTGACACATTGCATTGACCCAGGCTCTAAGCTCCTCGCATCGTCAGCGACTATCCGGAGCGCGACGCTATGTAATGAGTCAGAACTATGCTTGAATAACAGGAAATAAATATTTACAGCTAAAATCCACAAACATTTTCTGGGGCTACAGTAACTGGCGGGGAAAAAAAATAATGTTTGTTTTATTGTATTTCAGAATGACTACAAACGATCACCGAATTCTCTGCATTATCCAGCCGCTCGCTGCGTTGTACCCAACACGAAAACGCTTTGCTTTATTTTAACCGGCATCATTTTAAATTTCTCTCCTGATTTTATTTTTTTTCTTACACATCCGAGCTCACAACACAGAAAAAAAAAAGATTTACTTTAGGCGATTTAGACTAAATCTGCACAAATTGTGCATAATACGCCGCTAAAACCCGTGACAAGTTGACAGATTGTGCCGTCGCTGCTCTCCCCATTAAATAATGACAGCGAATAATACAGGAAACTGCTGCGTGATTTCCTATGACTGCATTATGCGCCGGTATCATCCGCAGGGGGGGGGGGGGGGAGATCAGTAATTAGAAGCATCTTGTTTGCACGTTGCTCGCCCAGAGCATCCTGTCTGCCTCCGATTTTAAACCGCTAAAGGTAAGAGATGATAATGCAAATATATGAGTCACATTTAACAAAATGTGGTCTCACTCAGCAATCGCAGGCGTGTGATAAGACATTACGGAAAAATAAAAGGCAAAACAACAACACGAAGGAATGTTTTTCGCGCAGATAAGGCTTCTTATTTTGAATGCGTTATTTTTATTCTGCTTGACACAAAGTGACGTAAGCATTTCTAAGCAAACATACGTCCAGCAACACATAGCACACAGCAATAAAAATGCCTAAGTCTGATAATGGTGTCCGGTAATTTGGGTGAGAGATGTATGCAATAGTAGATTATTGGTTATAGATATTCTACTATACAGATGAATATTCTACTAGTGCCTATTGTAACTTAATTCTCACATTATTTCTCCCCTGCCTATGCCAAACACAACCCGCCCCCCTTCCCACTAACTCCTTACACTACCCACACTCCCTAGTCCCTATGCCTAACGCTAACTCAGAACACTACCAACACTCCCTACTCCTAACACTCCCCCCACTAACTCCTTACACTACCTATCCTTCCTAAACATAACACTAACTCTCCCTACTAACTCCTTACACTACCCACACTCCTTACACCTAATACTAAGCTCCACATTACCCACATTTCCTATGCCCAACACTATTCCCCATTTATGCTTAACACTAACCTACCCCCCTAGCTACAGTCAGCAACCATACCTGCTGGATCCAACTGAAAATGGCGCCTGCGAATAATGGCGCACGTTGTTGCCGCGAATCAGTTTGTCGCTTAACGCTATTCAACATTAAAGCCTTATCGTTATTTAGCATTAACACACAGAACCCTCTCTGTCCCTATCCCTAACCCCTAGACCCCCCCTGGTGGTGCCTAGCCCTAACCACTTCCCTGGTGGTGCCTAACCCTAACCACTTCCCTGGTGGTGCCTAACCCTAACCACCCCCCTGGTGGTGCCTGCCTAACCTTAAGACCCCCCTGGTGGTGCCTAACCCTAAGACCCCCCCTGGTGGTGCCTAACCCTAAGACAGCCCCTGATGATTACTATGACCTATCTTCTCCCTACTCTCACACAGAACCCTCCCCTAACCCCCTCTTGTGGTGCCTAACCCTAAGACCCAGGAGCACAACACTTTCCATATAGGACTCAACCCTCCATGGATATGATATCCAAACTTGTCTTTTATTTCATAATTGCGGACATTAACAGCATACAAAAATAGCACGACGTTTCGGGCAATGGCCCTTTATCAAGTGCTTCAGTTGGTAACTCTAAGACCCCCCCGGTGGTGCTTAACCTTAAGACCCCCCTGGTGGTGCCTAACCCTAAGACCTCCCTGATGGTGCCTAACCCTAAGACCTCCCTGGTGGTGCCTAACCCTAAATCTCCCCTGGTGGTGCCTAACCCTAACCTTGACAGTGTTACATTAAATCCATTCACCGTTTTGCAGTTAAATAACGTCTGCAGTGTGGCTTATGTAGGGCGCTATTGATAAATAACGTTACTGTGCGCAATAATGTCTGCTGTTTGGCATATGAACGGCGCTATTGATAAATAACGTTAGTGTGTGCCGTTTTTCTTTTTTTTCCCTGTGCGCCATTATTATGCAGTACTAACGATAAATAGCGATAAGCGTATCTTTTTAATGCGGCACCATTTTTATGCATAGGCGCTGTGCGCCATTTTTCTCTGATTCAATACCTGCTATCCTAACTTCACCACCGGCAGATCACTCTACAAACTGTAAAAGCCTGAGTTTGGAGCCGGGCTACATTGGAAATCACCGCTGGTATTGCCATTAATAGTTGGATACATAGTAGCCACACTCCTGAGTAAATAACTGTCACTACCACCATTAAATTATGCTGTTTTCAGTACTTTTTTTTTTTTTAACCAAAGAAAAAGTTTATTGATATAAACATGGTATGATATGACAGTAGCATAAGATATAAAGAGTCATTGCAGTTTACAGATACAGTCTCAGAGAGAAGCTGGATACAGCAATGGTACATGAAAGGGATCGTAATAGTAGTATTAATAGTCACAGGCAGTGCAATAAATCCAAGGAATGTAAAATCAGAGATATCAAACATTGAGTAATGGTGTAGTGCATCTTGTATACATTTTCATTACTTGCATATAGCTTACAGTTAAGGATAAAGAATATAGTACACGCAGGGCCGGATTTAGGGCAAGGCCACCTAGGCCATGGCCTAGGGCACCACAGGAGCAAGGGCACCAAAGCAGCAGGCTAAACTAGTGCAAGCTTGCAAATGCTGCAATGCAGGGAGATCAGGAGAGTGCCTGACTATGGTACTCTGCTGCTAGCTGCCTGTGCAGCAGCCACCTTGCTCTCTGTGCACGTTTGCATTGTGGCTGGTGTCTATGGACTTGGACAGCAATGGAGACGGAAAGGAAAAGGAAGCTTCTGCACTGGAGACGAGTGCAGAAATTAGTGTGACTGATGGCTGCTGCGGTGTGAATGTGAGCTGGCTACCTATATTCAGGGGGGTGGGAAAAGGAGGGATTAATGGAGTCATCTGGCTACCTATCATGGAGGGAGGCGGCTGGTGACAGTGGCCTTGGGCGGTAAAAAGTACAAATCCGGCCCTGAGTACACGTCACATAGGAACATAAGCAATAAACAGTTCACTTCCTGTCATTCCAGATATCCCAAATTGTTTAAAAGAAAGGTGGGGTGGGGGGAGGGGGGGAAGGGCAAGTAGATAGCCAGTGCAGAGTAATCTCCTGTTTAGCTGTGAACAGTGTCTTTCTGGTAAGCATCATAGTACTTGCACGGGAATCATCATAGTGCATTACACCCAGTATGCATAACAGAGGATCAAGGCAACTGGGCAACCCATTTGATTGTGTAGGAATGTAATTACCGGTTGTCAGAAAGCTGCAACTGGCGGGCACTCCCAAATTAGATGATAAAATGGTGGAGCGTCAACTCTGAATTTGGGGCATGCTGTGCTTGTTGCAGGGCTATATCTAGCTAGTTTGCTAGGGATCAAGTATACTTGATGTAGGATGTACAGTTGTGTGGCATGGTCCTTAACATTCAGTGATACCCTCTTAACCTCCCCAAGAGCCTCATCCCAATCTTCTGTATCAGAATCAGAATCAGTTTTATTTGCCAAGTGCGATGGCAATCGTACTCGGAATTATTTGTGGTTCGCATGGCATAGGCAGTTCAAAGACAGGCAAACAGATACACAGGCAGACGTGACAGACATTACAAGTGTACAAATGTATATAGACGTGTCCAGACCTACCACTTCCCATGTTGCTTTAGAGCTCAACATACGGTTATTCGCTGTGCTACTGATCAGTTCTTTGTATATATTACCTATTAGGTATTTTACTGGTCCTTTCTGTATGAGTTATAGGAGTGAATAGGGTGCAATATTGAATGGGGTACCTTTAAAGCCAATGGGTACCACTAATGAAAAAAAAAAAAGTCAGATACTCACCTAAGGAGAGGGAAGGCTCGGTCCTAATGAGCCTTCCCTCTCCTCTCCCGATGCCCTCGGTGCTGCGCTGGCTCCCCCGTTCGCGTCCGCCGCCGCAGGGACTCCGGAGGTCTTCGGGAGCACTCGGGCTTCCGAAGATGGGCCGCTCCATACTACGTACGCGTGAGCGCATCATAGAGGGCGCTCGCGCATGCGTAGTATGGATGTGATGCTCGGATACCCCTTTTTATTATTCGAGTTTGGTCGAATTCGAATAGTAAATTATTCGAATTCGGTCGAATATTCGAGTCGAATATTTTTTACTATTCGATTCGACCTCGGACTTCGAGCTCACTATTCGAGTCGGTATTCGAGCTCATTAATCGAGCTGACTATTCGAATTGGCCTTAAATAGCTTCCAACAGTGGTGCTCAAATACCCCTTTTAAAAATTCGAATTTGGTCGAATTCGAATAGTAAATTATTCGAGGTCAGTCGAATATTCGAGTCGAATATTTTTTACTATTCGATTCGACCTCGGACTTCGAGCTCACTATTCGAGTCGGTATTCGAGCTCACTATTCGAGCTGACTATTCGAATTGGCCCAAAATAGCTTCCAACACTTGTTTTGAGGGTGAATGATGCAAGAAACATCTTTTTTTCCAAGTAACAACAGCAAGTGATTATGTGGGGATGTTCCTTTAAAAAAAAATGTGGAAAGAGAAGTTGTGTCCTTAATTTGGTTCAGTAGTGTAGTGTTACTGTATATACTTGTTCTTCTTCTTCTTTATCTTTCTTAATCTTCTTCTAGATCTTCTTCTTCTTCTTCTTCTTCTTCTTCATCATCTTCTTCTTCTTCTTCATCTTCATCTTCTTCATCTTCTTCTTCATCTTCTTCTTCTTCTTCTTCATCTTCTTCTTCTTCTTCATCTTCTTCATCTTCTTCATCTTCATCTTCTTCATCTTCATCTTCTTCATCTTCATCTTCTTCTTCATCTTCTTCATCTTCTTCATCTTCTTCATCTTCTTCTTCTTCTTCTTCATCTTCTTCTTCTTCTTCTTCATCTTCTTCATCTTCTTCTTCTTCTTCTTCATCTTCTTCATCATCTTCTTCTTCTTCTTCATCTTCATCTTCTTCATCTTCTTCTTCATCTTCTTCATCTTCTTCTTCATCTTCTTCTTCTTCATCTTCTTCTTCTTCATCTTCTTCTTCTTCTTCTTCATCTTCTTCATCATCTTCTTCTTCTTCTTCATCTTCATCTTCTTCATCTTCTTCTTCATCTTCTTCTTCTTCATCTTCTTCTTTTTCTTCATCTTCATCTTCTTCATCTTCATCTTCTTCTTCTTCATCTTCTTCTTCATCTTCTTCTTCATCTTCTCCTTCTCCTTCTTTTTCAATATCGTCTTCTTCTTCTTCTTCACGTATTTCTCTTTTCAAATTTTTTTTTAAAGAAATGCAGCTATTTTTGAGCGTAACAAATAGCTGGTGGGCGCACGCATGTTGGAAGCGCCATTGTATGTGCTCCCTGGCAGTGGAAACACAAAGACAGCAGGAGGTAAATTCAGCAGCAGGAGGAGGAGGATGAGTGTGTGGCAGCAGGCAGTCAATGAGGCAGGCAGCTCGCCGTGACATAATAGCCCTGGTACCTAGCGGTGATACCAGGGCTGTAAATAAACACAACAGGAGGTCCCAGACAGCGGTCGTGCAGCCCACATTGTGTCCAATACACAACTGGGACAACACAGTTTTCAACCCGGGCACCTCAGAAAAATTAAACCTTTTTTTTTTTTTATTGGTTTTTTTTGGTTTTGGTTTTACAACCAATATAGCTATTGTTTTGACGTAATAGCTGGTGGCAGAGTGGCAGCAGAAGGTAATTCTGTGTACCCTGGCAGTGGGAAACACAGACAGACAGCAGCAGCAGGAGGAATGGAGGAGCAGTGTGAGCAGCTATTGTTGTGACGTAATAGCTGGTGGCAGAGTGGCAGCAGACGGTAATTCTGTGTACCCTGGCAGTGGGAAACACAGACAGACAGCAGCAGCAGGAGGAATGGAGGAGCAGTGTGAGTGTGGCAGCAGGTAGGCAGCGTGACATAATAGCCCTGGTACCTAGCGGTGATACCAGGGCTGTAAATAAACACAACAGGAGGTCCCAGACAGCGGTCGTGCAGCCCACATTGTGTCCAATACACAACTGGGACAACACAGTTTTCAACCCGGGCACCTCAGAAAAATTAAACCTTTTTTTTTTTTTATTGGTTTTTTTTGGTTTTGGTTTTACAACCAATATAGCTATTGTTTTGACGTAATAGCTGGTGGCAGAGTGGCAGCAGAAGGTAATTCTGTGTACCCTGGCAGTGGGAAACACAGACAGACAGCAGCAGCAGGAGGAATGGAGGAGCAGTGTGAGCAGCTATTGTTGTGACGTAATAGCTGGTGGCAGAGTGGCAGCAGACGGTAATTCTGTGTACCCTGGCAGTGGGAAACACAGACAGACAGCAGCAGCAGGAGGAATGGAGGAGCAGTGTGAGTGTGGCAGCAGGTAGGCAGCGTGACATAATAGCCCTGGTACCTAGCGGTGATACCAGGGCTGTAAATAAACACAACAGGAGGTCCCAGACAGCGGTCGTGCAGCCCACATTGTGTCCAATACACAACTGGGACAACACAGTTTTCAACCCGGGCACCTCAGAAAAATTAAACCTTTTTTTTTTTTTATTGGTTTTTTTTGGTTTTGGTTTTACAACCAATATAGCTATTGTTTTGACGTAATAGCTGGTGGCAGAGTGGCAGCAGAAGGTAATTCTGTGTACCCTGGCAGTGGGAAACACAGACAGACAGCAGCAGCAGGAGGAATGGAGGAGCAGTGTGAGCAGCTATTGTTGTGACGTAATAGCTGGTGGCAGAGTGGCAGCAGACGGTAATTCTGTGTACCCTGGCAGTGGGAAACACAGACAGACAGCAGCAGCAGGAGGAATGGAGGAGCAGTGTGAGTGTGGCAGCAGGTAGGCAGCGTGACATAATAGCCCTGGTACCTAGCGGTGATACCAGGGCTGTAAATAAACACAACAGGAGGTCCCAGACAGCGGTCGTGCAGCCCACATTGTGTCCAATACACAACTGGGACAACACAGTTTTCAACCCGGGCACCTCAGAAAAATTAAACCTTTTTTTTTTTTTATTGGTTTTTTTTGGTTTTGGTTTTACAACCAATATAGCTATTGTTTTGACGTAATAGCTGGTGGCAGAGTGGCAGCAGAAGGTAATTCTGTGTACCCTGGCAGTGGGAAACACAGACAGACAGCAGAAGGGCAGTACACAGCAGCAGCCCACTGTAGGTGTGAAATGTGTGGCTGCAGGCGACGTAATAGTCAAAGTGAACCAGGCTGGCTTAGTGAGCAGGAGCCAGGAGGTGGTAAAGGGTGGTAAGGCACATTAACGATGGTACTAAGTTCCGGCAGCCAGTTCATGTCCCCCTCTCGCCGACAACAGGGGCCAGGAACTCGCCTTCCACCCACGCCTGGTTCATCTTGAGAAACGTCAGTCTGTCCACAGACTTGTGAGACAGACGTGAGCGTTTCTCGGTGACCACGCCACCAGCTGCACTGAAGCAGCGCTCGGACAGCACGCTGGAAGGGGGGCAGGACAGCACTTCCAGGGCGTACTGCGCCAGCTCGCTCCAGATCTCCATGCGCTTGACCCAATACTCCATGGGATCAACAGGGGCATCGCTGTCAAGCCCGCTGTAGGACCCCATGTAGTCAGCCACCATGCGGGTCAGGCGCTGGCTGTGACCGGAGGAGGATGCTGCTGCATGCATCTCCTCTCTAGTCACTGCTGCCGGAGCCTCTACAGTCCTGTAGAGCTCGTGGCTGAGAGACAGCAGGTCTGTGGGGCGCTTGCTGCTGCTGGATGCAGGCACCTGCTGCTGCCTCTGTGCTGGCTGCTGGACAGTGGGGGTGGAAGGCTGGGGGAAGGCTTCCTCCAAGCGCTCAACAAGGGCCTGCTGCAAGCTCCTTATTTGTTGCGCTGGGTCTCCTCCTGCAGGCGGCAGGAACTGGCTCAACTTCCCCTTGAGGCGTGGGTCCAACATCATGCTGATCCAGATGTCCTCCCTCTGCTTCATCTGGATCACCCTGGGGTCCCTGCGCAGGCACGTCAGCATGTGCGCTGCCATTGGGAAGAGGCGGGCCACGTCTGCTGGCACATCGACGTCAGTGCTGTCCTCCTCATCCTCCTCCTCTGCTGCCTCATCCTCTCTCCACCCCCGCACCAACTCAGCTGCACTGCGCTGATCCCCCTCATCAGCAGCCAGGTCAGGGACCTCCACCAAGTCCTCCTCCTCCTCCCCCTCAGAGGTGGACTGTGCAGCTGCTTGCCGCTCCTGCTGGTCCAAGGCTGCCGCTCCCTGTGCCAGCAAAGCATCGAGTGCCCTGTTCAGCAGAGAAACCAGGGGCACCCACTCGCAGACCATAGCATGGTCCCTGCTCACCATGTTTGTGGCCTGCAGGAAGGGAGCCAGCACTAAGCACACCTGCTGCATGTGCCTCCAGTCATCATCGGGGACGATGGACGGGATGTTGCTGGTCTTGTCCCTTCTCTGAGCTGCGGAAACAGTGGCCAGGGCAAGGTAGTGGTTGACAGCGTGCTTCTGTTCAACCAGACGCTCCAACATCGCCAGGGTGGAGTTCCAGCGAGTCGGAACGTCAATGATCAGCCGATGGCGTGGCAGATCCAGCTCCTTTTGCACGTCTTCCAGGCTCGCACAGGCTGCAGCCGAGCGCCGGAAGTGACGCACAACGTTCCTTGCCGTTTCCAGCAGCTCGTCCATCCCCTGGTAGGTGCGCAGGAACTTCTGCACCACCAGGTTCAGCACGTGGGCAAGACAGGGGATGTGGGTCAGGTTTCCCCTGTCTATGGCAGCAACCAGATTGGCCCCATTGTCGGACACCACCTCTCCGACTCTGAGGCCTCTGGGGGTCAGCCAAATCCGCTCCTGCTCCTGGAGTTTGGCCAACACGTGGGCTGCCGTCAGCTTGGTCTTGCCAAGGCTGACCAAGTGCAGCAGCGCTTGGCAGTGGCGGGCCTTCACACTGCTGCTGAGGCGGGGGGTTTGGCCAGGTGTGGCGGAGGATGGCAGAGGATCGGAGGAACCCGCTGCAGTTCCCCTGACCCTGCGGGGTGGCACCACCCACTGTGTTGCTGCTGCTGCTGTGCCCGCTGCTGCTCTCCCATCCTCACCCCCTTCCACCAAGCTGACCCAGTGGACAGTGAAGGACAGGTAGCGGCCTGTCCCGAAGCGGCTGCTCCAGGAGTCCATGGTGACGTGGACCCTTTCACCAACCGCGTGCTCCAGCCCTCGCTCCACATTGGCCATCACAAAGCGGTGCAGTGCAGGAATGGCCTTGCGGGCGAAGAAGTGTCTGCTGGGGAGCTGCCAGTCTGGGGCTGCACAAGCAAGCAGCGCCCGCATGTCGCTCCCCTCCTGCACGAGCGTGTACGGCAGGAGTTGGGAGCACATGGCCCGTGCCAGCAAGCCGTTCAGCTGCCGCACGCGACGGCTGCTGGGAGGCAGAGCCCTAACCACCCCCTGGAAGGACTCGCTCAAAAGGCTCTGGCGTGCCTTTTTGCTGGCACGGGAATCAGCAGACGGAGCAGAGGAGGCCACTGAGGACTGGCTGCCAGAACAGGCCTCAGTGTCGGCGGCAGGAGTTGCAGAGGGGGGAGGAGCAGGGCGTTTCCGCACTCCTGCTGGTGCTGCTGGAGGAGCAGGAGGGCGGGTGGCTGCTGTTGCTGCTGCTGCTGCTGAAGGCTGTGCAGTGATGGGATTGGTGCCACTGCCAGCACCAGATGCCTTCAGCCTCTGGAACTCCTCATGCTGGTGGAAGTGTTTCGCAGAAAGGTGGTTGATCAGCGAGCTGGTGCTGAACTTCAAGGGGTCTGCACCTCTGCTCAACTTCCGCTGACAGTGGTTGCAAGTGGCGTACTTGCTGTACACTGTGGGCATGGTGAAAAACCGCCAGATTGGTGACAAAAACATCCCCCTACGGCATGGAAGCGCTGCTGCCTGTTTCCCTGTGGTGGTTGGGGGGGGGGGGGGGGTCTTGGGTGCGGCTGGTGGTGGTACTGGCTGATGCTGCTGCTGCTGCTGCTGAGCCTGAGACACCAGCAGGCTGTGGGACGCTGCCAATGCTTGCAATGATGCGCCTCCTTGCAAGGCCCACAACCGCATCCTCCTCCTCCTCCTCAGAGCTGCTGAGGACGACATCCTCTGGATGTGTTGGCACCCAGTCTCTGTCTGTCACCGGGTCATCATCATCATGCCCCTCCTGAAACATGTCCTGCTCTGATGATGACCCCCCAAACTCCTCTGCTGATGCATGGATGGGACGCTTGACTGTCGCCACAGTCTTGCTGTCCAATCCCTCCTCCCCCAAAGTGCCCATCAGCATCTCCTCCTCCAAATCGCCAACAACAGCATTCAATTGACTCATCATGCCTGGGGTCAAAAGAGTGCTGAGTGACAGGTCGGCGACTGACGGTGAACTGGCCTCCTCCCCAGGCCCTGCTGGGCGGCTGCTGCGAACAGGGGTGGTGGTGGTGAGGGTGGAGGCCTCGGATGCAGAGCTGATGGCGGGCTGCTCATCCTCCGTCATGAGTTGCACCACAGTGTCTGCATCCTTTTCCTCAATGGGACGTTTCCGACCCGGCTGGAGGAAAATGGGAGCAGGTGCTACACGCTGCTGCTGCTGTGTCTCTGCAGCGTGAGTTGCAGATGCTCCTCCTGGGCGGCGCCCAAGGCGTCCACGGCCAGTGGCTATGGGAGGAATGTTAGCCACTGACGCTGCTGCTGCTGCTGCGGAACTGTGCATGGTGGCGCGCCCGCGGCCGCGGCTTGCCACAATGCTGCTCCCTCTCTTCCTGATTCCCTTGCTGCCCTTCCCCTTGCCCAAACCGCGCTGGCTGCCACTTCCAGACATCTTCAATGTTTTGGGCGTATAGACAAAAGTTTTGTAAAAGGGCGGGTGAAAAGTGGGGTACTTTAATGGAGTGGGTTGGTTGGTGAGGTGACTGAGTGAGTGTCCCCTAGTACAGTAAGTAAGTATTAACAGTCAGGAAGTACAACTAGCAGTTACAATAATCAGTAGTAGTAATCACAAGTAAATTTAGTGTGTGTACACTCAGACAGTGAGTGCACGCACGCAGGAGCTAGTAGCCTATGGACACAGTGACTGAGTGTCCTAGACTCCTAGTACGGTAAGAGTAAGTAAGTAGTAACAGTAAGTAGAACTAACTAATAACAATAATCAATCAGCGATCAGAAGGAAATGGAGTGTGGGTGGTGTGTGTGTACACTCAGACAGTGAGTGCACGCACGCAGGAGCTAGTAGCCTATGGACACAGTGACTGAGTGTCCTAGACTCCTAGTACAGTAAGAGTAAGTAAGTAGTAACAGTAAGTAGAACTAACTAATAACAATAATCAATCAGCGATCAGAAGGAAATGGAGTGTGGGTGGTGTGTGTACACTCAGACAGTGAGTGCACGCACGCAGGAGCTAGTAGCCTATGGACACAGTGACTGGGTGTCCTAGACTCCTAGTACAGTAAGAGTAAGTAAGTAGTAACAGTAAGTAGTAGAACTAACTAATAACAATAATCAATCAGCGATCAGAAGGAAATGGAGTGTGGGTGGTGTGTGTACACTCAGACAGTGAGTGCACGCACGCAGGAGCTAGTAGCCTATGGACACAGTGACTGAGTGTCCTAGACTCCTAGTACAGTAAGTAGTAACAGTAAGTAGTAGAACTAACTAATAACAATAATCAATCAGCGATCAGAAGGAAATGGAGTGTGGGTGGTGTGTGTACACTCAGACAGTGAGTGCACGCACGCAGGAGCTAGTAGCCTATGGACACAGTGACTGAGTGTCCTAGACTCCTAGTACAGTAAGTAGTAACAGTAAGTAGTAGAACTAACTAATAACAATAATCAATCAGCGATCAGAAGGAAATGGAGTGTGGGTGGTGTGTGTACACTCAGACAGTGAGTGCACGCACGCAGGAGCTAGTAGCCTATGGACACAGTGACTGAGTGTCCTAGACTCCTAGTACAGTAAGAGTAAGTAAGTAGTAACAGTAAGTAGAACTAACTAATAACAATAATCAATCAGCGATCAGAAGGAAATGGAGTGTGGGTGGTGTGTGTACACTCAGACAGTGAGTGCACGCACGCAGGAGCTAGTAGCCTATGGACACAGTGACTGGGTGTCCTAGACTCCTAGTACAGTAAGAGTAAGTAAGTAGTAACAGTAAGTAGTAGAACTAACTAATAACAATAATCAATCAGCGATCAGAAGGAAATGGAGTGTGGGTGGTGTGTGTACACTCAGACAGTGAGTGCACGCACGCAGGAGCTAGTAGCCTATGGACACAGTGACTGAGTGTCCTAGACTCCTAGTACAGTAAGTAGTAACAGTAAGTAGTAGAACTAACTAATAACAATAATCAATCAGCGATCAGAAGGAAATGGAGTGTGGGTGGTGTGTGTACACTCAGACAGTGAGTGCACGCACGCAGGAGCTAGTAGCCTATGGACACAGTGACTGAGTGTCCTAGACTCCTAGTACAGTAAGAGTAAGTAAGTAGTAACAGTAAGTAGAACTAACTAATAACAATAATCAATCAGCGATCAGAAGGAAATGGAGTGTGGGTGTGTGTACACTCAGACAGTGAGTGCACGCACGCAGGAGCTAGTAGCCTATGAACACAGTGACTGAGTGTCCTAGACTCCTAGTACAGTAAGAGTAAGTAGTAACAGTAAGTAGAACTAACTAATTACAATAATCAATCAGCGATCAGAAGGAAATAGAGTGTGTGTTGTGTGTGTACACTCAGACAGTGAGTGCGCACACGCAGGAGCTAGTAGCCTATATGAACAGTGACAGTGAGTGTCCCTACGGGTACAGTAAGAGTAAGTAGTAAGTAAGTACAACTAACAATAATCAATCAGTAATCAGAAGGAAATAGAGTGTGTGTACACACAGACAGTGAGTGAGTGCACACACGCAGGAGCTAGCTAGTAGCCTATAAACAGTGACAGTCAGTGAGTGTCCTACTCCTAGTACAGTATAACTACAATACTATTAGTAAAGGACAGCAGAAATACTGGTATAGATGATGAGAGAAATAAACAGAGGACAGCTGCCCACAGAGGCAAGGCCCCCCTGAGGCCTAAACCTGTAAGCTTGCAGCAGCTGCCTGTCTCTAATGTAACACACAAGCTACTAACTAAAATACAATGTCTATCTAAATAACAACAATACAGGTGTATATGGCAGGTGTAGGTGAGCAAAAACGCTAGGTAAATGAACACAATAGAGCACTTGCTAAGCCAAAGCACAAAGGAGCAGATCTCTCTCTGTACAAGTCTCAGGCAAGCATGGAAAACCCGAACATGGCGGCCGCTATTTATAGGGTAGGGGCTGGCCAGGGTCCCCCTCTGTGATTGGCTGCCGTCAGAGGGCCTGGGAGCCCTCTGATTGGCTCTAAGCACATCAATCTGGGCTATGACGCTATTCGAGCTCGGTACCGAGCTCGAATAGCGCCGGTTTGCTCGAATAGCTCGAATAGTGAATGGGCTATTCGAGTGTTCTCGAATAGCCCATTCGAATAGCTACAGCTATTCGGAGCTCGAATACCGAGCTCGAATAGCTGAAAAAGAGCTCGAATATTCGAGCTACTCGAATATTCGAGCTCTGCTGAGCACCACTAGCTTCCAACACTTGTTTTGAGGGTGAATGATGCAAGAAACATCTGTTTTTCCAAGTAACAACAGCAAGTGATTATGTGGGGATGTTCCTTTAAAAAAAAAGGTGGAAAGAGAAGAGAAGTTGTGTCCAAAATTCTGTTCAGTAGTGTATATACTTCTTCTTCTTCTTCTTCTTCTTTATCTTCTATATCTTCTTCTTCTTTATCTTCTATATCTTCTTCTTCTTTATCTTCTATATCTTCTTCTTCTTCTATATCTTCTTCTTCTTCATCTTCTTCATCTTCTTCATCTTCATCTTCTTCATCATCTTCTTCTTCTTCTTCTTCATCTTCTTCATCTTCATCTTCATTTTCTTCATCTTCTTCATCTTCTTCATCTTCATTTTCTTCATCTTCTTTTTCTTCATCTTCTTCTTCTTCATCTTCTTCTTCTATATCTTCTTTTTCTATATCCTCTTCTTCTTATTATTTTTATATTTCGTCTTCTTCTTTTTCTATATCTTCTTCTTCTTCTCCTTCTTCTTCTTCTTTTTCTATATCTTCTTCTTCTTCTATATCGTCTTCTTCTTCTTCACTTATTTCTCTTTTATATATATATTTTTTAAAGAAATGCAGCTATTTTTGAGCGTAATAAATAGCTGGTGGCGCACGCATGTTGGAAGCGCCATTGTATGTGCTCCCTGGCAGTGGAAACACACAGACAGCAGGAGGTAAATTCAGCAGCAGCAGCAGGAGGAGGAGGAGGATTGTGTGGCAGCAGGCAGTCAATGAGGCAGGCAGCGAGACATAATAGGCTGTGGTACCTAGCGGTGGTACCAGGCCGTAAATACACAGCATGAGGTTCCAGACAGCGGTCGTGAAGCCCACATCATGTCCAATACACAACTGGGACAACACAGTTTTCAACCAGGACACCTCTAAAAATAATATCACAAAGTATTAATAAAAAGTATATATATTTTTTTTTTTTTTAAAGAAATGCAGCTATTTTTGAGCGTAACAAATAGCTGGTGGCGCATGGTGGAAGCGCCATTGTATGTGCTCCCTGGCAGTGGAAACACACAGACAGCAGGAGGTAAATTCAGCAGCAGCAGGAGGAGGAGGATGAGTGTGTGGCAGCAGGCAGTCAGGTAGGTAGGAAGCGTGACATAATAGCCCTGGTACCTAGCGGTGATACCAGGGCTGTAAATAAACACAACAGGAGGTCCCAGACAGCGGTCGTGCAGCCCACATCGTGTCCAATACACAACTGGGACAACACAGTTTTCAACCCGGGCACCTCAGAAAAATTAAACTTTTGGTTTTTTTGTTTTGTTTTCACAGCAAATTACACAGATATAGCTATTGTTTGACGTAATAGCTGGTGGCAGAGTGGCAGCAGAAGGTAATTCTGTGTACCCTGGCAGTGGGAAACACAGACAGACAGCAGCAGCAGCAGGAGGAATGGAGGAGTAATGAGAGTAGCTATTGTTGGACGTAATAGCTGGTGGCAGAGTGGCAGCAGAAGGTAATTCTGTGTACCCTTGGCAGTGGGAAACACAGACAGACAGCAGCAGCAGCAGGAGGAATGGAGGAGTAATGAGAGTAGCTATTGTTGGACGTAATAGCTGGTGGCAGAGTGGCAGCAGAAGGTAAAATCTGTGTACCCTTGGCAGTGGGAAACACAGACAGACAGCAGCAGCAGCAGGAGGAATGGAGGAGTAGTGTGAGTGTGGCAGCAGGTAGGTAGGCAGCGTGACATAATAGCCCTGGTACCTAGCGTTGATACCAGGGTTGTAAATAAACACAACAGGAGGTCCCAGACAGCGGTCGTGCAGCTCACATCGTGTCCAATACACAACTGGGACAACACAGTTTTCAACCCGGGCACCTCAGAAAAATTAAACCTTTTTTTTTTTTTTAATGGTTTTTTTGTTTTGTTTTCACAGCAAATTACACAGATATAGCTATTGTTTGACGTAATAGCTGGTGGCAGAGTGGCAGCAGAAGGTAATTCTGTGTACCCTTGGCAGTGGGAAACACAGACAGACAGCAGCAGCAGCAGCAGGAGGAATGGAGGAGTAATGAGAGTAGCTATTGTTTGACGTAATAGCTGGTGGCAGAGTGGCAGCAGAAGGTAATTCTGTGTACCCTGGCAGTGGGAAACACAGACAGACAGCAGCAGCAGCAGGAGGAATGGAGGAGTAATGAGAGTAGCTATTGTTGGACGTAATAGCTGGTGGCAGAGTGGCAGCAGAAGGTAATTCTGTGTACCCTTGGCAGTGGGAAACACAGACAGACAGCAGCAGCAGCAGGAGGAATGGAGGAGTAATGAGAGTAGCTATTGTTGGACGTAATAGCTGGTGGCAGAGTGGCAGCAGAAGGTAAAATCTGTGTACCCTTGGCAGTGGGAAACACAGACAGACAGCAGCAGCAGCAGGAGGAATGGAGGAGTAGTGTGAGTGTGGCACCAGGTAGGTAGGCAGCGTGACATAATAGCCCTGGTACCTAGCGTTGATACCAGGGCTGTAAATAAACACAACAGGAGGTCCCAGACAGCGGTCATGCAGCCCACATCGTGTCCAATACACAACTGGGACAACACAGTTTTCAACCCGGGCACCTCAGTAAAATTAAACCTTTTTTTTTTTTTTAATGGTTTCATTTTTTTATTTTTTTTTACAGCAAATTACACAGATATAGCTATTCTTGGACGTAATAGCTGGTGGCAGAGTGGCAGCAGAAGGTAAAATCTGTGTACCCTTGGCAGTGGGAAACACAGACAGACAGCAGCAGCAGGAGGAATGGAGGAGAGTAGTGTGAGTGTGGCAGCAGGTAGGTAGGCAGCGTGACATAATAGCCCTGGTACCTAGCGTTGATACCAGGGCTGTAAATAAACACAACAGGAGGTCCCAGACAGCGGTCGTGCAGCCCACATCGTGTCCAATACACAACTGGGACAACACAGTTTTCAACCCGGGCACCTCAGAAAAATTAAACCTTTTTTTTTTTTTAATGGTTTACTTTTTTTTTTTTTTTTACAGCAAATACACAGATATAGCTATTGTTTGACGTAATAGCTGGTGGCAAAGCGGCAGCAGAAGGTAAATCTGTGTACCCTGGCAGTGGGAAACACAGACAGACAGACAGCAGAAGGGCAGTACACAGCAGCCCACTGTAGATGTAAAATGTGTGGCTGCAGTAATAGTCAAAGTGAACCAGGCTGGCTTAGTGAGCAGGAGCCAGGAGGTGGTAAAGGGTGGTAAGGCACATTAACGATGGTTCTTCCGGCAGCCAGTTCATGTCCCCCTCTCGCCGACAACAGGGGCCAGGAACTCGCCTTCCACCCACGCCTGGTTCATCTTGAGAAACGTCAGTCTGTCCACAGACTTGTGAGACAGACGTGAGCGTTTCTCGGTGACCACGCCACCAGCTGCACTGAAGCAGCGCTCGGACAGCACGCTGGAAGGGGGGCAGGACAGCACTTCCAGGGCGTACTGCGCCAGCTCGCTCCAGATCTCCAGGCGCTTGACCCAATACTCCATGGGATCAACAGGGGCATCGCTGTCAAGCCCGCTGTAGGACCCCATGTAGTCAGCCACCATGTGGGTCAGGTGCTGGCTGTGACCGGAGGAGAATGCTGCTGCATGCACCTCCTCTCTAGTCACTGCTGCCGGAGCCTCTACAGTCCTGTAGAGCTCGTTGCTGAGAGACAGCAGGTCTGTGGGGCGCTTGCTGCTGGATGCAGGCACCTGCTGCTGCCTCTGTGCTGGCTGGACAGTGGGGGTGGAAGGCTGGGGGAAGGCTTCCTCCAAGCACTCAACACGGGCCTGCTGCAAGCTCCTTATTTGTTGCGCTGGCTCTCCTCCTGCAGGCAGCAGGAACTGGCTCAACTTCCCCTTGAGGCGTGGGTCCAACATCATGCTGATCCAGATGTCCTCCCTCTGCTTCATCTGGATCACCCTGGGGTCCTTGCGCAGGCACGTCAGCATGTGCGCTGCCATTGGGAAGAGGCGGGCCACGTGTGCTGGCACATCGACGGCAGTGCTGTCCTCATCCTCATCCTCTGCCGCCTCATCCTCTCTCCACCCCCGCACCAACTCAGCTGCGCTGTGCTGATCCCCCTCATCAGCAGCAAGGTCAGGGACCTCCACCAAGTCCTCCTCCTCCTCCCCCTCAGAGGTGGACTGTGCAGCTGCTTGCCGCTCCTGCTGGTCCAAGGCTGTTCCAGCAAAGCATCGAGGGCCCTGTTCAGCAGACAAACCAGGGGCACCCACTCGCAGACCATAGCATGGTCCCTGCTCACCATGTTAGTGGCCTGCAGAAAGGGAGCCAGCACTAAGCACACCTGCTGCATGTCCCTCCAGTCATCATCGGGGACGATGGACGGGATGTTGCTGGTCTTGTCCCTTCTCTGAGCGGCGGAAACAGTGGCCTGGGCAAGGTACTGGTTGACAGCGTGCTTCTGGTCAACCAGACGCTCCAACATCGCCAGGGTGGAGTTCCAGCGAGTTGGAACGTCAAGGATCAGCCGATGGCGTGGCAGCTCCAGCTCCTTTTGCACGTCTTCCAGGCTCGCACAGGCTGCAGCCGAGCGCCGGAAGTGACGCACAACGTTCCTTGCCATTTCCAGCAGTTCGCCCATCCCCTGGTAGGTGCGCAAGAACTTCTGCACCACCAGGTTCAGCACGTGGGCAAGACAGGGGATGTGGGTCAGGTTTCCCCTGTCAATTGCGGCAACCAGATTGGCCCCATTGTCGGCCACCACCTCTCCGACTCTGAGGCCTCTGGGGGTCAACCAAATCCTCTCCTGCTCCTGGAGTTTGGCCAACACATGGGTTGCCGTCAGTTTGGTCTTCCCAAGGCTGACCAACTGCAGCAGCGCTTGGCAGTGGCGGGCCTTCACACTGCTGCTGAGGCGGGGGGTTTGGCCAGGTGTGCTGGAGGATGGCAGAGGAACCTGCTGCAGTTCCCCTGACCCTGCGGGGTGGCACCACCCACTGTGTTGCTGCTGCTGCTGTGCCCACTGCTGCTCTCCCATCCTCACCCCCTTCCACCAAGCTGACCCAGTGGACAGTGAAGGACAGGTAGCGGCCTGTCCCGAAGCGGCTGCTCCAGGAGTCCATGGTGACGTGGACCCTTTCACCAACCGCGTGCTCCAGCCCTCGCTCCACATTGTCCATCACAAAGCGGTGCAGTGCAGGAATGGCCTTGCGGGCGAAAAAGTGTCTGCTGGGGAGCTGCCAGTCTGGGGCTGCACAAGCAAGCAGCGCACGCATGTCGCTCCCCTCCTGCACGAGCGTGTACGGCAGGAGTTGGGAGCACATGGCCCGTGACAGCAAGCCGTTCAGCTGCCGCACGCGACGGCTGCTGGGAGGCAGAGCCCTAACCACCCCCTGGAAGGACTCGCTCAAAAGGCTCTGGCGTGGCCTTTTGCTGGCACGGGAATCAGCGGACACAGCAGAGGAGGCCACTGAGGACTGGCTGCCAGAACAGGCCTCAGTGTCGGCGGCAGGAGTTGCAGAGGGGGGAGGAGCAGTGCGTTTCCGCACTCCTGCTGGTGCTGCTGGAGGAGCAGGAGGGCGGGTGGCTGCTGTTGCTGCTGCTGCTGCTGAAGGCTGTGCAGTGATGGGTGTGGTGCCACTGCCAGCACCAGATGCCTTCAGCCTCTGGAACTCCTCATGCTGGTGGAAAGGTTTCGCAGCAAGGTGGTTGATGAGCGAGCTGGTGCTGAACTTTAAGGGGTCTGCACCTCTGCTCAACTTCCGCTGACAGTGGTTGCAAGTGGCGTACTTGCTGTACACTGTGGGCATGGTGAAAAATCGCCAGATTGGTGACAAAAACAACCCCCTACGGCCTGGAGCCGCTGCTGCCTGTCTCCCTGTGGTGGTTGGGGCGGGGGCTTGGGTGCGGCTGGTGGTGGTACTGGCAGATGCTGCTGCTGCTGCTGCTGAGCCTGAGACACCAGCAGGCTGTGGGACCTGCCTACTGCTGCCAATGCTTGCAATGATGCGCCTCCTTGCAAGGCCCACAAGCGCATCCTCCTCCTCCTCCTCAGAGCTGCTGATGACGACATCCCCTGGAGCTGGTGGCACCCAGTCTTTGTCTGTCACCGTGTCATCATCATCATCCCCCTCCTGAAACATGTCCTGCTGGGATGATGACCCCCCAAACTCCTCTCCTGATGCATGGATGGGCTGCTTGACTGTCGCCACAGTCTTGCTGTCCAATCCCTCCTCCCCCAAAGTGCCCATCAGCATCTCCTCCTCCAAATCGCCAACAACAGCAGACAATACCCTGATGGTGCCTGGGGTAAAAATACTGCTGAGTGACAGGTCGCCAACTTGTGACGGTGAACTGGCCTCCTCCCCAGGCCCTGCTGGGCGGCTGCTGCGAACAGGGGGTGTGGTGGTGAGGGTGGAGGCCTTGGATGCTGAGCTGATGGCGGGCTGCTCATCCTCCATCATCAGTTGCACCACAGTGTCTGCATCTTTTTCCTCAATGGGACGTTTCCGACCCGGCTGGAGGAAAATAGGAGCAGGTACTACATGCTGCTGCTGCTGTGTCTCTGCAGCGTGAGTTGCTCCTGCTGGGCGGCGCCCAAGGCGTCCACGGCCAGTGGCTATAGGAGGAATGTTAGCCACTGACGCAGCTGCTGCGGAACTGTGCATGGTGGCGCGGCCGCGGCTTGCCACAATGCTGCTGCCTCTCCTCTTGATTCCCTTGCTGCCCTTCCCCTTGCCCAAACAGCGCTGGCTGCCACTTCCAGACATCTTTGATGTTTTGGGCGTAAACAAAAAAGTTTTTTAAAAGGGTGGGTGAAAAAGTGGGGTACTTTAATGGAGTGGGTTGGTGGGTGAGGTGACACTAATCACTAAGTGATTAGATCGCTGAGTGATTACTAGTACAGTACTAATACAAAATACAATAATTCAGTAATCAGTATAAGTGTGAACAGTGAACAGTGAGTGTGTCCCCTAGTACACTAACTAGAAAATACAATAATCAGTAGTAATCAGATTAAGTAGAAGGAAATAGAGTGTGTGTGTGTACTGAGTGCACGCACACACACACGCAGGAGCTAGCCTATGAACAGTGACTGAGTGTCCCTAGTAGTAAGTAGTAAGTAAGTGTACAACTAGAAATTACAATAATCAGTAGTAATCAGAAGGAAATAGAGTGTGCGTACTGACAGTGCACGCACACACACACGCAGCGCAGGAGCTAGCCTATGAACAGTGACTGAGTGTCCCTAGTAGTAAGTAGTTAGTAAGTACAACTAGAAATTACAATAATCAATAGTAATCAGAAGGAAATAGAGTGTGTGTACTGTACAGACAGTGCACGCACACACACACGCAGGAGCTAGCCTATGAACAGTGACTGAGTGTCCCTAGTAGTAAGTAGTTAGTAAGTACAACTAGAAATTACAATAATCAATAGTAATCAGAAGGAAATAGAGTGTGTGTACTGTGCACGCACACACGCAGCAGCGATGAACAAACAGTGACAGTGAGTGTCCTAGTACAGTTACTACAAAATACAATCACTCAGTAGTAAAGGACAGCAGAAACACTGGTATAATAAACTAACAGAGGACAGGAGGACAGTTGCCCACACAGGCAAGGCCCTGAGGCCTAAAGCTGTGAGCTTGCCTGCAGCAGCTGTGTCTGGACTGTCTCTATGTAACACCCAAGCTACTAACTAAAATACAATGTCTATCTAACTAACAACAATATAGGTGTATGTAGGAGGTGTGTGTGAGCAAAAACGCTAGGTAGTTGACCACAATAAAGCTCTTGCTAAGCCAAAGCACAAAGGAGCAGATCTCTCTCTGTACAAAGTCAGGCAAGGACGGAAAAACGGAACATGGCGGCAGCTATTTATAGGGTAGGGGCTGGCCAGGGTCCCCCTCTGTGATTGGCTGCCGTCAGAGGGCCTGGGACTGGGAGCCCTCTGATTGGCTCTAAGGACATCAATCTGGGCTATGACGCTATTCGAGCTCGGTATTCGAGATCGAATAGCGCTGTTAGCTCGAATAGCTCGAATAGTGAATGGGCTATTCGAGTTCACTCGAATAGCCCATTCGAATAGCTGCAGCTATTCGAGCTCGGTATTCGAGCTCGAATAGCTGAAAAAGAGCTTGAATATTCGAGCTACTCGAATATTCGAGCTCTGCTGAGCACCACTGGCGGCCGCGTCCTCGGGAGCCCGAGTGCTCCCGAAGGCTTCTGAAAGCTCCCTTCGGCATGCGGAAGTGGCAGTATTTGACCGAACTGGTCGAATACTGCCACGGGGGATCCTGCGCGGGACCGGGCACCGGGAGAGGAGAGGGAAGGCTCATTAGGACCGAGCCTTCCCTCTCCTTAGGTGAGTATCTGACTTTTTCTTTTTTAAACCGGTAAACATTCACTTTAAATCTATATATATAAAATCGTGTGTGTGTGTTTGTGTGTGTGTGTCACTCGAAAGCGCCTTGACCGTTTTGAATGAAACTAGGTATACAGATCCCTTACTACCTGGGATGATATGTTCTGGGGGTCTCGCTTCCCCCCTGCACACCTGGGCGGAGCTACAAACAGCAAATCAGCTTTCACCCATTCATGTCAATGGAAAAAATGGAAAAGGCTGCCATTCTCACAGTAACCAAGCCACAGTCCCCACACTTGGCACAGTTGGTCACTTGGCAACCGATGTTACAAAAACCAACAAAAGTGGGTGGAGCCTACAACAGCCAATCAAAATTCACCTATTGATTTTCAAGGGGAATATTTAAACTGCTGCTATTCTTACACTTTTAATGGCAGAGGCTTCAAACCTGCTACAGTCGGTCATTGGGTGACTGGGGTCCAAATTCACTAAAGGGGCAGGGCCACAAACAGCCAATCAGATTTCTTTGCTGGATAAACTGCTTCCATTCACACATTTTTTATGCCAGGAACCTGAAAGCTCACAAACTTAAGCTGGCCACTAATGATCCAATCTTTTTCATCCAATCTTACCATTTCTATGCAATATAAGGTAACTGCTTAAATTATCCATTCATTATATTCACTCAGTTTACCCTTATACTACATAGATTTGGTAAAATTGGATGAAAAAGATTGGATCATTAGTGGCCACCTTGAGTGACGGTGTGTCAAGGTTACAAAAAGTGGGCGGAGCCAAAAACAAAATTCACTGGTCAAATAAAAACTGCAGCCATTTTTACACTGTTAATGGCAGGGTTCTCAAACTTTACACAGTTGGTCACTGGGGGGCTGGGATTAATATTCAGGAAAATGGGTGGAGCCTACAATAGCCAATCAAAATTCACCTGTTGATTTTCAAGGGGAATACTTAAATTGCTGCCATTCTTAAACTGTTAATAGCAGATGCCTCAAACCTGGTACAGTTGGTCACTGGGTGACTGGGTTTCAAATTCAAAAAGGGGTCGGAGCCACAAACACCCAATCAGATTTCTTTGCTTGATAAACTGCTTCCATTCACACATTTTTGTTGCCAGGAACCTGAAAGCTCACAAACTTGGTCATTGAGTGACTGTGTGTCAAGGTTACAAAAAGTGGGCGGAGCCAAAAACAAAATTCACTGGTCAAATATAAACTGCAGCCATTCTTACACCCATTCTTACACTGTTAATGGCAAAGTTCTCAAACTTTGCACAGTTGGTCACTGGGTGACTAGGATTAATATTCAGGAAAATGGGTGGAGCCTACAACAGCCAATCAAAATTCACATGTTGATTTTCATGGAGAATATTTAAATTGCTGCCATTCTTAAACTGTTAGTTGCTTCAAACCTGGTACAGTCGGTCACTGGGTGACTGGGGTTCAAATTCAGAAAGGGGGCGGAGCCACAAAAGCCAATCAGATTTGATTAATTTTAATAGGAATATACACATTTTTGATACTAAGGACACCAAAGCTCATAAACTTGGAAATTGAGTGACTGTATGTCAAGTTTAGAAAAAGTGGGCGGTGTCAACAACTACATTTTTTAACATGGGAAAATATAAACTGCTACCATTCTTACACTGTTAATGGCAGGGTTCCCAAACTTGACACAGTTGGTCACAGGGTGAATTGGATTAAAATTTAGAAAGTGGGTGGAGGCTACAACAGCCAATCAAAATTCACCTATTGATTTTTCTAGGGGAATATTTACATTGCTACCACTCTTACACTGTTAATGGCAGAGGCCTCAACTCTGGTACAGTCAGTCACTGAGTGACTGGGGTCCAAATTCACTAAAGGGGTGGAGCCACAAACAGCCAATCAGATTTGTTAGATTGATTTCAGCCATTCTGTTATTGGCTGGGTTCTCAAACTTGACACAGTTGGTCACTGGGTGACTGGGATTAATATTCAGGAAAGTGGGTAGAGCCTACAACAGCCAATCAAAATTCACCTATTGATTTTCAAGGGGCATATTGAAACTGCTGCCATTCTTACACTGTTAATGGCAGAGGCCTCAAACCTGCTGCAGTCGGTCATTAAGTGACTGGGGTTCAAATTTACTAAAGGGGTGGAGCCACAAACAGCTAATCAGATTTCTTTGCTGGATAAACTGCTTTTATTCACAGTCATTGACTGTGTGTCAAGGTTACAAAAACTGGGTGGAGTCAAAAACAGATTTCCGTGGAAAAAATGTAAACTGCAGCCCTTCTTCATTGTTAATGGCAGGGTTCTCAAACTTTGCACAGTTGGTTACTGGGTGACTGGGATTAATGTTCAGAAAAGTGGGTGGAGCTTAAAAAGCCAATCAATATTCACCTGTTGATTTTCAAGGGGAATATTAAAATTGCTGCAATTCTTGCACTGTTAATGACACAAGCCTTAAAGGGATACTGTAGGTGGGTCAGGGGAAAATGAGTTGAACTTACCCGGGGCTTCTAACGGTCCCCAGCAGACATCCTGTGTTGGCGCAGCCACTCACCGATGCTCCGGCCCCGCCTCCGGTTCACTTCTGGAATTTCAGACTTTAAAGTCTGAAAACCACTGCGCCTGCGTTGCCGTGTCCTTGATCCCGCTGATGTCATCAAGAGCGCACAGCGCAGGCCCAGTATGATCTGTGTCTGCGCAGTATGCTCCTGGTGACATCAGCGGGAGCGAGGACACGGGCAAGCAGGCGCAGTGGTTTTCTGACTTTAAAGTCAGAAATTTCAGAAGTGAGCTGGAGGCGGGGCCGGAGCATCGGTGAGTGGCTGCGCCAACACAGGATGTCTGCGGGGGACCATTAGAAGCCCCGGGTAAGTTCAGCTCATTTTCCCCCGACCCCCCTACAGTATCCCTTTAAACCTGGTACAGTTGGTCATTGGGTCTCTGGGGTTCAAATTCACAAAAGGGGGTGGAGCCACACACAGCCAATCAGATTTTTTTTATTGATGCCAAGGACCCGAAAGCTCACAAACTTGGTCATTGAGTTACTATGTGTGCAGGTTACAAAAAGTGGGCAGAGGCAAAAACTAATTTCACTGGGAAAATATAAACTGCAGGCCTTCTTATATTGTTAATGGCAGGGTTTTCAAACTTTGCCCAAATGGTCACTAGGTGACTTATTAATATTCAGGGAAGTGGGTGGAGCATATAATATCAAAATTCACCTGCTGATTTTCAAGGGGAATATTTAAATTGCTGCCATTTTTACACTGTTAATAGCAAATGCCTAACACCTGCCACAGTTGATCAATGGGTGCCTGGGCTTCAAATGCTGGAGAGGGGCGGAGTCACAAACTGCCAATCTGATTTATTGAATTTATATGGGAATATACAAATTATTGATGCCAAAGCTCACAAACTTGGTCAATAAGTGTTTGTACGTTAGGGTTCGAAAAAGTGGAATCGACACCAGTCAAATACATACCCGGCCAATGCCGGGTCATCAGCTACTATACATTAAAGATAACCATTTTTTTGTTACAGCTGATACAAGTCCTGTAATAAATCTGCAGTGTGCTTACTTCCTGCTTTCATGGAAGCAGACATTTTGTTAACATCCTGTGTTTACAAATGAGCTATCCTGCCGTGGCCAAGGAGATTGCTTACCTGACACAGCTGAGAGATCATATTACAGTTGTAATTAGTTTAAGATGAGGTGGAATTAGACAGGCTAAACTCCCTAAATATATACAGGGTGCATTTATCTCTGTTCTCCTCTTGTCCCGTGCAACAGTTCAGGTACAACTATACCTGAAGGAGTGGCAGATTTCATTGGAGGTGGTACGTTTGCACAGCATGCCGCCATACCACCAGTTGCATTTATGTTACTCCATTACACTTTCAAAATGTATTTATTGGCTTTGCTAGCGAATGTACGTCTTCAGCTGTGCCTTTCCCGTATTTGTCTATAAACAGACTGTTTATTTTTTTTTCCTGGGGCTTTTAAATTAAACACATTTATCCACCATTAATATAAACCTGCCACCTCTAACCCCCCTCCCCCCCGCCTTCCTTCCCCCAAGAGGCCTCTAATATTGTCCTTATGTATAATGGATGGCATTTATTAGGCGGCGCATCCTGTGACACCTCTCCTGAGCGGTAGGAAAATGTTAGCTTGGGTTACATTAAGGCGCAGCCTCATATATCTTCCTGAAATGCATCAATTTCTAGGCTTGGGAAGCCCGTAGAGTGTGGCGGGGATGGGGAGAATGACAGTAAGGGAGAAGAATGGCTGCTTCTCTCACCTTTAGGAAATAATTACAGTGACGCGATCCTCATGGAGATCTGCTTTATTACTGTACTGTACTTTGATATTTTTAACAAGTCAGATGTACGGTATGGATTATGTAGATCTCCTGTAAATGACGTCCCTGCAGCGGTGCCGAGGTGGACTTCGGAGAAGGAGACCAGAGATGGGCTTTCACCTTTCACAGTTTGGCTGTCATCATTCTCGTTAAAAGGACAATGATGGCCCCAGGATCAATGCAGTTTTGCATCAGTGTGTAGAGTGTAAGGATGGTCGGAGATTTCTGCCGGAACAAAAATTTCTGATTTTTACAATTGAAAATCGGCTTTCTGATTGAAAAAAAAAATTGGAATTTCGCTAAAATCTGATTTACTACAACCCGGCATTTTTAGGCCAATCATAGCCCTAAGAAACATTCCACCAATCAGAGAATGCTGTATTTTTGTAACCGGAAATTGGGTTGCTGCGGTTGTTATAGGCAAAAGATTCGGATAATACAAAGTATTTTTGAGTCTTCTGATTAGATTAAAATTTTTGTGGTTTTCCGATTTTCCCTGCAAATCACAGTATTCTATGATTGCTCCAACACTACTAAGTATGTCCGATTTTCTGTTTTCTGATTTACCGTGAACAATTGCAAAATCAGAAATACTTGGTAGCACTGGTCCAATTATACTTCAGAGTATTTACAATTCTCCCATTTTTCAGGGTAAATTGGAAAATCAGAAATACTCGGTAGTATTGGACCAGTCAGACAGCATGGTGGTTTGCAATGAAAATCGGAAACCTACAGAAATTTTAGGTCAGTCAGAAGACTCGAAAATACTTAGTAGTGTCCGAGTCTTTTGATGGGCCTATAATTACCGCAACAACACGATTTCTGTTTTAAACATTCTGCATTCTCTGATCGGTTAAATGCTTCTGAGTTCTGAAGTATTTAGCTAATTAACTATTCAGTCACAAGTATATTCTAATGTATTGTTATTAATATAAAGTGTTGGTTTTAAAAGGAATCCATAATATTTTGCAGATGTCCTTTTAAAACCAATACATTTTTGAAATTCGGAAATCACTAGAAGCATTACAGTTGGTATACCGTGGTATTGAAAACCGTCATTTCCAACCATCCCTGGTACAGTATAGTGCTGGAACTGCTGGCGAGCATTTTTCCTATCAGGCAGGGGACTGATCTTGCTAAACATCTAAATGCTCTTGTCTACATTTTTTTATCCTTATAGTAGGTTATCAAATTTAAGGACAATGCCATATCCATGGGAATTGCGCCTGCGCTGCGTAGTAGCGAAGAGCCGCTCGTGCAATGAGGAAAAAGCCATGTATACATGGCTCTATGCTGCTGCCATCCCAGTCTAGGGGGCAGCATTTGGACTAACAGTTTAGGACACCCTCGGCTCTCATACCCGCGTTCCTGGCACATACACTAGCCTCCTCATCCGTGCATCCCTGAATCTCCATACTCATTTGGCACTCACTTGCAACCAATCAGGTGAGGGTGCTGGCACCAGACTGGCCAATCACAGCCGCCTGCTGCTCCTTTTGCTAACTGGTGCCCATGGTCCCACAGATGAGACCACAGTACCGTCGTTGGGCCAATCACTGCACTTGATCAGTAGCAGTGATTTCTGATAGGTCACTGCTACTGATCAAGTGCAATGACCCAGTTATTGGCCCAATGACGATGCCATGGTCCAGCCCGTGAAACCATTGCCACCAGTTAGTAAAAGGAGCAGCAGGCGGCTGTGATTGGCTGGTCTGGTGCCAGTACCCCTGCCTGATTGGTCCCATGCCAATGCTTTCCCCCTGACTGGCCATGAGGGGAGGGGGGCATCCTTCAAAATTTGCTTCAGGCAACTGAAAGTCTAGAACCAGTTCTGTTAAAGGGGATGGGGAAGCTTCCAGATTATTCAGAAGCTTCCCTCTACTGAGGGTAAGTATGTAACGATTGAGATTTCCCCCCTTCACGTGTACAGTAATACAGGTAGCATACTTACTAATATCGTGCAAATTTTTCCCATATCCGAATTCACATGACATTGGCCTCAATTCACTAAGATCATGCTGGAGATAATAAGGCAAGAGAAAACGTACCTCCACACAGTAAGAGAGTTATCTTATCTCTTCATTCCTTAAATTACCTCCTCTGTAGTTAATTTACCTCCTCTGTTGTTATTTTCACACGCATAGTTACATATAGTTATTTTGGTTGAAAAAAGACATACGTCCATCAAGTTCAACGCAGTTAATAAACAGCCTGTCTTTAACTCTGGAGTTATTTTAAGGATTGAGTTAACTTAAAGACAGAAGAGTTAAATTTAGGTTTGCCTGAGGTAAAATGTTTCCTGAATACTACATGCCTCATCACCATGGTGACCACTCTAGAAACGTTATTAAAGACAGGAGATACGCTTAGTGAATTGAGGCCAATGTAAGTTAATGGCATGAATGCAATTTCAAATGCATGGCAAAAAAAACGAGCAGTTGGCAGGATAAAATCATGGACCACATTCGGTTCCTGTAGCCGAGGGTCAGCTGCCGTCAGCTGATCATCAGTGATGCGTGTGAAAAAATAATGTTTGTGCATGGTAAACTGCAAATCAGAGCCGGGGCAAGGCCCTCTAGCACCTAAGGCTGAGACACCAAAGAGCGCCCCTCCATCCCTCCCACCCCAGCCGTCACACACTGATTGCTATTAGACTAAGAGGCGCCCCAGGGCCCCCAACACCTTAATCTCTATTTATCTGGCTTTCAGTCACTGCCATGTATCCCCTTTTCTTATTTCTCTCTGCTTCATAGACAATAGGGTAATGATATCTCAGTGAGCTGTGTGCCCCCTCCTACACTGCTCCCTGAGGCTGGGGCCTCTCTTGCCTCTGCCTCCACCCAGCCCTGACGCAAATATTTCTCATGCTTATAAGTGACAAATGTGGTTGAGACTTTTCTTTAAAAAAAAAAGAAGAAAGCTACGTTTGACAATCAGGGGCATAACAATGGCCCCCGTGATGGCGGGGGGGGGGGGGTGCTTTGGTGGCCCACTCCTCCTTCCACCCACTTAAGGTCAACGCCAAATGATGACACGTTCAGGAGCTATGTGTCTATAAGTAGCTATGTGTCTATAGGGAGCTGTGTGTCTATATTCATCAGTGAGATGAAAATAATTTCAAGTTGATGCAAGATTATGCAAGTTTTGAATGCAAATGTATGCAGCCTGAAAACAGACCGATTGAATATTATCTCAGGAGGGTTTGATTGTTTCATTTTTAAGCTGCATAAATGTGCATACAAAATTTTCATCATGTTGCATCAACTCAAAATCATGTGCATCCATTGACCTTCCCTATCTATATTTTCCCAATCCGGCCTCGCATCTCCACTTCCTCCTAGCAGCCTGAGCCCCTTGCTCTGCATACACAGCTCCCGTGTATGTAGAGAGAATAGCCCTGGGGTGGGATCGGGTTAATAAAAAAAATGGATCTAAACTCTGAACTTTCTATTTACTCTAAAACATTAGACACAACATGGAAATCTATACAGAAAAAAAAAGTCTTATTACAATTTATAGAAACCCCCAAAATCCTGAAGTTTTTACTGAATTAACATTGCAGAAAGAACAGAAAGAATTAAGCCTCAGTCTTTCCCTGTACAGGCAGAGCCTCATTCACAGCTACTGATAAGGCTAATTACCTCTGATGTAGCTAAACAAACACACACAGCTCAGTGCAGTGGATATCTTCAACATTTATATGTGGAATGAAAACTTTTCATTGTGTGCTGTACAAGAGTTTGGGTTGGCATTCTGTTAAGGCAGGGGGAGAGGAGATGTGTTGGTTGGGGCATGGGACCTGCAGGGGGTCATTTTGGCAGGGGGGGCCTAGGCATCCATTGTTACGCCTCTAAATTACAATTATATTTTTACCCAGGAATCAGTTTCAATTTCAGCAGCTCATCACCAAATATTAGTTTTTAATTAAACTGCAAGAAAAAAAAGTGTTGAAAGCATTAACACGGTGTTTTTTTAGCGTAGGTTGTGTGCTTTGTTTGTTGTAGTATGGGTACTTTATTATTTTATATTATTCTTATTATTGCCCGTGGACGATCCTACCAGTAAATTAACTGCAACACCAGTCAAGTGACAAGCTCGTCAGTTTTAAAGGGAAGACAAAACAAAATGTTTCTTCAGCTCTGCGAAAAAACATCTGCGGTTGGCATTTGTTAATTTGAACAGTCATATGGGTATTTAATCTTTACAATAAACTTTAATTAACAACTAATTAACTTTAGGATGTGTGACAGGCACCGAGTGCTGGAAATGGTTTTTAATGACACTGCACAGAAGTTGGGACACTATTTTTAAATAATGTGCAAATGTTTTTGATAATTAGCATCTTAACGTGTGAAATATTATGACAAGGCGGACGCGGTGCGGGGCTGCTCTGTAGGCAGGCTTTGAGCCGAAAAATGTATTCATTTATCTTCTGATTCGCAGTTCAAAAAAAAATTTAAAAAAGGAAAATTAAAAAAAAAAAAAATAGCTAGCTCTCCCTACCTACTGTGGCTCAGTTTAACATATACATTAAATAATGTATACTGTATAGTCTGCTTTCTTCTGGACTTGTACCATAATGGTGATGATAAATGTTGTTTATACTACTAATCAATAAGAAAGCTGAGATTCCATGGGTTACTCTTCAGCTGATTCACAGATTTTAGAGAGATAGTATTGGTTTCTTAAAATCTGGCACTTAATAACTATTTTTTCCATTCCTAGGTTCTTACCCCTTAATCATTTGACCACTATAGGTGGTGTTCCCCTTATGGACCAGAGCAATTTTCACATTTGAATGCTCCTTCCATTCATTCCCAATAATTTTATTGCAAGAATATTTTATTTGGAAATAATTTTGTATTTTTTCTCAGTTTTGCTGTTTGTTTACACTACCATATTTTTCGGACCATAAGATGCTCCTGTCCTGACCATAAGACGCACCTAGATTGAGAGGACAAAAAGCAAAGGGAAAAAAATACACTCATCCTGGTGGGTCCATGGTGATGTAACACCGGCTGCTACTACGTTCATTGGATGCGATGGTCTTAAGGGTGGGACTACAGCTCGCCATTGGGGCCAATCACAGCACTCCCTGCTACTCAAGGTTTAATTAATAAGGGATTTATTTTTATTTTTTGGCCACTAGATGTCCCCCACTTTATTCCTGTGTATTGTGAACAGTACACAGGATGTGTTTACTTTCACTTTGTCAATAACCACTGGCATTCCACTGATGCTGGTGATCACTGATTACAGGCACTTTGGGAACATATGTTCCCATTCACTTATCAATGTACAGTGGAATGCGAAAGTTTGGGTAACATTGTTAATTTCATGATTTTCCTGTATAGATCATTTTTTGTTACAATGAAAAATGTCAGTTAAATATATCATATAGGAGACACACACAGCTATATTTGAGAAATGAAATTAAGTTTATTGGATTTACAGAAAGTGTGCAATAATTGTTCAAATAAAATTAGGCAGGTGCATACATTTGGGCACTGTTGTCATTTTATTGATTCCAAAACCTTTAGAACTAATGATTGGAACTCAAATTGGCTTGGTAAGCTCAGTGACCCCTGGCCTACATACACAGGTGAATCCAATTATGCGAAAGAGTATTTAAGGGGGTCAATTAAAAGTTTCCCTCCTCTTTTAATTTTCTCTGAAGATTAGCAACATGGGGGTCTCAAAACAACTATCAAATGACCTGAAGACAAAGATTGTTCACCATCATGGTTTAGGGGAAGTATACAGAAAGCTGTCTCAGAGATTTCAGCTGTCTGTTTCCACTGTACAGAACATATTCAGGAAATGGAAGTCCACAGGCTCAGTTCAAGTTAAGGCTCAAAGTGGCAGGCAGACCAAGAAAAATCTCAGATAAACAGAAGCGACGAATAGCGAGAACAGACCCACAGACCAGCACCAAAGACCTACAATATCATTTTGCTGCAGATAGAGTCACTGTGCATTGTTCAACCATCCGGTGCACTTTACACCAGGAGATGCTGTATGCTAGAGTGATGCAGAGGAAGCCTTTTCTCCGCCCACAGCACAAACAGAGGTATGCTAAAGCACATTTGGACAAGCCAGCTTCATTTTGGAATAAGGTGCTGTGGACAGATGAAACTAAAATTGAGTTATTTGGGCATAACAAGGGGCGTTATGCATGGAGGAAAAGAACACAGCATGCCAAGAAAAACAACTACTACCTACAGGAAAATATGGTGGTGGTTCCATCATGCTGTGGGGCTGTGTGGCCAGTGTAGGGATTGGGAATCTTGTCAAAGTTGAGGGATGCATTGATTCCACTCAGTATCAACAGATTCTGGAGACCAATGTCCAGGAATCAGTGACAAAGCTGAAGCTGAGCCGGGGCTGGATCTTTCAACAAGACAACGACCCTAGACACTGCTCAAAATCCACGAAGACATTCATGCAGAGGAACAAGTACAATGTTCTGGAATGGCGATCTCAGTCCCCAGACCTGAATATAATTGAAAATCTGTGTTGTGCGTTAAAGAGAGCTGTCCATGCTTGGAAGCCATTAAACCTGAATGAACTAGAGATGTTTTGTAAAGAGGAATGGTCCAAAATACCTTCAACCAGAATCCAGACTCTCATTGGAACCTACAGGACAGGGGCGTAACTAGGCCCCACCGGGCCTCCCTGCAAATTTTCAGAGCGGCCCCCCCCTCCCCCCCTCCCTGGGGCCTGCACAGGACCGTTTTGTGGGGTCGGAGGGGTGGCAGCATGAAGGGAAAGCCGTGTCCACAGTCGGCGGGGAGAGGGGAAGTTCCCCCCTCTCCCTCACCTCGGGGCTCTCCCCTCTGCGCTCCCCTCCAGCTTAAATGTGTGTCCGTGGGCAGCGGCGAGCAGCGGCGGGCAGGAAACAGATACATACCTTGAGAGACACTGGCGCAAATCTAAGTCCCCAGAAGACAAACATGCCTTAATCCTCCACTTGAAGAGCTACCAAAAGGTAATCACGGGAAAAAAATCATCCTTTCTTTCACAAGAGATTGCAAATGCAGTTAACAAACCAGCCCAACTGTTCCGCACAGTGGAAAAACTCTGCAACCTGTCGAGATTTCCATATGGCGGAATATCATTTTTCCAATAAACTGAACCACATATGATCAGATACAAATAAACCTAATTAATTTCCTTCCCCTAAGGTACAGGAGACAAAGACTTTTTAATGTATGGTGATTGTAGGTTAATATATACATTGATCATTGAGAAAGGCAGAGCATATTTTCATATGGCGATATAATATTGCCAAGTAATACTGAATTGCACAGTATGTGTCCCTCTAGAAAGATTAGTTGGGAATAACAGGCAGTCAGCTGAGTGCTATTTGCAATAGGTAATCTCATTCACCTTACTTGAACAATGGAAGCAGACAAGTACCTTGTTTGGCCAAACAATTGCCAAACAAGAAGAGTCTTAGGACAATGAAAGAGACAGACCAGACCTTAACTAGCTTTTGTCGGTAAATGAACCAGTTTTTGTAAACAATGGCTCAGACCTGGCTGTATTTAATGCATAGAAGCCTTGGATGGGGGTTGTTTTCCTTTCACAATGTATGTGTTTCCAAAGTTCAGACACAAAAACAAAGCTTGGGAAATATATTGACTGTGCTGTCAGCAATAGTTCATATTAAAAAGCATAAAGTTATATTACAATTCCCCATCTAGGTTAAGAAAACAGACAGCACATGTATGCATCATTGCATAACAATTAAGAATGAATATAAAAAAAAGGTTATGGCATTGTATATGTATTAATATAAAGATTATTTGAATGAATATATCCAGGATGATATAGAGATGCTATATGTTTACCAGTGTTGTATGTTAAACAATAATGTTAGAGATATAAAACCCTGCTAACAAGCACAATGTGTTATAATGAGAGATCCATGGTGGTTTTAAGCATGCCAATGATTTTTGGATCAAATCCAATCTATCTTAAATATGGTAGAAAAGGTCACTGTATAATAAATAATAACCAGTGATTCCAGCAAGGTCAGCTATCCATAGAGGAATTATAACATTGATTTATTCACTGTTGGGTTATAATAAAACATGATTTTTGTTTTTAGTTTGCCAAATATCCCAGTAAGTCTGTGATTAGTTAGCCAACAGCACCTACAAAGGGTGAAAGCCAGTATTACACTTGGGTTAAAGATTAGTCACAGAAAGCTCCCATTGGTCACTCCCACTGCCCAGTGATAGGCTAGAAGATTTAATCTCCTGGGCAGGACCATAGGTAGTGAGGGGAATAAGATGAGAGGGGTCATTCAATGAGAGGAGGATCAGACCATCAGGAGATCTGAGCAGACCAGGACATAGAGGATTCATGCCATCTGAACACAGCCACGCCTAAGAGGAACACGCCCAGAGGCCATCTTGGTGACTATACTTGAACCCAGTTCTGATTTTTCTTTTTAGTCATATGGCTTATCACAGCACGAATATCTGAACTTTTGATTTATTGACGATTGTCTTTCTTAAGTTTATAGTCATTTATAGCCAAAGGGAGTGCGTTCTTCCAGTGCACAGGAATTACTCATTCCATATATTTGATAAAACCCATTCAGTGGGTATATTTTTCTGTCGTTTAACACAACCAATAGTTCGAGAATCGCTGACTGTGAATGCCATAACTTGTTTTGGATAAAAGCGCTAGATACTTCAAGCTACCTCCTCTAGATATTTTGATACTTTGCCGCAGCATGTGCAAGCCACACCTAGCCAAGTTTAGGACGACTCAATAGATATCTTATTCCAAAATTATATGTATTTTACCCGCTTGCTCTGTGTAGTATCACAGGCCAGCGGAGGTTAAAGTGTAGACAGTGGGAAAATTCCTGTCATTTATAGTTGATTGCATAGAAATTGTGGGGCAACGCACAGTCGTTATATCCACTGAGTCATCCTAAATTAGCCATTTTGTTTTTGATAAGCCACCATTTTGTTTGCGATAGCACCATTTTGATTTTTGATAGCAGCCATTTTGATTTTGATAACAGCCATTTTGTTTTCGTTCAAGTCATCCATTTTGTCTCCAGACATCCTGTGGTAAATTGAGTAACAGGGCCGACGGCCATATTTGAGGAGTCACATCTATGCACTGTATTTGAATTGACTGCTGAATGGTTTAACCATTTCACAACTGAGGGGTTTTACCCCTGAAACACCAGCGCGATTTTTCCCTTTCAGCGCTGCTTCCATTACTGTACTGATGTACTATGATTGGTTATTGGGGACTGGAGAGTCCCCATAACCAATCATTGTACTGCAGAGCCGGGGTGTGTGCGCGCGCGCGGGTCGCGGGGGCGCGCGATCGCGGGCTGCAAGTTTGTTTACCTTGCATTGTTTTGAATGAAGACGGCATTTGATTGAAGCCGTCTTCATTCTACTCGCAATCGGCGAGGCTAATTGGATTTAGGAACGCTTGTTCCTAACATCCAATTAGTAACCTGCTGTGCTGGCTGGCTGGAGTGTGCGCGAGAGTTCCCCGCCCACTCCCAGCCAGTAAACAAACAAGTGCGCCTTTCTCCGTCCCTGGGGGTGAAGCGGTGCGCAGAGGGACGGAGAAATTTAGCACTGGGGGGTGAAGTGGTTAAGCCTTTTGTATTTGGTGATTAAGTATAATAACATTTTGATGTTTTACTGAAATTATTATCCAGCTCATTGCTTATTATAAGAATGACCTTATGAGTTTTGTTATATATCAAAAGTGCAATTTTATATTGTTTTGATATTGTAATATTTATTCGATATTAAATTGATATTTTTATAAATTGGTCTATGTTTATTTACATGTTTAAACCAGTACTGTAAAACCTCGAAAAACGAGCTCACACAGTTAGGCGTGTGTTTGTATCTTAAGCTCCTCCTATTTTTTCCCAGGAGCATTACATTTACATTTTTGATTTTATAATTATTTTTAACAATTTATACAAACATTGACAAAACGCCCGACATAAGATTGGAGGCCCCAGCGAGATTCGTTTACTTTCCATTACTGGTTTAAACAGTGTAAAAACGTTTTATTGAGCTGGTTTTATTGCATTGGCTATTGAATCATGAGTGCTACAGGTAGTGATTCAGAACTTCATTTGGAACAGACATTCCGAAAGATTGTGGAATTCGTATTTATACAGTTAAAATATAATGAGGAAGTAGATGACTGGATAGGTAGAATGAGGAAAAGTATAAAACAGGAAGCTGATTGTATATTTCAATCTAAAGGTATGGTTGATCATTATCTTTCATGTATGACCACAATAACTTCAGATTCCGAACTGAAGAAGAGGTTGTTAGGCGCCCTACCTTCTGTGTTATATGGGTTATTAGAGGTAGATATCCTTTCACAATCTAGAAAAAAAGAGATTGTACAGTTGAAATCCCAATTGCAAGGAACAGAGGAAAACGTCCAATCATTAACCTCTCAGTCACATAATGTGGAATCAGATCTTCAAATTATAAGGGCTGATAGAGACCAATTAATGATTGATATTTCAGACAGGGAGGTAGCGATCAAAAGTCTGGAAAGAGACGCCGAACGGAATCGTGAAGCGCATCGCAGACTTAGACAGGATTTTGAAGAACTACAACAGCAGTACTTCAAAATCCAACAGGCAGGTAGACTCGATAGATCATCCAGCCCTTGCCCGCCAGTACTCACTCCATATGACCTAAAATGGCAAGGCATGTTGGATCGTATGGAAACGGTATGTAAAACTATGAATACCATGATAGATGACAGTACAAGGGTCCCTAAAGATCAACATTTGGATTCCTCTCCAGAGAGAGATATGCAAATGAGGGCCCCTAGGTATGATGATTCCCATAAAGGTCACGACTCCCTTGCTGATATTGATTCAGATGAATTGGAGGCTGATGAGAGAAAGCGAGAATCCAGCCCTATCCCAAGAAGGGGGAAAGGTACGTATAGAGGGGAGTCAAATAGGGGAAATAATCAGTACCCACCAGAAAAACAGAGCTCAGCCAGCATCATAAAATTCTTAAACACCGCTGTGCCAAAGTTCACTAAAAAGGGTTCAGCGCAAATAGCATCCCACATGGAGTTGTATGAATCCACTATGGACTCTTTAAATCTGTCTGAAGCAGACAGGATCAGATTTCTCCCATGGGTTTTTGATGACAGATACCGCCACTATTTCACTTCATTTAAGGAGCGGGGTATCATTAGATGGCAAGCAGTTTCACACGAAGTGAAGCTTGAGTTTGGGCCGTATCGCACTAACTCAGAAGCTAAACGAGATGTGTATCGACTTACTTGTCGACCCGATCAGAGCCCCCGAGAATTCCTTTCCGTGCTAAAAAACTCTTACAGTTTAGCATATCGGAATCCTAACTGGGAGTCTCTTGATTTTAAACAGGCATATTACGATGCATTGCCTACCCAAATAAAGTTAAGCATGGCCAATGAGTTAGACTTCGGAAACTCCCTAGAGAAAATGGTTACCTCAGCGACACTGCTGTTCAACATCAGTGGGAGTTCCAATGTAAGTGGGAGAAACAACAAAAAGTACCCAGAGCGCAGAGTAGAAGAAACCAAAGTGAAAGCGGACCTAAACCTTGAATCCCAGCAGAAGAAAATACCTCCTGCAAAAGTACCTATCCAGCAGGGCCAAAGACAGCAACAAAACCCTAATCAAAACAGACCACAAAATCTTAAAGGGTCAGGTAGGGATAGCTCAGGTTCTGAGAACCAGGTCTACCGTCCTCGGTTCAATCGCAGGTATCAAGGATACCAGGGTTACCAAGGAAACCAGGGTAGTCAAAGGTATAGAGGTTACCAGGGATATAGAGAACCCCAGGGGTACAGACGACCCCAAAGATATAGACAATGGGATAACCGACCCAGGCAGCAGTGGGAAAGGAGACAGCACCCACCTAATTCACCTAGGGGTAGATCACCACCTAACTCACCTAGGAGTGGATCACCCGCAGGGAACAGATATGATCCCAGGAACCAGAACCCTCGCCGACCTAATAGGTTTGATCAGCTTGTTGATCAAGTGAACAAATTGAGTGACATGATGGGTAAGTTGGCTCAGGGATCTGCAGGAAGACAGCATGAGGATTTTTTAGCTGGGGAGGCAGGGCCCAGCTCTGCCAATTAAAGGAAACCGAGACAGATCACTGTACGGAAATGAATATGGCAGTACTAAATATGGTTAATGAAAATGATGTGCAATGTACCGACCTATCCCAGGTCGAGGAAGGGAAGTCTAATGTGCTTGATATTTCACCACAAATGTGTGATACTGTGTCATTTGAGCCAGAGCATGAAGTACCCTCTGTTCAGATTGTCCCAGTGGTAGAATCCATGGGAACCCAAATGCCTTGCAGGCAGAATCAGGAGGAACAAGTTCCTAATACCCTGACGCTGCAGAGAGATCATTCTCTGAAGCAACAAATGGAAAAACATTCCAATTTTCTTTGCAATCTTGAACAGGTAGATGGCCGGTATTTTATCGATACCCATCTACAAGATGGATGTATCGGACCGATCCCAGGTTTACTGGATACCGGTTCCCAGGTTACTATTCTGTCTTTTAACTATTACCAGCAGATCTTGGATTCATCACAAAGGAAGCCAAGATTAAAAGCCTTTGACGGTACGCTGATAAGCGTTGGTGGTAATAGTTTACAAGTGAAAGGCACATCCTGGCTGACATATAAGATTGGTAAAAAGGTCATTAGACATCCAACTTTGATTGTTGATCTTCCATATGATAGATTGATCATTGGAATTGATCTGCTAAAGCGACTAAATTCCATAATTGACTTCATTAATGAAGCAATATGGGCTCAAGTCAATACTCCAATTGATTTTGAGCGCTCCAGCAATGCACAATCGCAACGCAGCTGCCATATGATTGAGGAAAGGCCTAACTCTGTTGAAATCCATTTCCGGAACAGTCAGATACCAGAAGTCACGATCCTGAAAAACGGTAAACCCGAGGAAAATGCTAACACTGCTTTTCACATCATAAATATCCGAAAGGATAAGATTGAAAAGATAGTCCTTGAAGAGGATGTGTTAACTATTTCCTTTAAAGGGGGAAACCAGGAAGTGGCAGGCATAACCAAGCATACACAGGCATTGGTTGAAATCGAGAAAATCAATGATACTGTGCTGGTTCCCGTGCAGGTAAATAATATTGCTCGGGTAAAATATGCCAAGTTGGATCTCAAATCTGAGGCCAGCTACATAAGCCTAGGACTGCTGAAGCAGGTTACCGACCCTCAGATAATCAAATTCATTTCCACACAGGAATGGATCCACGATCTGGATAACGATAACCAGAGTCATAATGTGATTGCAAAATGCATTTTATCTGTGTCTCTAGGAAACAAATCTGCAAAACATGTCTTCAGTGTGTTAAAGGAACCACAGTACCAGATGTACTTAGGAAACGACATTATTCATCGATTCGCCATACAGGTTGATCTGGTCAATGATGTTCTGTGGTCCAAATTATCCGGAAACCCAGAGGAATTCCAGGATAGAGAACAAGCCCTGAGATGGGGACAGCGAATACCATATGCAGTGGATATCACTGTCGCTGAAAAAGTAAAAATCCCTGAAGGTTGCAAATCATTTCTCTTACCCATTCGAGTAAAGAAGGGGCAAAAGATGAGAAATGCAGATGCATTGATTTGTTTATCCAATCGGATGCAACAATTGGGGTTGAAGGTAAAACCAATTCCCCTAATAAATATTCATCAGGAACCATTATACATGGTCATGCAAAACATGAGCCCTCATAGTATCACGTTACAGGAGGATACAATGATCGGCTTAGCCATTGACTCAGAATATTATACTTTTGGATTCCAAAATGAAGTCATTGGATTAATACCTGATGAATATTTGACAGAAGAACAAATAGTGGACCAACAATATTTCTCAACACCTGAAGGATTGTTCAGCATACACTCTGTTTATCCTTTCAGTTCTGAGGAAGGTACATGTCATGTCGAGGAAACATCATTGATTTTTAACCAGGAAATCAATGAAAGTGAGTATCAATCACTCCAGCAGGGTAAGGATCAAGCATGTTACACCCCAAATGACTTAACTAATAGGCTTGAAGAAGCTTATGAGGTAGGTCAACCTGAGATTTTCCCAGAATTTCAGGAACGGGTGGAAGAACAGCTCTCTATAGCTGATGGATGTTCTAATGAATCAGAACGACAGCAGCTAAGGCAACTATTCTGGGATTTCCAGGAGATGTTTGCCAAGGACTCTTATGACTGTGGGGAAACTAACCTACATGTTACGAGAATCCTGACTGATCCAGATGCACCCCCTGTGTTTATCAAACAATATCGACTTCCGTTAGCAGCCTATGAGTCACTATCGGAAATCGTTAAGAACCTGGAAAAGAAAGGTATTATCCGCCCAGTACACAGTTCCTTCAATCATCCAGTACTCGGAGTTCTCAAACCGAATGGTCAGTTCCGTCTATGCTCAGACTTGAGACAGTTAAACAAACGTGTCTACATGTCGGGTTGGCCTGTACCATACATTGACCAATGCTTGGCGCAAATCCAAGGGTCTAAAATATTCACAGCCCTTGACTGCGCACAAGGTTATTGGACAATTAAAGTGGATGAAAGGGATCAATACAAACTAGCCTTCACATTCGGTAACAGACAATTTGCGTGGACCCGTACGCCTTTCGGATACATCAACGCAGGCCACGAATTTGCTGTGTTCATGCACAAAGCAATGCCTGATGCAGCAGAACGAGGTACCCTAACTTATGTCGATGATATCCTTATCAAAAGTACAATTTTTGAGGAACATATTTCAGAGTTGAGATATGTATTAAATCAACTAAGAGAAGCAGGTGTTAAACTTTCCCTACAGAAAGCTCAATGGTGCCGATCTAAAGTAAATTTCCTAGGACATGAAATTACTGCAGAAGGAATTAATCCACAGAAAAAGAAAGTGGAAGCAATCAAAAATACGAAGTCCCCCACAAATCTCAAGGAACTGAGATCATTCCTGGGGATGATGAATTATTCTCGCAAGTTCATAGATAACTATGCTGAGATTACAAAGCCGCTATTGCAGCTGCTAAAGAAAGGAGTACAATGGGAATGGAATGAGTGCCATGAACAAGCTGTATCTGAGCTTAAAACAAAACTCATACAGGCCCCATGCCTTGCTTATCCAGAAGGTGGTAAACCCTTCTATGTTGAAACAGGTTTTACCGACAAGAGTGTAAGTGCAGTTCTTTTCCAAAAGCAAGAAAGACTGAATAAAATAATTGCTTATGCCAGTAAATCACTATCACCAGTTGAAATCAAATTTAATAATTGTGAGAAGGCATTATTAGCAACTGTGTGGGCTTTGCAATATTTCAGAAGTTTTATTCAAGGGGAAAAGATCATTGTAGAAACTGCACACCAATCACTACAATATTTGCAAAGTAACCAAATAAAAGAAGGTAACCTGTCAAACAGTAGGATAACGGCATGGACAATGTCCCTAATGGGATGGCCACTGGAAATCAAATATAAACAGGATACTAAAAATCCAGTTGCTCAAGGATTAGCTGAACTCCATGATTGCTCTCATGTGGAACATAAAGATGAGCCACCAGAAAACGATTTTCTGGAAGAGCAATCTCTATCTCCATATAAATCCTATGAAGAGGAGTACTGCAAATCACTACCATGTGCATATGTTGACGGCTGTTCTTTTCACACAGAAGGAGATGAAAAGATGCTGGTTGCAGGTATCGGTATCGTATGGAATAACATATTTCCAGAGATATCTGCGGGATACAAAATTGGTCCCAAAAGTAGCCAGGTCGCAGAACTCGCTGCCGTGTATAAAGCTATACAAATGGCTATCGAACATGACCTTAAGGAATTTGTTTTGATAACAGATTCTGAGTATGTTCGGAACAGTTTTGTGGAATATTTTCCCAGTTGGAAAAGGACTAGCATGACAAGGAGTAACAAAAAGCCAGTCAAACATGGTAAATTGTTTTGTAAAATTGATGAACTGGTTAATACCCACGACCTTACCATTTATTGGAAAAAGGTAAGGGGTCATTCGAAACACCCTGGCGCTGATAAAGATGGGAACGATCTAGCAGATTCCCTCGCTAAGAAAGCAGCCATTGATGGTGAAATCTTCGATATCAATGACCTCATGGGAACTATCGAAGTAAATGTCACCACTAGGGGGCAGGCCCAAAAGGAGTCTCAACCCAGTGTAGCAATGTGGAGTCAAGATTCTCCTAATGAGGATCTCATTGCGAGCCAAAAGGGGGATCCCGTTATTGGTTTGTTTTATAAACATATTGGAAGTCCACATGATTATCCCATCACCGTGGAAGACTGCAGTGACAACGAAGAATTACGTATTCTGATGAAAGGTGTGTCACAATTTTCATTACAGGATGGATTGCTGATACGAACCTCGAAAAATGGTATTACGCAGTGGGTAGTACCCGCAGCATATCGGGGTTTGGTGTTGCAACATGCTCATGATGCCCCGACAGCTGGTCATCGAGGAGAGAAAATAACGTATGAGTTATTAAGAGACTACGCTTACTGGCCACACATGTTACAGGATGTCAGGACATATTGTCAAGGATGTTTGATATGTCCTCAATTCCAGCCACAAGGTCCCACTCACAGGGCACCGCTGATGAAAAGAGGAATAGCTGTGCCATGGTCAGACATCCAGATCGATTTCATTGGACCGGTAACAACGTCCTCAAAAGGAAACTGGTATATGTTAACCGTAACATGCCTGTTCACTAAATGGGTAGAATGTCTACCAAGTAAAACATGCAGTTCCAGTGTGTGCGCATCACTGCTCATTAACCACATATTTTCCCGATTTGGTCTTCCACAGCGCATCGAATCCGATCGCGGAAGTCACTTCACCAGTGAAGTAATGACCAAAATGTGGGAAATCCTAGGGGTAAAACGGAAGCTCCACATAGCTTACCGACCAGCCTCTAGTGGTGGAGTGGAGCGTTACAATCAATCTATTGTAAATATCCTGAAAAAATTTGTTAGCGAATCAGGTAAAGACTGGGATGTCAAGCTGCCACTAGTTCTCATGGCTATTAGAGCTACTCCAAGCGCAGCAACCAAACTTTCACCATTTGAGATGCTCACAGGTAGAAAGATGGTGTTACCCCAGCATTTGCTTTACAAAACCTCAGATCATAACTTGATGAATGCAACTACTGCACATCAATACGTGGAGAACTTACGAAAGCACCTCCAGCATGCCTTTGCATTTGCTCAAAGAAACATCGGAAAAGCCGCAGTCAGTACGAAAACGTACTATGACCTCAAAACTACACAAAAGGAGTATCAGGTTGACGATAAGGTTTATCTGTATAATTTTGCCAGAGACCAGGTAAAGGAAAGGAAATTCCTCCCTTCATGGAAGGGCCCATATCCAATCACTGATAAACTGTCTCCTGTGGTTTATAAGGTTAAAATCCCTAAGGGGGATGACTTCATTGAAAAATGGGTACATATTAATCAACTGCGTATATGTCACCCTAGCTCACAGCTACGGAGAATTGAGCAGTCTGGAAATGTGTGCTAACAAATTATTTTTCTCCTGACAGGTATACCTAATGATCTATTTAATATCTACTAGACACAAAGATGTCATACCGACGCAAAGATGTCCCACCTGACGATTGCCATCCTTTACGCAGTCCTAATCTTGGGGAAAAGTGCCGAGCCAAGTGTGGTGCCAGATCCAGCATCCATGAGGTTACCGGATACAGCGGAGTTCATCATGACCAGATAGATGTTCCTATCCTAGAGGGTCCAGATGAGCCTAAACCCGCGATGTGTCGTTGAATGACGAGCTGATGTATCCGAGGTCCATTTGATGGAGATGCAAGTCTGATACCTGTTGCACACCAGATGCTCACAGGAGTGAGTTATTCAACTCTTGGAGCAAAATCCGGAAAATCCTTTTGTTTAAGCCAAAGGCCAAAGCAGTTCATCACTGTTACAGTTGCTGTTTGCCACCTTTGCAGCAAGAGGAAACCTGTTTGTTTACAGCAAGAGTATCATTTGCCAAATTTATTTTTCTTGAAGCGTGAAACATGAACTTCAATGTGATGAAGACAATGTTTTAAAGTCCATTTTTCCCTTTCATACTTGGATTACCAATACAAAACATAAAGTTTATTCACAACGCGTTCCCACAGGAATGAAGCAAAAGAAAAACGTTTAATAATCCTTGTTGTTCTTTTGAAATGATCACACACTGGAACATTCCAAAAGAAAAGGGGGATGTGTCGAGATTTCCATATGGCGGAATATCATTTTTCCAATAAACTGAACCACATATGATCAGATACAAATAAACCTAATTAATTTCCTTCCCCTAAGGTACAGGAGACAAAGACTTTTTAATGTATGGTGATTGTAGGTTAATATATACATTGATCATTGAGAAAGGCAGAGCATATTTTCATATGGCGATATAATATTGCCAAGTAATACTGAATTGCACAGTATGTGTCCCTCTAGAAAGATTAGTTGGGAATAACAGGCAGTCAGCTGAGTGCTATTTGCAATAGGTAATCTCATTCACCTTACTTGAACAATGGAAGCAGACAAGTACCTTGTTTGACCAAACAATTGCCAAACAAGAAGAGTCTTAGGACAATGAAAGAGACAGACCAGACCTTAACTAGCTTTTGTCGGTAAATGAACCAGTTTTTGTAAACAATGGCTCAGACCTGGCTGTATTTAATGCATAGAAGCCTTGGATGGGGGTTGTTTTCCTTTCACAATGTATGTGTTTCCAAAGTTCAGACACAAAAACAAAGCTTGGGAAATATATTGACTGTGCTGTCAGCAATAGTTCATATTAAAAAGCATAAAGTTATATTACAATTCCCCATCTAGGTTAAGAAAACAGACAGCACATGTATGCATCATTGCATAACAATTAAGAATGAATATAAAAAAAAGGTTATGGCATTGTATATGTATTAATATAAAGATTATTTGAATGAATATATCCAGGATGATATAGAGATGCTATATGTTTACCAGTGTTGTATGTTAAACAATAATGTTAGAGATATAAAACCCTGCTAACAAGCACAATGTGTTATAATGAGAGATCCATGGTGGTTTTAAGCATGCCAATGATTTTTGGATCAAATCCAATCTATCTTAAATATGGTAGAAAAGGTCACTGTATAATAAATAATAACCAGTGATTCCAGCAAGGTCAGCTATCCATAGAGGAATTATAACATTGATTTATTCACTGTTGGGTTATAATAAAACATGATTTTTGTTTTTAGTTTGCCAAATATCCCAGTAAGTCTGTGATTAGTTAGCCAACAGCACCTACAAAGGGTGAAAGCCAGTATTACACTTGGGTTAAAGATTAGTCACAGAAAGCTCCCATTGGTCACTCCCACTGCCCAGTGATAGGCTAGAAGATTTAATCTCCTGGGCAGGACCATAGGTAGTGAGGGGAATAAGATGAGAGGGGTCATTCAATGAGAGGAGGATCAGACCATCAGGAGATCTGAGCAGACCAGGACATAGAGGATTCATGCCATCTGAACACAGCCACGCCTAAGAGGAACACGCCCAGAGGCCATCTTGGTGACTATACTTGAACCCAGTTCTGATTTTTCTTTTTAGTCATATGGCTTATCACAGCACGAATATCTGAACTTTTGATTTATTGACGATTGTCTTTCTTAAGTTTATAGTCATTTATAGCCAAAGGGAGTGCGTTCTTCCAGTGCACAGGAATTACTCATTCCATATATTTGATAAAACCCATTCAGTGGGTATATTTTTCTGTCGTTTAACACAACCAATAGTTCGAGAATCGCTGACTGTGAATGCCATAACTTGTTTTGGATAAAAGCGCTAGATACTTCAAGCTACCTCCTCTAGATATTTTGATACTTTGCCGCAGCATGTGCAAGCCACACCTAGCCAAGTTTAGGACGACTCAATAGATATCTTATTCCAAAATTATATGTATTTTACCCGCTTGCTCTGTGTAGTATCACAGGCCAGCGGAGGTTAAAGTGTAGACAGTGGGAAAATTCCTGTCATTTATAGTTGATTGCATAGAAATTGTGGGGCAACGCACAGTCGTTATATCCACTGAGTCATCCTAAATTAGCCATTTTGTTTTTGATAAGCCACCATTTTGTTTGCGATAGCACCATTTTGATTTTTGATAGCAGCCATTTTGATTTTGATAACAGCCATTTTGTTTTCGTTCAAGTCATCCATTTTGTCTCCAGACATCCTGTGGTAAATTGAGTAACAGGGCCGACGGCCATATTTGAGGAGTCACATCTATGCACTGTATTTGAATTGACTGCTGAATGGTTTAAGCCTTTTGTATTTGGTGATTAAGTATAATAACATTTTGATGTTTTACTGAAATTATTATCCAGCTCATTGCTTATTATAAGAATGACCTTATGAGTTTTGTTATATATCAAAAGTGCAATTTTATATTGTTTTGATATTGTAATATTTATTCGATATTAAATTGATATTTTTATAAATTGGTCTATGTTTATTTACATGTTTAAACCAGTACTGTAAAACCTCGAAAAACGAGCTCACACAGTTAGGCGTGTGTTTGTATCTTAAGCTCCTCCTATTTTTTCCCAGGAGCATTACATTTACATTTTTGATTTTATAATTATTTTTAACAATTTATACAAACATTGACAAAACGCCCGACAAACCCGGCATGCCAAAAACTTAATATCAAGTCTTCAAAGGACCTCTGTGACCAATTTGCCCATTTCTTCACAGACAAAGTCTCCGCTATAAGGTCCGCCATCCAACTTAGAGCATCTGAGCCTAATATAGCGCCGAAGACCATTAGCAGAGACAATGTAACACCTTGGTCAAACTTCAAAGAAATTGATGAAGAAGTCACATCAAGCATCCCCCTTTACGTCCGCCTAACTACCTGTGACCTGGATCATGGCCCAACACAGTTCATGTTGAACTGCCCAGACCTGTTCGTACCGGTATTCCTAAAAATGATTAACTGTTCCTTAAAATCAGGGATATTTCCTGCTTTACTGAAGGAAGCAATCATCAGGCCTCTCCTCAAAAAACCCTCCCTGGACCCAGATGCAATGACCAGCTACAGACCTGTCTCTAACCTCCCCTTTCTGGGCAAGCTAATTGAAAAAGCTGTCTACCTCCAGCTAGAAGCCAAAATCCTACAAAACAACAGTTATGACCCATTCCAGTCTGGCTTCAGGAAACACCACAGCACTGAAACTGCCCTCATCCAAATATACAACCACCTGCTCATGGCAAGAGACAGAGGAGAGTGCTCGATCCTCATACTGCTAGACCTTTCTGCAGCCTTTGATACAGTTGACCATGACATCTTGATAAACAGGCTACAGGAATACTGCGGCATTGATGGCATAGTTCTTCAGTGGTTCCAATCCTTCTTGAGTGGCAGAACCCACAAAGTGTCTATGGGGCCCTTCCTGTCCACCCCTGTATCACTTAAGTATGGGGTGCCCCAGGGCTCAATCCTCTCTCCCCTGCTTTTCACTATTTACATGTTACCGCTGGGAAAACTAATCCAAAAACATGGCCTGACATACCACTGCTATGCAGACGACACCCAACTATATCTTTCCTTCAAGCCTGGTGTGACAGACCCAACTCTAACTATAAACGCCTGCTTACGTGAACTACAGAAATGGATGAATGACAACTGGCTGAAACTAATTGCAGACAAAACTGAAGTCCTTCTGATTGGAGGGCAGAGCATGATAACAAAACAACTTAACTTGCAGTCTTCACCACTGGGAATAGGAGGCACGGATCTACGCAGCTCTGATCATGTGCGTAGCCTGGGAGTTCTAATTGATGGGGATTTAAGCTTCAGAACTCAAATATCTGCTGTGGTGAAATCATCCTATTTTCACCTGAAGAACATTGCAAAAATCAAGCACCTCATCCCTCCAGAAGATCTGCCACCCTTAGTCCACGCCTTCATCACATCCCGACTGGACTACTGCAATGCTCTCTACACTGGTCTTCCAAAAAAGGCCTTGTACCGTCTGCAGCTGATACAGAATACTGCTGCCAGACTGCTAACCAACCAACCCCGTCACTGCCACATAACGCCAGTCCTGCACTCCCTTCACTGGCTACCTATAGAATGGAGGGTCCTATTTAAGATCGGCCTACTGACATTTAAATCCCTGAATAATCTAGGCCCTGGATACATGAAAGATATGTTGCAGCTACGTAGCAATCCCCGCATTCTCAGATCAACAGGTTCTAATAATCTAGTCATACCCAGAGTCCACCTGGAAACGTTTGGTCCCAGAGCCTTCTGTCATGCTGCCCCTACGTTTTGGAACTCCTTACCTCAACAGATCAGGACAGCTCCATCCCTGTACGTGTTTAAATCCTGACTAAAAACCCACCTGTTCAGTTTGGTATTTGCAGAAATATAACTTTTGTTGCGTGAATACTTCATCCTACTAATTACTGAATCTGAGAGAGCCTAAGCGCTTTGAGTCCTATGGGAGAAAAGCGCTATAGAAATGTTATTGTATTGTATATTGTATACCTTCCGTGCGCTCCAGCCTGCGTTCCTCTCGCTAGCCTCTGACGTGACTTCCTGTTATACCGGGAGAAGGGGCTGCAGGCCCTATTGTTACGCCAGTGCTACAGGAAGCATTTAGAGGCTGTAATTTCTGCAAAAGGAGGAACTACAAAATATTGATTTCATTTCTTTTTTTGTGGTGTCCAAATTTATGCACCTGCCTAATTTTGTTTAATCTATTATTGCACATTTTCTGTAAACCCAATAAACTTCATTTCACTTCACACACTTCATGTGCCTCCTATATGATATATATAATTGACATTTTATGTCGTAACAACCAACAATTTACACAGGAAAATCATGACGATTAACAAGGTTGCCCAAACTTTCGCATCCCACTGTACATTGATAACTGAATGGGAACATATGTTCCCAAAGTGCCTGTAATCAGTGATCACCGGCATCAGTGAAATGCCAGTGGTTATTGACAAAGTGAAAGTAAACACATCCTGAGACAGGGCCGGATTTACCAGAAGGCACTGTAGACTTGTGCCTATAGGCCCTTTATGGAAGAGAGGCGGCTCCCCTCCCCAAATTACTCCTTCCTTCTCATGCAGAGACGCCGCTGCTGCGCTCATACCCTGCGGTGCACATTCCCCCAGGTGCAGCTCCGCTCTGCTTTCTCCCTCACTCTGATGTAGTAGTCAAGTGCATGGGTACAGTCAGCAGCACTCACTCCGCCCTTCTAGTGGTGATTATGCATTACACCGGAGGCGTTCTTCTGTGTTGTAAAGGTCCTCGCTTGATGAGGACCCTCAGAGCCGGGACAAGGTCCTCCAGCACCCCAGGCTGAGACATCAAAGTGCGCCTCTCCATCCCTTCCACCCCAGCCGTCACACACTGATAGATATTAAAATTTGATTCGCCCAAGGGCCCCCAACCCCTGCAACACCTTAATCTCTAGTTATCTGGCTTGCAGTCACTGCCATGTATCCTTTTTTCTTATTTCTCTCTGCTTCAAACACAACAGGGGAATGATAGCTGAACGAGTTGTGAGCTCCTCCTACACCGCGCCCTGAGGCTGGAGCCTCCCTCACCTCTGCCTCGGCCCGGCCCTGAGACCCTTATAACACAGAAGAACATTGCCAGTGTTGAGGGGTGGAGTTTAGGGAGCCAAAACACCTGTAGAGGCTCCTGAGGTTTAAATCCAGCCCTGCCCGGAGGTCTCCTTTAACATACTAGCTGTAAAGTCTTTTTTTGGTCTGAGGGAAGTTGAGCGCAAAGTTGGCTTGATCAGCGAACAATTTTTTTTATTCCCAATGTTTATCGCCTGGGCAATAAAAAGATTAATGACAGACAAACCGTTTATTTAGTGGCTGATCGTTATATGTTTATAGCTCCACAACAATCAGATTCTCTTTTATGTTCCATTGTCCTGATGACAGATATGTGGCGACACTTAAACACACGACAGAAGCGATAAATCACAGACATGCGGAAGTGTCTGTAGACTGGAGCCGCTACCCAGACCAGATGCCAGTACACAGCGACAAGGAGATCCATCCTGTTCCTTTTATATCTACGATCTGTTCAACTCTCTCCCTCTGGCTATTAAACTGCGGTCCGCATGCACCGCATGAATTTTCACATAGTAAACAACTAGTCTAAAGCTAAATAAGCTACAAAAATGATTTTAAAACGGACCTGGACTCATAACTTCCTCTCTGCTCCAAAAGATAAGTAGCAGCATAATAACCTTTAAAGAAAAAAAAACATTTCTTTGTTACAGTTGATGCAAATCCTGCAATAAATCCGCCATGTGTCTACTTCCTGCTTTCATGGAAGCAGACAAAGGGCTAACATCCTGTGTTTACAAATTAGCTGTTTTGCCGAGGCAGTCAGCTGGCACAGCTGAGAGATCAAATTGCAGTTGGGATTAGTCACAGATGAGGGGGAATTAGACAGGCTAAACTCTCTAAATACATATATGGTGTGTTTTGCTATGTGTTCCTTCTGTCCTGTGCAAGAGTTCAGGTCCACTTAAAAAGCAAACAAACACTCCATTGGATATCCAGGCGCGGTATGACTTTGCTGTAGGATTAACCTCTTGCCGACCGTGTCACGCTGATGGCCGTGGACGCCGCGGCAGCCCCAGGAATGCCGATCGGCGTAAGGTCCTTGGGGTGTGGTCTGTGGGAGATTGCGTGCGCCAATGTGCGCGCATCCCCGCTCTGATGACGAAACTCCGCTCCTCCTTCAGTCTCCCAGCGATCTCCTGCGATCTACTGCAGCGCTGTACTGGGGACAGCTGTGCCCGGGAGGCACCACAGCGATCCACTGTCAAAGCCTTAAGCCTATGACAGTCGATCACACTGATTGGCATCGCGGGGGGAGGGAGGGGGCATACAAAATAAATAAATAAATATTCAAATTTTATAAAATAAATAAATAACATAAATATAAAAAATAAACACTGGGGGAGCGATCAGACCCAACCAGCAGAAAGCTCTGTTGGTGGGGAGAAAAGGGGAGGGGGGATCACTTGTGTGCTGAGTTGTGCGGCCCAGCAGCAAGGCCTTAAAGCTGCAGTGGCCCATTTACAGAAAAATGGCCTGGTCTTTAGGGGATTTAACACGGCTGTCCTCATGTGGTTAAAATTTAAGCAAACTGAGCAGCTCTAATTATTTTATTTAAAAAGAAATAATAAATGGGTGGGGGGAGCGGCATTACTTACCTATCTCTTGTCTGTAGGGATGACGCCATCTCCTCCGCACAATGCTGCATTTTTTTTTACCTGCTGCACCCTCCGCAATGCATGCTGGGAGATGTAGACAGTGGATGTGAGTACAGAGGCGCACTAGCATCCAGGAACTACATCCCCCAGGATGCATTACGGCAGGCGGGCTAGGAAAATAAAAATGCGGCACTATGCGGAGGAGATGGGGACCACCATAGAGATGAAAGGCCACAGGAGAACACCCCTCCCCCCTCCTGTTGGTAAGTAATACCTCTCACTACAACCCCGCCCCCCGCCCCTGCAATGGCACACTATTAGGAATCTACTAGGAATCTTATGGGGAGGTTCATTTGGTGTCTGGGTGGCTTTAACCCTTAAAGCCTTTAATTACCACTCCCTAGTTTAATCCAGGGTGGTTGCTCTAGCTGCAATCTTCCCAGTACCGGGTTTTCAAGTGAACCAAGCTCCAGTGGTGCAGCAAAAAACAAACAAAAAAAAAACCTATCGCGACCAGAGGATGTAAGCAGCTTGTTGCACAGTGCCAAGATTGGACGCTTGGTTGTGTAATGTCGACTTGATCTTCTCAGCGCAAAGTTCTTATACGTGGGCTGCCCGGTTGGATTCTGGAGGTATTTATGTACTGGGGAGTACTGATTTCTGTGAGGTTTCTGTTGATTTGCTATGGTAGAGGTTGGCATTCTGATGTCTGTCTAAGGGGCGGTTGAGATGTCCGGTGTCTGTCTTTGTCATTCAGGCCCAGTCCGCCCATGATGCCAAGTGAGGCGACTTTTTCAGGCAGCAGAAGTCTGGGGGCAGCACCAGGCAGAAAACAGGAAGTGTAGACAGTGCCAGGCCAACCTATACTGGGGGCAACTGTACTTAGCTATCAACACTGGGGGCAACTGTACCTAGCTACCAGTACTGGGAGCACCTATACCTGGCCAACTACCTATACTGAGGGTGTTTTTTAGGGGGCTCACCAAAGCTATAATGTGCGGTGCAAATTGTCGGGTGCTGTGCGATCCTTCCCATCGGGATGAATGGAAGTATTCATCTCAATGCATTTACTGTTGATTGCTGGCAGTTGCACAAGCAGCGTGATCGTTCTAATTTCTAGAGACACTGCATATAGCTTTTAGCGTTGGTTGCGTTTACATCAGTGCTGGGCCGAAATTACGCATAAGCGTAATTACGCATCGTAATTCAATGTAAATTTACGTGTAAGCGCTACGCATAACTTACGGACTTACGTGTAATTACTTATGCGTAAGCAGTTAAGTGGTATCGTAATTACGCTGTCTACCGTAATTGCTAGGTATGCGTAATTTTACGAAGACTTACGCATAATTTTACGCGAAATTACTAACCTAAAAACTCCCCTTTTCTAAGAGTAGCCAATCAGTCAACATCCTAAGCAACCAATAGTATCTTCTCCCGCCCTTCAGTATATAAGCGTACGTTTTGACGCATACGAATGATGGTTAAGCAATAGCTGTCACATTAACAGCTATTGCGTACACATCGTCCGTATGCGTAAAAAAATACGCATTAATGGGTATTACGGCACTACGCGTAACATCGTAGCGTAAGCGCCTACATTACGGTATCCTTACGCGTAACTGCGTAAGTTAACGCGTAATTACAGTGATGAACCGTATATAATTTCCTACGCCGTAACCGTAATTGCGTAATAGCGTAAAATTATGCGTAATGATCCGTAAGCGTAGATTTTTCCATTACGACCAGCACTGGTTTACATCTCTGTATCCCCTTAGGAGCTCAAAATTCAAGGCAATGATGGAATGACGGGAACCAGTTTTAAGTGCTTGGAAGCAGGAATGCGCTAAAGAGGAACTGTAACCGATGATTGAACTTCATCCCAATGAGTAGCTGATTCCCCCTTTCCCATGAGAAATCTTTTCCTTTTCTTGAATAGATCATAAGGTAGGTCTGAATGGCTGATATTGTGGTGAAACCCCTCCCACAGTGTGATGTCAGGACTGTCTGTGGGCCATGTTACATTATGGGAAATAGCGGCTTTTTTCAACTGCGAAGCAACCAGTGTCTCCCTCTGTTCATATGTATATGTAGCCTATCACATTGTTAGGGGGTGTGGCTATAATGAATTGCAGTTGGTGTTGTCTGTTTTTTATCGTGTCTTCCAGCAGTGAGGGCTCGTTCACACTAGGGGCGTTTTTTACATTTTTTAAGTGCTGGCAATTATCAAAATCGCCCTGAAATCGCTTGCGCAATGATTCTCTATGACAAAGTTCACATCTGAGCAATTTGTATCCGATCCGCTCAGAAAAATGAGCATGGGCCATTTTTGAGGCGATTCCGCCTCAATGGAAGGTTTAGGAAAATGCAAAACGCTCACAGAATCGCTTTCTGCATCGATTGCGTGAGCGTTTTTAAGAATAAATACATTGTATTTATTATTTTCTGGATCAAAGAGTTCACTTCCTGACTAATGGCAGGAAGTGAAAAAACGCAATAGCTCTGCAAAAGCGCTTAGAAAAGCACTTAACAAAAACGTCCAATGCACACACAAAAAAACGTTTTAAAAAATGGCCAACGTGAATTGCCACACGAGCAGAACACAGTGAGAACAAGGCCTAAAGATGCTGACCTGCAGGCTGATTGTGGATCAAATAATATGAACAAATTACACTGCAATTATCGATCATTTTTTGATCTCTCATTTCTTCTTCTATTTTTTAACTTCTCACTTTGCAATGTATTGCTTTATTTTTTTCCAGTTTTCGCTAAAGTTCCTTAAAGAGACACTGAAGCGAAAAAAAAAATATATGATATAGTGAATTGGTTGTGTACTATGAATAATTACTAGAAGATTAGCAGCAAAGAAAATATTCTCATACTTTTATTTTCAGGTATACAGTGTTTTTTCTAACATTGCATCATTCTATAATATGTGCAGATTACACAACACTCAGCATTCAAAATGAGTCTTTCAGAGCAGTCTGTGAAGTAATGACCTCTCCTCTAGCAGAGGAAAAGTAAATAGTCCAAGAACAGTTGAGATAATAAAAGTCAGATAACAGCCCTCTCCACGACTAACTTAGTCGGAGAGCTTAATGGCTTGTTTGCATAGAGATAACAACTGGAGTTTCTCAACTCTTCCTGTACTGGAAACAATTACACTGATGTATCTGATCTTAATGTTTTATTTCTTAGCTGTGCTACACATACAAATCATAATATCATCATTTTTTTTTCGCTTCAGTGTCTCTTTAAAGAGACACTGAAGCGAAAAAAAAAATATGATATAATGAATTGGTTGTGTACTATGAATATTTACTAGAAGATTAGCAGCAAAGAAAATATTCTCATACTTTTATTTTCAGGTATATAGTGTTTTTTCTAACATTGCATCATTCTATAATATGTGCAGATTACACAACACTCAGCATTCAAAATGATTCTTTCAGAGCAGTCTGTGAAGTAATGACCTCTCCTCTAGAAGATAAAAAGTAAACAGTTCACTTACAGTTGAGATAATAAAAGTCAGATAACAGCCCTCTCCACAACTAACTTAGTCGGAGAGCTTAATGGCTTGTTTGCATAGAGATAACAACTGGAGTTTCTCAACTACGCGTTCCCAGCCAAAATAGCACCCCTATGCGGCCATATGTCCGCATACGGGTGCCTATGCGGACATATGGCCGCATAGGGGTGCTATTTTGGCTGGGAACGCGTAGTATCAGCCGCATTCCCCAGCCTGACGGGTCCTGATGGCGAAAACCGGAAGTGGCCGCCAGCGGGACCCGGAGCATCATAGCGACTCGTCGTGGGCACCGATCAGCTGCAGGGGGCTGAGGTAAGCCCCAGGTGAGTAAAACTCAATTTTTTTTGGACACTTAAAGGGACTCCGAGCAGTGCAGAAACTATGGAAAGATGCACATCATTTTAAAGCTCTCTTTCTCCTCTTTCCAATGATATATAAACCACCACCCTACGCCTTTTAGTTTTCGCTATTTTCGCGATTGAAATTGCCGCGTCCGCGATTTCGATCGCGAAAATAGAGAAAACTAAAAGGCGTAGGGCAACGATGTAGGTGTCGTCAGAAAGAGGAGAAAGAGAGCTTTAAAATGATATCCATCAAGCTATAGTTATATTGTATTACACAGGGCGACTTTTTGTCAAAGTCAGCAGCTGCATTCAGCAGAATGGAGCTGCTGACACTGGGGAAAGTGTCGTCCTGTGTAATACAATATAACTATGGCTTGATGGATATCATTTTAAAGCTCTCTTTCTCCTCTTTCTGACGACACCTAAATCGTTGCCCTACACCTTTTAGTTTTCTCTATTTTCGCGATCGAAATCGCGGTCGCGGCAATTTCAATCGCGAAAATAGCGAAAACTAAAAGACGTAGGGTGGTGGTTTGTATATCATTGGAAAGAGGAGAAAGAGAGCTTTAAAATGATATGCATCTTTCCATGGTTTCTGCACTGCTCGGAGTCCCTTTAAGGTTCACTTTAAGCATCGGCGAGCCTAGAGGCTGTCTGTGTGAACCGGTCCTTAAAAATATTGGCGGATATGGAATGCTTTTTAAAAGTATTAGCACCCCCAGGCCTCGGAGGGAACTCCATTGCCGCCACTCTACACTGAGTTGTTAAAGAGGAACTGTCAGGCATACTATCGCAGACAAAAACAAAAAAAAAACACAACACATAAATAAGTAGATAAATACTTGCTCGACTTACATAACATATGTATTGCAATGTCCACATTTTGATTTTAGTGATTTTCCTACAGTAAAAAAAAAGAGAAAACACTTCTTAGCATTTCCCATTTTAACTGTGGCTATTTTGGAGCCAATCCTGATGTCATTTCCTCCCTTACTCTCCTCTGCCTGATTGTGTATGCATTGCCTGCCCTCCGCTATAAAAAGTGCCTTGTCTCAGCATGAGCAATATTGGCCACCCAGAGAGGAACAAAGGTGTGGAAGGGGAAAACCGGAGGCTGCATTAGTTAAAGGGGAACTGAAGAGAGAGGTATATGGAGGCTGCCATGTTTATTTCCTTTTAAGCAAGACAGCCCTGGCAGCCCTGCTGATCCTCTACCTCTAATACTATTAGCCATAGCCCCTGAACAAGCATGCAGCAGATCAGGTGTTTCAGACTTTAAAGTCAGATCCTACAAGACTAGCTGCATGCTTGTTTCTGGTGTTATTCAGATACTACTGCAGAGAAATAGACCAGCAGGGCTGCCAGGCAACTGGTATTGATTAAAAGGAAATAAATATGGCAGCCTTCGTATACCTCTTACTTCAGTTCCCCTTTAAGTCTGGGGGGAAAGTAGAGAAGCAAAAAAGGACAACCCAGCGTGCCCTGCAACTTCCTTTTTGCGGCAACGTACCAAATAAGAGTCAGGTAAACTGAGGAATGATCATTTATCAACAAGAAAAGTAATAGAGATTTTAACTTTTGGATTGCCTGTTTAGCATCCCTATTACTTGTTTACCAGATAAAAATAAAGAATTGATTTTTTATTTTATGCCCAACAGTTACACTTTAAGCTTCTCTGAATAGCGGAAAGTATCTTCTTGGCGTAACATCAACATTATATGGGAAGATGTGAGGACAGTCTAACTCACTGATCCCGGCTTTATTACAGATACACTCGCTCAGTTCTCTTCCTTCCTGGTGATGGAGTTTGATGACCAGGTCGCCTCCACAGCTATAAAGCACCATAAAACTGCAAATTCACTGAAGCCTGATGTTTAAGTTACAATCTATTTTTACATTGTGAAGCTGTTTTTAATTGAATTGTAAATCAGTTTTATGGCCCAGCCTTGACCGTGAACGTCAAGCATTTTACACTCTCGGATTTGCAGCCAGCTTTCTTCATTGTTACATATACTTTACTGTTTACCGCATTACAAGCAGCGATAATGCCCTCCCATCGCGGACAATGCTGGAAGTAAATAGGCATAGGGTGAAGCAAACCGTCATAACTCGTGACAACCAATCAGAAATAAGAGGTGCCTGGCTCTTCTACTGATCACATAGGCTATTGCTCCGTTGTTATTGCCTGATGAAGCGGGATCAAACCTGCGAAACGCGTTGCATATTTGGAGTTCATAAATAAAATATATTGACTGTCTTTTTTTTTTTAACAGTTAAATTTTATTGAGTTTTGTACATACAACTGAAACGATACATACAACTGAAACGATACAATGCAAGGAGTACAGTGTAGTTATTAATACAATCCTAGTGATGCAATTACAGAGCAACAGGTTTGTAATTTCCCAGGTGACATTGTCAATATAATATAACATATTAATTGTTACAGAAATTAGGATTGTTGAATGGTTGCATAGAATTTTAGGATTAACTGCGCTCCTTAAGAGATAACACAGAAAGAGGAAGAGTAAAGTGAAAGAAGAGAAAAAGAAAAAAAAAAGGGGGAAAGAAAAAGAAAAAACCTGTCCCCCCCCCCCCCAGGAGCCACAATCGGTCCCGATTTCCAACCCCCGAGTTCACTGTTTTAATCCAAGATGGGAATAAAGTTTGGATCCGTAGAGTCTAAGATTCTGTTCTCCCAAACCCCCCAAATCTTGTCATATTTCTTGGGACACTTCCTATTCAAGAAGGTAGTTTTATATAGGGGTAGTATCTTGTTTATTGCCTTGGCCCATTTGCCCAATGTGGGAACCGAGGTTTGCTTCCAACTCAGAAGGATTTGTCTCCTAGCCTGGAAACAAAGTATACGTACTAATTGTTGTTGGTGCTTGGATAAGGATGTTTCTCCCAGATGTCCTAACAGCATTAGGAGAGGTTGTAATAGGAGTGTGGTATGAAGGAGGGTATTGATTATTTGTAATACCTCTTTCCAGAATGGTACAATGGATGAGCATGTCCAAAAGATATGTATATAGCTGCCAAGTTGTATCTGGCACCTCCAGCATCTATCCGAGTTAGCATTATTAATTTTGTGCATTCGCTCTGGTGTTAGATAAATTCTGTGTAGAAACTTAATTTGTTGTAAATGGTCTCTAGCTGATACAACAGTGTTTGGGTATTCCTCTAGTATCATATCCCAGTCGTCCCTATCCAGGTCAGTAATGTCTCTGGTCCACTTCTGTAAAGTTAAATCTAATTTGTTATTATTTATGGTTAGCAGTTCCATATATATAGCTGACAGTGTTTTGGGTAGTGTTTTGGTCAGTAGTAGTTGCTCAAGAGAGTCCATTTCTAGCGATGGGACTGTAAGGGTTTGCAAGCATAAGTATATACACTGTCAGCCATTTTGTCTTCTCAGCAGCCATCTTAGGATCCATATATATATTGTAGCAAGCTTTTAATTTAGCCAGATCTTGAAGACTGAACCTGTCATGCTACACTGCATTCTCACTTCCCCAATTCTGTTCTATCTTTGTCCTACAGGAAACTTTTATTGTGCCACTTTGACACCTGCAGAGATGTCATATGTTATGCTAGGAAAGTCCTCATCTGTATTATTTAAATCGTGTATTATGTAAATATGCTGGAAATTTCTATGTCTATTGAGTTTGCGCAGGATGTACAAATTACTGTATAAATATAATGATTCAAAGGCAATAATTAATCTGTTTGGCAACCACAACCTGTCTGTGTGTCTCTTATTGTGGCTGACCAGCTGATTCAAAGCCAGTACTGGTATAGAAATCACAGAGTATTATTTCTAGGTTTTCTAGGTCATCACTGAAGGTCCAGTGGGTCTGTAAAGTGACCACTTCCTTTCAGCTGGGGCTCTCGTCCTGGGATTCTTCAAACGCCTCGGTTCATGTAAGTACTAATTATGTCTTTATCTTGATTGAAGACTGTTTATTACTTATATGAATTGTTGTGGGTGTCGAAGCAGGCAACTCGGGGTTTGAATAGTATTCAGACTTGGGGTCTAAAATTTTGATAGTATAATATATAGACCTTAATTTAGAAGGAAAAAAAAAGGGGGGAGAGGTATGACAGGTAATAGGAATAGGGAATAGGTTTGACTTTTGGTAAGTCTAAATTTGACTTTTGGTAAGTCTAACTTTTTAGGTAAAAGTCTGAATGAATTGGGTGTTAGATTTTTTGGGAAAATCTAATTTGTCTATTTGGGTCTGATCAACTCAGTAGTAATTTCTTCAGGAAAGAAAGAGTTCCTTTTGGTAAGGAATTAGAAATGATTTCTTTTGGTAAGAATAAGGGTTTAGATAGTCGCCATAGTATATTGATTATGTGGGTTCAAATACTTTGTGATTTCTAATATATGTTTGTCTGGTCGTCTGCTTATCTTATCTGTTGCATAGAAGTATAAGATAATTTGTTGGTATTTGTGTGGAACTTCAAGTCCAAATCATTATATAGAGTGATTTGGCTCCACTGTATTGTGTTCCTTACTAAATAATAGATTGGGTTTAAAGAGGATCCCTAGACTTGAATAATATAGACAAGAATCCCTAGACTTCAATAATATATTTCTAACCTGAATAGATGGCCAAGAAAGTATATTATAAATTAGAATTGGGTGAGATGGGCCAGAATATTGTTAAGTTAATTCCTGCCCCTACGCCTATGAGTTTTGAGTCATGTGTAGAGTTTGTTATAAGGGCCTCTGGAAAAAGATCTTTAGTTCACCCGTGGGTAGAAAAAGTAGTGGAAAAGACCAGGGAAATGAATTTTAGTCCACAATTCCCCTTAATTGGTAGTAATAGCCTAATACATATGAACTTAATTAAGGACTTATGTTTAAAGAGGGAAAAAGATTTGTCACATAATATTAACTGGGATTATCAATATATGTACCAAGGAGCAAAGAATTGGTTAGAATTTGCCCCGCATTATTATTACCGAACAGTTGAATAATAATGTGTGTTTTATGTATGTCTGTTGTCTGTCTATAGGGTGCGCCAGCGATGATATAAATTGCTATAAGATTCTTACTGTATTTCTGAGAGAAGGTTAGTAAAATTAATATTAAGAACACACATGGGATTCGGATAAGAGCGGTCATTTACTGAAATCGCCAGTATAAATTCTATGTACGTACAAACTGGTTTCAGACGCCACCTTTGGAAAAGGTCTGTTTGTACTGGGTTTTTGTGATGACCGATCATTAAAATTATCTGAATTATCCATGGGTCATGTAAAATAAGCTTTTCCGTAAAAAGAAACATCTCAGAAATATAATAATGTAATCAGTTTCCTGTAAATTAGGATCTAAGTATGCAATAATATGTATCATAATGTATTCATATATGTATTGTGTACAACCTGACACATATGTGTGTAAATTGGGAGATTGTATTGAGTGCATGTATGTGATATGTATGATAGAGAGGTGATAACTGCAGGGACATAACAATAGGGGGGAGGGGTACAGAAGGACTGACCGTACCCATGCCTTTGGTCCACAAGGGCCCCGAAGGGTCCACCCTCTATCACAGTATTAGTTTTCTATTGGTCCTGAACAATAGTAGTCTTTAACACACTGTTGCCAGTGTGTCCCAATCCCCTCCTTGCACCTCTGACACTCTAAATGTCTTTGGTAAGTTTTGGCACGCTGTATCAATTGCCCTGTATAGAGTTCTTGGGGGGGGGGGGCTGATGTAAAATCTACACCAGGGCCCGTAGTTAGAATTCTCCTTTAAGTTTGAAAGGGTTAAAAATTAGCACACGTCATTTTTAAGGGATCTAATCTGCGCCCGCCAACATCTGTGTGGGTTCCTCCTCTGAATCAGTCAGTGACAGCAAAATAAAATGAGGAAGTAAAAAGTATTGCTTTTTAATCTAATGGGGTCTAACATTAAAACATTAGATTAATTAGGAAACATATATGTCCGTATGTATGGATTAATGTCAGGTATACTACTTGCCTTATAAAATAGTAGTATTTTTAACTCTTTTTATCTGTTAATAATGATTTCTGCATATATACGGATGTATTCTTAATAGTTAGAAATAAAAAAGTTAAATTGTATCTAAATAGGCTTGGTTCTGTGACAAAGGATTTTGGTTCTGTGACAAAAGATTCGTTTTTTTCTTTTCTTTAATTGGTGTTTCCGGGTGGCTGCACAAAACGCCTGCTTATGGTTTTTTTCTGCCAGCAGAGAGAGAGAAAAAAGAGGAACTAGCGTACTACTTTGCAGAGAAAAAAAGCACATTCAGAAGTCTTTTCTAAATATATACCGTATATCTGTATACATATGTATCTTATGAGGTATATTATTGGAGTATTTGGAACAGTGAATAATTTATATATATTTCTTTTGTCCCTATCTTTCTTTAATATACCTGCTACTGTGTTGTTCACTACACACGCGGCAGTCTGTAAATAAATCCACATGTCTAGTATAGGAAGTTTTAAGGAGAATGATTTTTTTCCTGAACCTTAGTGTCCTTAAATTAAATTAGATTTCACTGATACCAACTGTCACCCAGGTCCATATGTATATGATTGAAGTTTCCCATACTGCAGAATAGATTTTTGGATTTTTTTATACGTGTCCAAAAGGGGTTCTGATATTTTTTCATAGGTAGTATAGTGAAATCATATATCATAGTTTGGGGCCAATTTGGAAGGAAGCCGGTTGATTTGTCTGTGGGATTTTTTTTGGTGAGGAAACTGAGTGCATGGGGGAAACCCATGCAGACATGAGGAGAACATGCAGACTCCATGCAGATGTTGACCAGTCAGAGATTTGGGTAACATTGCAAGGCGAGAGCACTGGCTTCTACGTCACCGTGTTACCTTAGTTTCATAGTGTAAAGTGAATTGAGTTTTTAGTACAACCCAATTCCCTTAGTCTAAAGTGGGTTAATTGGGTAATGGCGTTTTGTCACCCAGACTTATACAAGTGAGTAGAGTTAAATCATTTCCCCATGTCATGGTAGTTTGCCATAAGTTTGTTAGAATAATGTTCATATTTGAACGGAATTTATATAGCTTGTAACTTTGAAGCATATAGATTCAAATGATTTACTCAATAGTTCTCCATAGATAAAATCCTTCTTGAATATTGTATCATAGTTGGTAGGCTGTATTTTTATATCAATCGCAGCAGAAAAGGCATTTAATGATGTTTGCAACTCATTGTTGAAGTGTTACATGCTATTGTAACTAAACTGTGTCTAATTTAATTCTTCACTGGCCTGGTCACCCAGTTGAACGAATTCTCTCAGCTTGCTCCTCCTCCAAAGCCACTCTGATAAAGCACAGTTATTGTAACTTCAATATTTCTAAATGTCATGCAACTCTTGAAAGATAATGATGTATTGTATACTGTTTTTACTATATTTTAGTGGATATTGTGAAACTGTGAAAGCCATATTCATTTGGGAATATTTATGGAAAACATTGAGGACATATTAAATAGTCAGGACAGGTATATAGTTTTAGGTCAATTAAGATCACGTGTGTAGTTCTGGGTCACACTTGCTGTTTATCTCATGTCACCCTTTAGATTATGGGAATTCTTTTCCAATAGTGGGGTTTTTTTGACCTTAATAACCCCTCTTCCTGTTCATAAATCCATCTCCTTTACATTAATATCTCCTCTCCGGGTGGCACAATATCTTTGTGTGTATGTAATTAATGACATATATTAGCAGAGAGCTGTTTAAAGCTCTTACTCTATGTCACTCATATTTTTAGTGAGAATATATGGTTTTTTTGTAAGCCCAAAATCCACTCAGCATAGGAAAATAAGTACATTTTTCTTAGCCTTAGGAAAATAGCTTAGTTTAATGCTTGAACCTTTTTGACAAACTGCAGAATCATTTGATGTTGATATGACAATTATTTGGATGGATTTTTAGATTTTTGACAGAATTTTTCACTGTTCTGAAGACTCTAGGAAAAAATACACTGTTTTATAGTGTAATGATTAGAAGCTGTACTTTTGACAAGATTTTTAAGTCCAGTTCTACTTGATTTGTAGTTTAGTGTCTCTTTAGTAAGGAGGTCTTGGCCTAGTCTCTGTAGTGCTGTTCTTTGTATGTGTGCCTATAGAAGTGTGTCTCGGGGACAACCATAGGTATAGTACCTTAAGCGCACTATGGGGAAAAGGACACTATAGATGTTCTTTGTATGTCTGTAGCTTTAAATCTAAAAGGGGACCCAACCCTATTACAGGAAGACAGTGCTGGCCACTGTTCCGCTGTACTGTGACCCTGCTCATATTAGCCTTTCACTTATTCTGACCAGACATTAAAATAACTTTAATGTATGGTTAAAGAGGGGAAAGAGCCCTGCCCAGGCCACCTAAGTTCTGTAAAAAGGAAAGAGCCCTGCCTAGGAAGGAAAGAGCCCTGCCTAGGGCCACCTAAGGTCTTTAAATACATCACTATTTATGGAGTTTGGTATGATTGTGGAAGGTATGATGGAATGAGAGTGTGACTTGTAATCAAAGAATGGAAAAATGGGAATTCATTATGGTGTAAAAATTCATTGGGAATTTATCCTCTCTGCCATGTATGGAGTCACATACTCGCACGGGTACAGCGACACGACGTCATGCGAACGGGGTATTGCGAGAGATCCGTTAGGGTCATAGAAAGATCCGCTAAGTGTGTGTTGAAGTTCATGGTGGAGAGTATGAATCCTATTAGTATTACAACTACTAGGAAAAATAAATGACTTATTGGATTTTTGGGAAAAACCTGATGCTCGCACATGTCTCTTTATTCTTTCAGAAACAACTTGCCAGACATCTATCCTGAGGAGGATAAGACAGCCTGACCGGAGTCCATCCGGAAGTCATCCATCCAGAGGGAGTCTGAGGCTATCCTGAGTCTATCTTTACAGAAGGATTTCTTACTGGATCCGCTGTTTTGGGTGAAATAGTTCAACTAAGGCCTGAATCCCAGAAAGAGACTTTTCATCAGCTCCATAGTTGCGTGTGTCATCCGTTGAAGAATGGAACAAGATCTGGATCTCAGACCCAGGAAGATTGTATGGATTGTGGGACATTCTTATGTGTATTGGGCTCATAGGAAAGCTACTAATAGTGACTATGGGGAAAACCTTGGGTTATCTAAAAATAACTTCTATTGGTTCAGTACTAGAGGGGTGGGCTACGATATTAAGGATATTCTAGATGGAGAGTTAGTTGTAAGTCACATTATGGGTTACTGCTTTCTGAATAAGTAACAGCCTTCATCTCTGCTATATCATCCTTTAGGAAAGAATTATAATTAGGTTTTTGTAAGTTATATAATGGGTTGATATGTAATGAGCAGATATTTTTCTCAATTACTAAATAAGGCCAAATGCTGATAAATCCAGGGATTTTTTCTGATTGCCATTTTGGAGTCAGGAAGGAATTTTCCCTTTCAGGGGCTAATAACACTATGCCTTATAAGGGTTTTTCGCCTTCCTCTGGACCAGCAGTGAAATGGGCCGGTGTGGTGTGTTATGTTATGTACACACCTCTTTCTTCAACCCAGATAACTATAAAACTGTATATTTATCAGACAGTAAAATATATATTTACATACCCACGCATACGTGTTGCTACACATATAATTCAGCAGACCTGATCTCAGTGGGCAATTTTCAGGGTACAAGTCTCCTATTTTTGGTACCTTGGTCTTTAGTAGGTTCAAGTTGGCCATAGTTGTCTTGCTAAGTTTTTCTAGAGTATTATATTCTGTCCTATCCTGATTATGAATATAACTGATGAGTGCCCATATGTTTGATTAGCAGAGTCCTTCTAGTATGGTCAAATCTGAAGGTAGCCATCATTACAGTTGTCCTGTTAGTCCTGATCTTAAAAGAGTATCTATAGCAGCGGTTGCTATTAGTTACATCTTTTTCTGCTTTGATTTGTAGTGTGTCTGTATAGATATTTACCATTACTGTGGTAAAACGTCAATTAGCTAACATTCCCTTTCCTTGTTAAATCAGAGTTATATCTGTTTGTCTGAACAAGCATAACAGGATTTTGGTCAGTATGATTGGTGCAATGGACTACAATTTCACAGCAACACAGTTGCCTTGGGCAACCGGATTGGTATATTTAGTATGGGATAATTGGAAGGCCAGAGATGTTGAGGATCTCATGTAGCCTTATTCCCTAGATTTCTGCTGTGATCTGTATTCCCTTTCACAAATGTGTCCTGGACTGAGGCCTGTAGCTACGGTTTGACCTGCTTGGTGAGTTCTGGCAGTACTCCTGTATTTCTGATCTCAGCCTCTGTACTCGGGGCATTAAGGCCTGAGTATGATTGTAGTTGGGTTGATGTCCACTCCCTGGGTTAACAGGAGTGTGTGACCTAGAGTAAAGGATACAAAGATAGTTTGGAGTACAGTGGCTGATGGAGGGTCGGAGGTCTGCCATGCCTCACAAATGGGTTATAAACTAAATTGTAAAGTCAAGACCACCCTCTCACAAATATAGCCACCTTATGCATGCGCTAGTTGCTATCATAAGGGTGTTTTTGACCTTGGCCTACCTAAAAGCCTAGTATTTAGACAAGCCCTTTTTTAGACAGGAGCAGATGGAAACTTCTCTTGGAGTAAGTGCTGATATAAGACAGTTTCTTTCTTGTATTGATCTGAGAGAAACATTCCTGCTGCAGGCTAATTTATACACATGAGTGTACCCTCACATGCAGTATGCATAAGATTTTTGTTAGATTACATCAGGAAAGAGAAGTGCAGACAACTTCTCATGTTATGTCCGTTATCGCATCGGAGGACTGTGACCAGAATTTTGCCCACTGATATGTTAGTTCTGTATAAGGCTAAATAATTGACATTGATATGATTATCTTTTTTCATAAAGATACAATTAGATTGGCATCCTCCAGGATACTAATCTTTGGGGGACAATACTAGCATAGTCTGTGTAGCCATTTTTCCTTTGGAAAATGTCTAAAAAGGAGGGAATTGTAAGGGTTTGCAAGCATAAGTATATACACTGTCAGCCATTTTGTCTTCTCAGCAGCCATCTTAGGATCCATATATATATTGTAGCAAGCTTTTAGTTTAGCCAGATCTTGAAGACTGAACCTGTCATGCTACACTGCATTCTCACTTCCCCAATTCTGTTCTATCTTTGTCCTACAGGAAACTTTTATTGTGCCACTTTGACACCTGCAGAGATGTCATATGTTATGCTAGGAAAGTCCTCATCTGTATTATTTAAATCGTGTATTATGTAAATATGCTGGAAATTTCTATGTCTATTGAGTTTGCGCAGGATGTACAAATTACTGTATAAATATAATGATTCAAAGGCAATAATTAATCTGTTTGGCAACCACAACCTGTCTGTGTGTCTCTTATTGTGGCTGACCAGCTGATTCAAAGCCAGTACTGGTATAGAAATCACAGAGTATTATTTCTAGGTTTTCTAGGTCATCACTGAAGGTCCAGTGGGTCTGTAAAGTGACCACTTCCTTTCAGGGACCTGGGTGGGAAATTGAGAGTTGTATGCGTGTCTTAGTTGTAGGTACCTGAATAAGTGTTTATTGGGTAGATTAAACTGCCTTTTTAGTTCATTAAAAGGGAGTATGGCCTGGTTGCTCTGAATGTGCGAGATATTTTTTATACCATATTTTGCCCATATGATTGGATCTGGTATAGAGAGAAAGTGGGGTAATTTTGGGTTACCCCAAAGAGGTGTGTGAGGAGATAGCGTAGATATGTTCGGGAGTGAGGCCCTAGCCGCCCCCCATGCCCTCCATGTCGTTGTCATAAGTTTAGTGGCGTCTGGGTTGGATTTAGGTCCTCTGTAGGGGAAGTTAGTAGGTTGCTCGTATGAACCGAGGATCGCAGCCTCTGTATTGACTGCAGGGTTTTGAACGTCTTGTGAGAACCACCAGCGTGTGGTAACCAAGACTGAGGCCCAGTAATATTTTTGTAGGTTAGGCATTGCAAGGCCCCCTCTATTTTTTGGGAGTTGAATGGTCTCCAACGCTATTCTCGGCTGTTTTCCTGCCCAAATAAATTTAAGGATAATGGTATCTAGTTTGCGAAAAAAAGGATTTAGGGAGCCAGATCGGGCATTGTCTGAAAAAGTAGAGAAACTTAGGGAGATATATCATTTTTATGAGATTAATTCTGCCTATAAGCGTGAGTGGCAGGTTATTCCATGCTTTACATCTATCCTCTAGACTACTGACTAGGGGGTCTATATTTAAGTGTTTATATGAGTTAAGATTTTTAGTGACTTGTATTCCCAAGTATTTGAATTGAGAGACCTTTTGGAGCTGTATATCAGAGTTAGATGTGGTTTGGGGATTATCATCTAGTAGAAAGAGTATTGACTTGGACCAGTTAATTTTAATACCCGAGTGGGAGCCGAAGACATTAAAGAGACGGAGGGCTTCCTTCAGTGAATGGGTTGCATCATTAAGATATAGAAGCACGTCATCAGCGTATAGAGAAATTTTTTCTTCCAGGTTCCCAATTTTTAATCCCTGCACATGCCTTGACTGTCTTATGTATGCTGCAATGGGCTCCATCGCTAAAGCGAAGAGTGTTGGCGATAATGCGCATCCCTGCCTCGTGCCTCTCTTCAGCTTAAAGGTATTTGAGATGACATTTCCCGTTTTTACCCGAGCAGTCGGCCCATCATATAATAGTTGTATCCATGAGATAAAGTTACCCCCAAATCCAAATCTCTGTAGAACAGCTATAAGATAGCCCCACTCCACCGAGTCAAATGCCTTTTCCGCGTCGAGTGAGGCTATCACTCTGCTCCCTGTGTTGGTATATTGACTGTCTTTACTACAGTCGTTGTGTGTCTACTTGGAGGCGGTAAGTCCACCACTACCTCCTCTATTCACCAAGAATTAGTTTTTTTAAGCTGATTTAGCTTCCTTTTATCCTTTTTGCGCCTCTGTTCTCCTGCAGAAATCAGATTTCGTTGTCCAGTCTAAAGGTAGCCATACATCTAGCGATGATGGGCAGATTCGACCAAGACAATAAACAAGGCCGGTATTCATACAGGAAAAATGAATCATGCAACACGGGAGTCAAGATCTGACTCAAGGTTCCTAAAAATGTACTCGAGTGGTGTCGTAGTTCACACCACCTTGTTGCCACAGGTCTACTGAAAGACTACTACATCTTTTATTTATTTAAAATTCTCATAGGTTTTAAAATATATGTTGATGCATAGATTGCAGACCAAAGCTGGTGTGTTTGCCTATCCCCCCCACAGTTCATTGTCAGATTGTGCGAACAGTTAGCTGGTCTGAGCGCACAAGCTGGGGGGTGTGGCTAGCCCTGAAGACTTTGGTTGCACAGCACTATTATTTCTTTGATAAAATCAAGACAGTATTGTCTGGGGTGTGCAATTGGATTACCCTGCAGCGGCTTATACAAGTGCAATAGATATGCAATAGAGCTGTCTAGAATGCTCAAATATGGCAGCTCTTTGCATCTAAAGAGTCGCTGCAGGTCTCCCTCACACAGTTACTGAAAACAAGCCAGGGGAATAGTACAAGGATTAGGGAGTGCAATACATATATACAGTGCTAACAGTGCTCAACATGTTTCACCTTAAACAGATTTTGTCAGGAGCAAGATAAAGTGCAAAAATAATAAACAGAGAACCCCCAACCACCACCAAAGTATCCCCCGGCATCAAACGTCTCAAGTCAGGGTTCTGACTTGAGCCGTTTGATGCTGGGGGAAACTTTGGTGGTGGTTGGGAGTTCTCTATTTACTATGGCACCACTTGAGTACATTTTTAGGAACCTTGAGTCAGATCTTGACTCCCGTGTGGCAAGATTTGACCAAGAGACAGATCTCTCTCTAATCGACTCTGATTACAGCATAAAAATCTCTTGGGAATCATCCGAATCTACCACTGCTCCCCTAGTGTATACATTTGCCTCCCATGTGTGCATTATTACATTCCCTGTCCTAAGTTGCCCACCCCGAGGTGCCCATCTGTCTCTCGCTTCCCGCTCCTGCCAGGGGTTTTGTAGCATTTGTCGCTTGTCTCAATATCACTCACCGTTACCGCCCAGTACCGGATAGACCAGGCATGGGCAAACTCGGCCCTCCAGCTGTTACGGAACTACAAGTCCCACAATGCACTTGCCTTTAAGAGTCATGACTGTGTCTGTCAGACTCCTGCAATGCATTGTGGGACTTGTAGTTCCTTAACAGCTGGAGGGCCAAGTTTGCCCATGCCTGGGATAGACCATGATGGCCCCGACATTTTGCAGCATGTCCAATCAATACATGCAACCAATTTCCCAAAATTCCAGGGATGGTCGTAGTCAACCAACTTCGCTACGCTGGACCTACGCGTAGTTTTACGCAATTACGCTTCACCAAACTACAGCTTCGAATTCAAATATTCGCTTCGTATGCATTTCGTAGACTATGCATTAAAATACGCAATTACGCGTAGTGCGAAGCGTAGTGTATGCGGATGCTTATGCCCGTATGCAGAAAATTGTATGCATTAATTCCCATGTAAATGCTTATATCGGGAACTCTTCTATGCGTACATTCCCCTTTGCAATGCGTAAATTTGTAAGCATGCAATCGCACGCGGAAAATTACGTAATGCACATGTGAACTACGCATATTGGGTGTAAGCTACGCGTATCGGTACTTCGCTATGCGTAAATTTGTAAGCGTAGTTTTGAAACGTCATCTACGAACTACGATGCGTAGATGCGAACCACGGTGCGTAAATTCGCACTGGCGTAGTTTCTGCTCATTCCTGGTTGCATCCTCGATCCGGCATGCTTTTGGTGGCACTGATTTATATCCGATTTGATAGTAATTATCGAATCAATTGGTTGATCAGCTCCTAAGTCAAGTAGTGTATGGCCACCTTAAGATTCGGAAGATAGATTTTGGTTAATGAATTCTGTATTAACTAAAGATGAGTACATACGCATTATAAATGTTGGCAGTCAGGATCGAGCTTGATCATGCGACAAATCAGCGGGTAATGAACGCTGTACAGACACTCTGCTCAGGCATTCCTGAGCAATACATACTGTTACTATGGGAAGGGGAGGAGTTGTGCAGTGCACAATGGAGCAGCATTTGGCCGGCAGAGTAAAACAGGAAAGGAGATTGTCGTACCGGAGGCGGATTGTGACCTAAAAAGCAGATTCTTACTTACGAAAAGGGAAGCCTCTGATTGCTCCTCTCCCCCACTGTTGTCGAGTGTGGGCCCCGGAACATATCCGACAAGAGCCATTGACATTTCTTTAGAAAAAATTAATTAAGAAAGCGTTTGCGTAAAAGAGATATTGTTTGGTGAATATTTTGCCATTGATTCCCCTCCACCATACCACTGTCCATTTCCAAAACACAATAGGGAAGAGAGCCCTGCCCTTGCGAGCTTACAATCTAAAAGGAGTGTGGGGGAGACAAGAGGAGGGGTAGTGTATATGTAACAAACATAAGCCTAAGGTAGCACATATGCTTGTTGGAATAAGTGAGTTTTTAGAGAGCGTTTAAAAGTAACAAAGGTTGGCGAGTGATGGATGTGTTGTCGGAGGCCACTCCAGAGGAGGGGTGAAGCGTGTGCAAAATCTTGTAAGCGTGAATGTGAGGAGGTAATTCTAGAGGAGGACAACAGAAGATCATGTGCAGATGCAGATTGCGATTGGGTTGGTATCTGGAAATTCTTTAACCACTAGCCACGTCAGCAGCAGTTGCACTCTAACCGATCCAGGGATGTAGATATTCTTCTGCTTGTTCCTTTGGGTGGCACGCACTAATTTATTTATTTATTTAAGTATTTATATAGCACTGACATATTATGTAGCGCTGTACAGAGGATATATTGGGCTTGATTCACTAAGACAAATAGTGTGAGCAGCCTGCTATTACTCGTGCTATTAACTACCTTAAGACCGCCTCACGCCAATGGGCGTGGCCGCGGTGTGGGGACAGCCGTGTGACACAGCTGTCCCCCTGGGACATTAGAGAGCGATTGGCTCTCATAGGCAGAAGTCTATGACAGCCGATCGCCAGGATTGGCTGGCTGGGAGGACGGAGGGGTTTACAAAAAAATAATAAAAAAAAACAGAAATAGTAAAAAATAATAAAATAAAGAAACAAATATGTATACAAAAAAATAAACACTGTGGGGGGCGCAATCAGACCCCACCAACAGAGAGCTCTGTTGGTGGGGGGAAAAGACGGGGGGGAAATCACTAGTTTGTTGTGTTGTGCGGCCCCGCAGCTTGGCCTTAAAGCTGCAGTGGCCAATTAAACAAAAAATAGCCTGGTCTTTAGGGAGGTTTAGCACCGTGGTCCTGAAGTGGTTAAACCCTACATGCCTTAATGCACTCTATGCGCGCTATTGGCAGCATAGCGCGCATTATTACCTGTGGTCAGAGGAGCGTTCGATATGGCCAGCATAGCGGGCGCTTGTAGCTTACACCGGCTATTAGCCATTCCACAAGATCCGCACCATCAAATATCCATCTTTATTAATCTATAAAAACAGGTAAAAAGCTGTGTGGGTAAGTATAAGGTGATGCACAGGCGTTTCAGGCTGTATCAGTCCTTTCTCAAACCATCACAGACCCACATTAACCTTCTTGGCGGTATGGACGAGCTTAGCTCGTCCATAGCCGCCGAGGCTGATATCTCTGGCCCCGCTGGGCTGATCTACTTGAAATAAACTGCGCCACACGCAGCTAGCACTTTGCTAGCTACGTGTGGTCTTTGATCGCCGCCGCTCAGCGGCGATCGCCCGCACGCAGCAGCAGAAGAGGCCCCCCCACCAGAGCCCTGCGCTGCCCGGGCCAAAAACTTTCGGGCAGCGCAAAGGGCTGGATCTTAGGCGTCTGACGTCAGGACGTCGGCTGACGTCCATGACGTCATCCCGATTGTCGCCATGGCGACGGGGTAAGCCCAACAAGAAATCCCACTCTCCGCGGTATTTCTTGTTACTTGTGATCGCTGAAAGCGATCAGAAGGGCACACCATGTGCGCCCTCTAGTGGGCTTTCATGCTGCCAACTTTTAGTTGGCAGCATGAAAAAAAAAATGACATAGAAAAGACCCTGCCGCAGCCACCCTGGCAATTTAAATAGAACGCCAGGGTGGTTAAATATCACATGCTAAAACACACATTTATATAGGAAACAAGTTAACCACATAGGGAACTGCAACATTAGCATATATGCATATGTATGAAAACTCCCCCACCAATCAGAAACTGCCAAACCAGTGTGAGTGAAAATGTACCACAAATACATATTTACATAAATTCAAAAAATCAGCAATCATGTCGAAAAAGCAAAAGACCACTCACCAAGGCTCTCCCAGCGATATACGCCAAGTATAAAAAACGGCTCCTCGTGTTCTCAAAATGTCACTGGCCAATCACCAAGTATCAAAACTGTATACAGCCAATGAACATGACTGCTGGTAAAGGCTCATGTTCCCCTCTCTGTGTGCCGACCAATCCAATAGGCTCAAGATCACATACTCCATGTGCAGAGCCAATATCATCAGCGCCGATAGCATCCGCTCCATGACTGCGGGTAATCCGCCAATCCTGGACATCGAGTGCAGATCTGCATCAGTGCAGCCAATGAGCGAAACGCCGACGGCGTCCACTCACAGGACTGTATACTGGCTAAACATCGGGGGCGGGTCCGCATAGCACAAGTGTGTATAGGTGCAGCCAATGAGCAATTAGCCAGTAAGGGGGGCTCCGATCATCCCGCCCCCGGACTCCTTCGGGTCAGGTGACTTTAAAAGAAGTGATCCCCGCACTTTGATTGACCCAATAGGCTGCCTGTCATGTGACATCACTTGACAGGAAGTCCATTGGGCCAATCAGAGTGCCAGGATCACTTCCTTTAAAGTTACAGGACCTGAAGGGGTCCAGGGAGGGATGATCGGAGCGCCTGTTACTGCCTAATAGCTACAAGCGCCCGCTATGCTAGGCATATTGAGCGCTCCTCTGACCACAGGTAATAATGCACACTATGCTGCCAATAGCGCGCATTGGGCTTGATTCACTAAACTGTGATAACTGCCGTGATAGTGCTAAGTGCTTTCACAGCAGTTATCATGTGATAAGTGCTCTCACAGCAGTTATCACGTGATAACTGCTATCACATATCATAGCACTTATCATGTGATAACTGCTGTGATAGCACTTATCATGCTTTAGAGAATCAAGCCCAATGGCTTGCACGCATGTTTGCACGTGCAAAGCTTTGTGAATCAAGCCCATAGAGTGCATTAAGGCGCCCAGGGTAAAATAGCATGAGTAACAAGTGACAGCAGGTTACTTGCGCTTTTTGTCTTAGTGAATCAAACCCTGAACACGGAGCTGATCAGACTGATCTTTTCCCGCCAAGCCCACATGGCCCTGTGCTACTGTGAAGGCACAAGGTGTCCTGTGTCTGCGCAGTGCGGTTGCACTCGTTCATGAATGTCTAGAGAGTCCCGGCGCCCAGCGTTGGTCTCGAGGAGGAGGTGGGAAGCTTCTGCAGTATCTAACTTTCCCTCCTAAGGAACTTGGTTTGCTTTAAGCACCACCGACTCATCCATGCCTTCAACCTGCTTTAGGGCCCTCGCATGTTGTCTGTTGCCGAAGTCAACTCTCATGTATAAACATATAGTTCTATATTATTTTTACAACGCAACCCTGCAGGAAAATTTACATTTTGAATTGTGGAGAGATCTTAATTATCCGCACTTCAAAAAGCAATTTCGATTTGATGACTTCATCTGGCTCTAATATCGCACACTGTTTTTTAAATATGTTGGTAAGGCAGCTCCGCATGCACGGCGTGGCGCGCGGATAATTAAAAACACCTCAAAACCCCATCCAGCGCCGCAATTACCAGCGATGTGCTAAGTTGTAAATGACTCTCCGCTCGTTTAAAGTGCTCTCCGACAGGAGATTCCGCCGCGGCGCTCTGTCACCGCCGAGCAATTACATTATGTTCTTCGAGAAAGACGCCGCGCAGCCTCTTGGCACGGACAGTTGTTGAGAGGGAGAAACTGACACGCTCCGTTGGTTAGGCGCTTCCATCTAAAGTTTAATTCGAAGAATATATGCCAGGCTAATGGACGAAAGACAGATGTGCTTTATTGTAGACCGCTGACAAATGTAACTGTTACACATCACAGCGCCAGAATTTATATATATGTTGTTGTTTTTTTTAAGCTTTCAAAACTTTTTTTTTTCTTTTTCCTAAGCAGTTTAGAATCTTTTTTTTTACGACATTTATGAATGTACTGGCACGACGGAACATTTGTTTACTGTCTTCGTTGAACCGTGTAATTAAAAAAATAATAATAAAAAATAATAATAAATGCTAGTTGGAAAACTTTGGAGTAACAAAAGCGGATGTCACATCTTTTAAGTGGAACTCTGCCCAATACTTTTTGTTACAAGATTGTTTGGTTTTCACTGTCTGAGTATGTTGTTGTTGCTGTGGTGGTTGTTGACTGAAGTTTTTTAACCCTGCTGTGGGAGTCATAACACAAAGATTTTTGTGGCCCGTAATGATTACCCTATATACTCGCATATAAGCCGACCCTCGCATAAGCTGAGATACCCACATTTCCCTTAGAAACCAGGGAAAAAATGATTGACTCGCATATAAGCCCCCTCCCCAGTATAGCCCACTCCACAGTAGCCAGATGTGCCCCCAGTACAAGTCAGCCCCCCTCCCCATAGCCAGATGTGCCGCAAGGATGATACAGCTGTGTTTCAAGACACCACTAGATGGCATCATAGATATGAGACACAGCAATTGCCACATAGGAAAAATCCCTGATGATTGCACTGCTGAGTGACACTTTGCTTGCACACTCCACTCCACAGGCCAGGGGACACAGGTAGTCTTGAGCAGCACACCCTGCACACCATGTTGCAGGGGATGGAGGGCACAGACACATCAAGGAGCCAGCTGGCAAGAAAAGGATTGCTAGTGCAAGATACACTCCTCTGCCAGTAAAAAAAACCTGCTCCACCATCCGTACATCTCCACTGACTCTCATATAAGCCGAGAAGGTAACTTTTCAGCACATTTTTTTTGTGCTGAAAAATTAGGCTTATACCTGGATATGTACACTACAGTATTAGTGATAGTTTTGTTTCAAAACCTAGCACACTTATGACGTTGTGTCGAGTGGATGTGCCCGATCCAATAAGACTCCAAAAGATATTCATCTATCACCTGTTATCGATAGTAGGATGCTGGTATTGTTATCAATATTCTACCTTTGGCCTATCTCATCCTACTAACACTAACCTACCCCCTACTTTGCCTTAAGGTGGCCACACACGATACAATGAAATGATCCTATTTTACAGCAATTCGATAAATATGATCTGATCTCCCGAAAAAATGAAAAGCGTTTTTTTTTAAATGGCCGAAAAATCCAATCGGATTTCCCATTTTTTTTCGATTTTTATCTATCTGGAATGCTGGAAATTTTTCTTCAGTTTTTCTAAAGATTGTATGGTGTGTGTTAGATTGTCAAAAAATTGTCAGAAAAATTGATTGATTGTGATTCTTGAATTGAACAGATATTTGAAAAGTTGTATGGTGTGTGTGATCACCTTAACACTATTCTACCCCTTATTTATGCCTAACACCACTAACCAGTGTCCTACTCCTACCTTTCTTTCGGCTACATACTAGCTGAACTCCATCCCCGCTGTTTCCACTGTCCCCACCAATCCACCGCCACTATTTCCATTGTCCCCACCACTTCAGAGTTGGGCTACACAGTAGCTGAATGCCACCGCCACTACCAAACTCTGACACATCTGGCTGGTAGTTTTTAGAATTTAACATTGGCCTCAATGATGGCGCCCCATTTCTGGGCTGCTATTGCTAATTTCACCCAAATGACCGGCTTCAGTATGGATTGCATCATTGCAGACTGGAAGGGGGCTGGCATAGTCTGAGTCTGTCTGAGCTGATAGCACCCTACAGCACAGACAGTCAGTGGCCAAGTGAATGATGTGGCATCTATTCATCAGTAGCGCATAGAGAGACAAACAAGCTCTACGTCTGAGTGCCAGGAGGGGTATAGAGACTCATGTGGGCATGAACTGCAGCTTTGAATAGAATCCTTCAGTAGGAACTGTAGTAAAAATAACATAATGAATAAAATTGTTATTTTTTTTTTCTTTTTACAATATTATTTGAAAAATGATTTAGTCAGTGTTTGCCCATTGTAAAATCTTTCCTCTCCCTGATTTACATTCTGAAATGTATCACAGGTGGCAACATCCTGAGTACTGGCATGTGCAGCTGTGCAGAATGTTTGATTACTGAGAGTTCTGAAGCCAGTAGAAAAGATCTCTGAGAGCAGGGGGAGAGAATTCCGCATAAAAAACAGCCTAGGCTAAGCCTCAGTAGGAGGACTGGGCTAGATACCAATATACAGTATTATATACCTATATGTTAGACATGTTTCTGAATCTAAAATCAGGATATTGAACGTAAAAGTGGGTATCCTGGATAATTAACTGTATTCTACTATATGTCATTATGGTTTCTCTTTGAAGCAGGACTGTCAGCAACAAAATCAAGTTCCATTTACCAGCTGCTCTGGGTTTGTTATGTAGTCTACAAGCAGTCTGCATTGCAAGCATTCCAATTACATCATAAATGCTGTCATGAATCTTATCTGAGTCAGCCTAGCTCTATTGTGGTACATTGCCGGGGAGAGGGAAGTTTGTTATCTCCCCTCCCCTATTCCTGCTCCTTACTCATTGGCTGAGGGAAGCTCAATGTGACATGAGGCAGTTAATGTGACACAAATACACCTCAACCCTCTGCAGAAACTGCTGAAATACGATCTATGCTGTGCTTGCATGTGTTTACAAAGTGAGCTAGATATGACTGTGAAGTTTGGGGAAAAAAAGAGTAATGGAAGAAATGACATCAGGATTGGCTTCAGTTAGAGGCAGCAAAGATGGAAAACGCCTAAAAACTAAGTTGTCTCCTTATTCACTATATACAATTCACTGAAATCAAATTGTGGACAGTACAATACACATGTTATGTAAGTAGAACAAGCTAATTATCTACTTATATGTGCTTTTTCCTGGGATAGTATGCCTGTCCCTGCTGCTTTAAATCATTTCTTTTTCTTCTGAGTAGCTTATTCTTTGTGAAAACATCACTTCCTCTGCTCCGGCCTTTCCCTAATCATGCTGACTTCTCAGAATATTTTGTTGCTGGTTGGAGCGAAGTGTCATGTCTTTGGTGTAATTAATGATCATTCTTTACAGGCATTGCAGATGTCATTTCCTACGGTTCATTACCCGCAAGACAGACGCTATGCAAGAGCTAAAGGTTTCTTTCTCTGGGTGCTCCTGGCATCCATGAAGGATGAACTCATTAAAACAACTTTAACTAAAAGAGACACTGACATCATTCACTTTATTTGAAGTTTTCAGGATGGTGACAGTGTTCAGAGCTCAGGTGCTCTGTCAGCCTGAGTCTCTTGTCCAGAAAGAGGACCTGTGAGCAATAAGGAGTGGGCAGGGGACGCACTCTCTCTTTTTATTTTTTCCCAGTAAGTAAGGAGTCGTTAAAAACTAGAGATAAAATGCTTTTTTCCGTTCTTCCTGTTGTGTTTGCACGTTACTATGACAGCAAAAATCAAATGCCCCACCCACCCACATGAACCCCTCCATCCCCAGTGGTGACCCTAACAACCAGAAGGTCCATCAACCAGAAGGTATGTAAGAAGTGTGGCTACCAAGACTCTCCTCACTCAGGGATGAAATTATTAACTACACTGTGCCAGGCCGCCCCCTCACAGTGATCTATCGGCCAGGCCCCCCAGCCCTGAGCCCCCTCCCCATCACATTGGGCCCACCCAACTCCTGCTATACACAATGCAGAACAGCAGCACAGCATTATACATGACCTCTTTTAGGAATAGGTCCTCTTCACTCTTCAGTGCATAGTGACTGGCTTGTACACTGAACAGGAGTGAAGAGTACCTGTCCCGTTGTCTGAAGGGGGTATTTTATAATACTGTGCTGCCACTAAGCATTATACTGTATACAGGAGAGGGCCTCTTCAGTCCCTGCCCCCCCCCCCCCCCCCGACGGAAGGGGTTGCAGAGGCTACTGTTACACCCACCCATTTCAAGAGTGGCCACCCTGGAATAGAGGAGGGTAAGAAGCTGGGGCACATCACACCCCTAGCCCCCTGCCCACGACAACAGATTCAAGAACTGCTGCCTGATTTATTATTAATGACCACTGCTTGTTTGACCACCCTGCTGCCTGATCATCTTCTATTGCTGACCACAGCTCATCTATCCGCACACTGCTGTCTGATCTATTGTTGAAGACCACTACACATGTCACCATCCTGCTACCTAATCTACTGTTGCTGACCACTGCTTGTCTGAGTCTGACCACTCTTCTGTCTGATCTACGGTTGCTTACCACTGCTTTCATGACTACACAACTGCCTGATCTGGAGACCTCTGGCAAATAAAGAGTGTCTGCTTTTCTAATACGTGTGAATCCATTTTGATGTCTTTTCTACTGTTGCTGACCACTTCTCCTCTTACCATCCTGTTTCCTGATACTGTTGCTGACCACTGCTTGCCCTGACCACCCAGCTGCCTGATCTTCTGTTGCTCATCACAGCTTGTATGAAACACACTGTGGCCTTATCAACTTTTGCTGACCACTTTTTGTATGACTATCCTGCTGCCTGATACTGTTCCTGACCACTCACTGGCGAACTGAGGGGGCTATTCCGGGTGTCTGGAACCTCCCCTCTGCACTGAGCTGTGTATTCAGCCAGGGAAGCCCGCATAATATAAACAGCCTCATTCTCCCTCCCTTCTTACTTCTGGTGCTTCCCTCCAGCTAATAGAATGAGAGAGGCAGCCCAGCTTCCCTCACAAGAAGATGCAGCTTGCAGTGAGAGAATGTTGATTATGGAGTCCTGGACTCTCCACAGCACAGAAGTGTCTGACATGATGAAATTAGAGTGCAGGCAAGCTGGTAAATATGCACAGCATGATGCAGAGCTTGCCTGGACTCAGGGTCTGTGGGCAAACATCTGTCTGGTCTCTCCCCATTGTTATAATGACTGCATGTGTGGGTAAGGTGTTTAACAAGCTGAAAAGTTTTTGACAGTCCCTAGACTCCAGGAGGGCTTCTTTCTGACTTGTGTGAGAGACTGACAGGGACAGGAGTCCGATTACAGGCAAGTAGCCTGTCTGATGTGGGACTGCAATACAGATAAGTTCTCTGCTCCATCTCAGGCTATTCTCAATTTCTCCACTCCTCTCTCTGGGCTAGTGCATGCCAAAATCACAATAGCAATCGCTAGCAATTTGTGAGTGTGATTTTGTGAAGTGATTTTCAGAGCGATTTTTGAATGAATTGCTCAAAAACATGCTACATGCAGTATACCTGCGATTTTGAAAAAATCACAACGCTGCTGTGGGAACACCCACATAGGGTAACATTAGTCAAGCGCTTTTCAAATCACTGTTGATTTGAAAAACACTCAGAAGCCCTCTTGGTGTGCACCAGCCTCCTTCATTCACCTTTGTTTCCCTCTTCCAGCTGGCTGTGTGTTCTTGTCATACAGGAAAGCTAAATAAAAGTGCAATCCTGGTGAGGCAAAATATTATTATTTAGTATTTATATAGCGCCGCCATCTTCCGCAGATGCATATATCCCTGCATCATATGGGTATCGCTTGCGCTATGTGACACTATGTAGCATATTCCACTGAATTGTCCAAACTAAGTCTATCTCCTGTTCCTCTCTTGGGGAGTTGTTCCAGCGCTGTACCCCGTTCAAATTTGCTGCTACCAGAAGCCCTCAGAAACACTTGTGTCCTTGAGTACTTCCAAAGATAGGCAGCTCCGTAATACGCCAGCGCACTTTTGTGCATGGGCAGTATGGAGCCACCTGTATTCGGAAGCACTCGGGGACATACGTGCTTCTGGACCTTTCAGGAACCCCCCCCCCCTTAAAAATCCTGCGTTTGCCCCTGCCACTGGTCCTCTGAGCATTCTGCTCCCTAATACCATTGCTGACCACTGCTTGCCTGACCACCCTACTGTCTGATCTCTGGTTACTGACCACTGCTTTTATGATCACACAGCTGCCTGATCTGAATACGTCTGGCAATAAAGAAAATCTGATTTTTTTTGATACATGTGCGAATCTTTTTGCTGACCACTTCTCCTCTGACCATCCTGTTTCTTGTTACGGTTGCGGACCACTGATTGCCTAACTACCCTGCTGCCTGATGTACAGATGCTGACCACTGCTTGCCTGACCACCCCCAATAAAGAATGTCTACTTTTTTGATACATGTGTGGATCCTTTTGATGCCTGATCTACTGTTGCCGAGTCTGACCACTGCTCCTCTGACCATCCTGCTGCCTGATACTGTTGCTGACCACCCCTTTCCTGACCACCCTGCTGCCTGACCTACTGTTGCTGACCAATGCCTGAATGCACACAACTACTTGATCTCCTATTGCTGACCACTGCTCCTCTGACCATCCTGCTGCCTTTTCCTATTGCTGACCACTGCTCTTCTGACTATCCTGCTGCCTGATACTGTTCCTGACCACTGCTCCTCTACCTTTTGTGCTGCCTGGCCTACTGTTGCTCACCACAGCTAATCAGACCACCCTGCCGCCTGATACTACTGCTGACCACTGTATGATTATCCTGCTGCTTGACAAACCACTTGAGGACCGCGGTGTTAAACCCCCCTAGTGACCAGGCCATTTCTTACCTAATGGGCCACTGCAGCTTTAAGGTCTCGCTGCAGGGCCACACAACTCAGCACACAAGTGATCGGCCCCACATCCCCCCCCCCCCCTTTCCCCCACCAACAGAGCTCTCTGTTGGTGGAGTCTGATCGCTCCCCAGATGTTTTTTGTTTTTTTTAATAAATATTTATTTGTTTTTTTATTGAAAACATGTCACTATTTTTTTTTGTCTTTTGTCTCCCTCCCCCCTCAGCCTATCACAGCAGATCACTTCTGTGTCCCGCAGAGGGAAAGCTGTGTCACACGGCTGTCCCCAGTACTGCGCTGCCTTAGATCGCAGAACTGTACAGTCCTATTTCGCCGTCTAAAAAGGAGACTGAAGGCGGAGCAGACACCGGTGTACCTACCGGGGATGCGACCCCCTCAGCCGCAGGGGGGCCCGGGGCTGCTCTGGGGCCCGCTCACTGTGCGTGAGGGGAGCGCTGCTCTGGACCCCCCAGCAAGGTGCTCAACTGGCCGCAGCGTCTAATAGAGGCTCCGCCAGTTCATTCCCCGCAGCCCCGCTCCAGCAGCCTGCATAGTCTCCGGCAGGCAGAGCAGGGCTACGGCAAGATGGCCGCCGAAGAAGCCCTACACTGGAGAGTATTTGTGTCTCTAGTACAGGGCTTCGGCAGCCATCTTGCCGTAACCCTGCACCAGAGCCGGGACAAGGTCCTCCAGCACCCAAGGCTGAGACAGCAAAGTGCGCCCCTCCATCCCTCCCACCCCAGCCGTCACACACTGATTGCTATTAGATTAAGAGGCACCACAGGGCCCACAACCTCCCCAACACCTTAATATCTAGTTATCTGGCTTGCAGTCACTGCCATGTATCCCCTTTTCTTATTTATTTCTGCTTCAAATACAATTAGGAATGACAGCTGAATGAATTCTGCGCCCCCTCCTACACTGCGCCCTGAGGCTGGAGCCTCTCCAGCCTATGCCTCGGCCCGGCCCTGCCCTGCACTCTGCCTGTCAGCGCGGGAGATGTGCTGCAGGAGGACTCGGGGAGCTGCGAGCCAGATGCCGGGAGAGGAGAAGACTTCTGTCAGGTAAGTGAATTGTTTTTTTTTCACAGGTGCATTTTTTTTTCTAGTGTCTGCTGCCTACATTGTGATTTTCAGGTGTCTGCTGCCCACATTGTGATTTTCAGGTGTCTGCTGCCCACATTAGGATTTTCTGGTGTCTGCTGCCCACATTACGATTTTCTGGTCACTGCTGCCCACATTGCGATTTTCTGGTGTCTGCTGCCCACATTGCGATTTTCTGGTGTCTGCTGCCCACATTACGATTTCTAGGTGGCTGCTGCCCACATTACGATTTTCTGGTCACTGCTGCCCACATTGCGATTTTCTGGTGTCTGCTGCCCACATTACGATTTTCAGGTGTCTGCTGCCCATATTATGATTTTCTGGTGTCTGCTGCCCACATTACGATTTTCAGGTGCCTGCTGCCCACATTACGATTTTCAGGTGTCTGCTGCCCACATTGCGATTTTCTGGTGTCTGCTGCCCACATTGCGATTTTCTGGTGTCTGCTGCCCACATTACGATTTTCAGGTGTCTGCTGCCCACATTACGATTTTCTGGTCACTGCTGCCCACATTGCGATTTTCTGGTCACTGCTGCCCACATTGCGATTTTCAGGTGTCTGCTGCCCACATTACGATTTTCAGGTGTTTGCTGCCCACATTATGATTTTCTGGTGTCTGCTGCCCACATTGCGATTTTCTGGTGTCTGCTGCCCACATTACGATTTTCAGTTGTCTGCTGCCCACATTACGATTTTCTGGTCACTGCTGCCCACATTGCGATTTTCTGGTCACTGCTGCCCACATTGCGATTTTCTGGTGTCTGCTGCCCACATTACGATTTTCAGGTGTCTGCTGCCCACATTACGATTTTCTGGTCACTGCTGCCCACATTGCGATTTTCTGGTCACTGCTGCCCACATTACGATTTTTAGGTGTCTGCTGCCCATATTATGATTTTCTGGTGTCTGCTGCCCACATTACGATTTTCAGGTGCCTGCTGCCCACATTACGATTTTCAGGTGTCTGCTGCCCACATTGCGATTTTCTGGTGTCTGCTGCCCACATTGCGATTTTCTGGTGTCTGCTGCCCACATTACGATTTTCAGGTGTCTGCTGCCCACATTACGATTTTCTGGTCACTGCTGCCCACATTGCGATTTTCTGGTCACTGCTGCCCACATTGCGATTTTCAGGTGTCTGCTGCCCACATTACGATTTTCAGATGTCTGCTGCCCACATTACGATTTTCAGATGTCTGCTGCCCACATTATGATTTTATGGTGTCTGCTGCCCACATTGCGATTTTCTGGTGTCTGCTGCCCACATTACGATTTTCAGTTGTCTGCTGCCCACATTACGATTTTCTGGTCACTGCTGCCCACATTGCGATTTTCTGGTCACTGCTGCCCACATTGCGATTTTCTGGTGTCTGCTGCCCACATTACGATTTTCAGGTGTCTGCTGCCCACATTACGATTTTCTGGTCACTGCTGCCCACATTGCGATTTTCTGGTCACTGCTGCCCACATTGCGATTTTCAGGTGTCTGCTGCCCACATTACGATTTTCAGGTGTCTGCTGCCCACATTGCGATTTTCAGGTGTCTGCTGCCCCCATTGCGATTTTCTGGTGTCTGCTGCCCACATTAGGATTTTCTGGTGACTGCTGCCCACATTGCGATTTTCTGGTGACTGCTGCCCACATTAGGATTTTCTGGTGACTGCTGCCCACATTGCGATTTTCTGGTGACTGCTGCCCACATTGCGATTTTCTGGTGACTGCTGCCCACATTGCGATTTTCTGGTGACTGCTGCCCACATTAGGATTTTCTGGTGACTGCTGCCCACATTAGGATTTTCTGGTGTGTGCTGCCCATATTATGATATTCTGGTGACTGACTGCTGCCCACATTAGGATTTTCTGGTGACTGCTGCCCACATTGCGATATTCTGGTGACTGTTGCCCACATTAGGATTTTCTGGTGACTGCTGCCCACATGGCGATTTTCTGGTGACTGCTGCCCTGCCCACATTGCGATTTTCTGGTGAACGCTGCCCACATTACGATTTTCTGGCCCACATTACGATTTTCTGGTGAACACTGCCCACGTTACGATTGTCTGGTGAATGCTGTCCATGTTACAATTTTCTGGTGAACGCTGCCCACATTACGATTTTCTGGTGAACTCTGCCCACATTACGATTTTCTGTCCCACATTACGATATTCTGGTGAACGCTGCCCACATTACGATTGTCTGGTGAATGCTGTCCACGTTACAATTTTCTGGTGACTACTGCTCACGTTACAATTTTCTGGTGACTGCTGCTCACGTTACAATTTTCTGGTGACTGGTGCCCACATTACCATTTTCTGGTGAACTCTGCCCACATTATGATTTTCTAAAGGCCCACATTACGATTTTCTGGTGAACTCTGCCCACATTACGATTTTCTGGCCCACATTAGGATTGTCTGGTAAAATGCTGCCCACTTTACAATTAATTTACAGTGAAACGCTGCTCCATTACGATTATTTGGCACCTATGGGGGGGGCCCCATCCAAATATTCGCAGGGGGGCCCAGTGATTTCTAGTTACGCCCCTGGGAGCGGAGCTCCGTCATTCATGCGGAAATGCACGCGCATCAGCGCGCATGATCTCCTGCAATCCCCACCCGCAGCCATTCACGCCAATCGTGGAGTGGTCCTGGGGCTGCCGCTGCGTGCACGCCTGTCAGCGTGGAGCGGTCAGCTAGGGGTTAAGGGCCCTTTCAAATGGGCAGCTGACAGGTGGTGAATTCACCACCTGTCAGCTGCTCTCCTGCACCGGCCGGGCGCTTGTTAGTGCTCGGTACCGGCACCATTCAGACGACCTTCCTACAGAGTAAGATCTGAGAGTGGCCTCAGCTGCACTCAGCCTTGACATGATGCGGTCTTCTTGCTGCCCAGTAACACCACCACATGTCAGCGCTTGGCACGCGTGTTGCTACAACCGCTGCATTTAAATTGCACCCGAATTGCACAGGCAGGCAGCAGACGGGAGACTGAAATGCCCGGCAAGCGCGCAGTTCAGCCGTTCGTCTGAAAGAGACATAATGGTTGTTGACTACTGCACCTTGTCTGACCACCCTGTTGGGTGTCTTTCTCACAAATTAAGTCTCCTTCATGAGGCACGTGGATTGTTGACAACCTATAAAATAACAGCCATCACTCTATCTCCTGTAGCATGTCAGTGGTCACTCTATCTCCTGGCTACATGAGGTGGTGGATGTTAGAAAAAATCAGGCCGTCAGTCATTTTTGTTGTAGGTAGCAATGCAGCACTAGCTTGTCTGTCCAGCGCCTGAGCGCATGTAAACAATCATGCATGCCTGGCGCACTAGGCGTGAAAGTCCATGCACCTCAGGGTTTCCAGTAGCCGCTTAGCTGACCATGTGACTATAAATCTTCAGCAGTCAGCAAGCATTCCTCCTCGCAAAATCTGCTGTTTGCTGTAAAGGTGGCGGCCCCCGTATTCCTCCTTTAGGTTCCCCTTTAAACTTTAATAAGAAGTTGTGTGCTAACAGTTGGAGTTGGACTGAAGCTCGGTTCTCTTCTGCGGTGTCTCCGCTTCCTCCTATCATAAAATATTCTGCTTTCTCCAGCATTTTTCTCTCAATAAATAATAAAAACAACGCACACCAGTCAGCCTGCCTTGGGTTCTTCTTTTTTTTCGAATCCGCTGGTTATATTTAAAAAAAAAAAAAAAAAAAAAAAAGGCCATTAAAGAATGTGTAATTAACAATATCAAGCGTGGAGATAATAGAGGTTATACTTAAAGATTAATTAGCATAATTTGAATTAAATCTATGACAACAGATTTAAGGAGTCCCTGAGCTGGGGAAGGCGTCGGATGATGACACCCGTGTGCCCGAGACAGGTGTGCCGAGGAAGACGTGCCAGCGGAATGTTAACGAAGGGTTTCGTCGGAGATGCGGTATAAATAGCAGACAGCTGGCTCTCCAGAAGGCGTTCACTACTTTATAGCAACACTTTCTCTTTTCTTTTCTGTTCCAAAACAAGGGAAGTCTTACCGGTGAAGGAGAATCGGGTTTAAGGGCGAACTCCAGGTAACAGGACTGATTTACTAAGGTGCCTGCAAAGCTAGAGAAGACTGAAGAAAGGAGAAGCTACCAGATTTAGCCAGGAGTACAACTTGGCCCAGGCGAACCAAGCAGCCGCTTGGGGTCTTACCCTCAATAGGGGCCTCCCATGCTGCCAGAGCCACCCTGTATGTGACTAGTGTGGCCACCCCTGCCTACCCTTCACACACACAGACCTTAGATCAGAAGCAACGGGAACAGAGAAAAGAGCGGCACAGTGACCTCTGCAGATGAGGAAGTGATGTCATTGCCAAGTGTGCCGCACGGTTACTGTGTACTACTCTCCTCTCTTCCTGTCCCTGCTCATCTGCAGGTCTGTGAGTCTTTGTGTGTGTGTGTGTGTGTGTGTGTGTGTGTGGGAGGCAGCAGGAAGCTAGATACCCCCACTGACACAAATTAACTACCTTTGGCTACCTATACTAGGGACGACTATCTATACTGGAGGAACACTTTGGCTAGGCATACTAGGGGTGGCCACCTAGACTAGAGGTCGCACCATTGGCTACCTACTTGGACGGCTAAATTCTGTTTTTTTTTGGGGGGGGGGGCATCTGTTGCCACCTATTAGTACAGAAGGGGCCTCTGACTGGTGAGGAGGGCCACAAATGATGGGCTAGTTGGAGCCAAAAAAAACCTTAGCAGCAGAACTTTAATTCATAGATATGGGACAATCAAATCCACTGATCAATGTGTCCTGTTGATCTGTACAATTTATCCCACTATTGGTAACTCTGAGACCTCAATTTAATGTATCCGCTCCTCCATCATGTAGTCTAGGATTTAGCCCTCCCTGTCCATGAAGGTGGACAGCACTGCTCTACATCATGAATATTACAGATTAGAAAGTACAGGGATGAATTAATAGCTAATAAAATCTATTTGAGACAGGCTGTCCTATGCCACAGCCCTGCTTTTAGCCGCAGATTGTAAAAATCATCCATTCTCCTAGAAGTACTGTTTTTCTCCTGCAAGGAAAATTCACAGAGAAACATATGACTAATCAGGTTACTAATTTATGCTTCTCTGATTGGCTGGTCATGATCAACCCATTATGGAAGCACAACTGAGCCATGATCACATGATCATGACCTGCCAGTCAAACAAGTACAAGCCTATTAATTGCTGAGATAATCATTTGTTTGATCATTTTCCTTACTGGAGAAATTGTCTTAGAAGAACTGATCTTAAAACCACTTAACCCAAACTGGACGTGTACATACGTGTAGTTGTGACAGGTGCATCACCAGTTTGTTACTAAATGAGGCACATGTGGTACCATTTTAACCGTGACGAGTTGTAGAATACATTTTGGCGTGTTGTAAAGCTTGGACCCAGGTCACATATAAAATAGGTGGAAACATAACAACATAAAAAGTCATTTTCAAAATTGTGACCAAACTTGAGAAAGTTTTATCAAAACTACACGAGACATATGTGGTAATATTTTAATTGTAATAAATAGTAGAATAGATTTTAGGGTTGAGGCCTATGTCTCATGTATTCTTTTTAGTGACAAACTGAATCAATAGCAATAACATTTTCCTGTATTCTGTACCAAAATAAGACTTGTAAAATGAAAACAAAAGTGACAGAATATAAAAGAAAATACATATATTGTTACCATAGCAATGGTTTTTTGAAATATGTATGCCATGAGGGTATATTACTGTTATTTTTGCAAATAAGGTCTTGTAATCATTGATAATGTACAATGAGAATGCATAGATTATGAGGAACATATTCTAAACATTGTAATAACCAGGATGGATAAGCAAATAAAATTTGTGGGTTTAACTTATAGTTAGCACTGTTTATTGTAAAGCTATAATGGCTGTACATGGACAAATAGTGTGTTTTTTTCCATTTTCCCCTCATTTTCTCTAATAAGGGTATTACTAAACACAAACATCAACCAACAAGAGACTAATTTCTCCTAAAAAAAAACAATATATTGATCACTTCCGTGCGATAAGTAGTAATAAAGTTATTGGTGAATAAATGATATGTGAAAATTGCTTGGGGGCTGAAGAGCTTAAAGAGGAACAGTCGCGAAAATCTTAAAATTTAAAACACATACAAATAAGAAGTACATTTCTTCCAGAGTAAAATGAGCCATACATTACTTTTCTCCTGTGTTGCTGTCACTTAAAGTAGGTAGTAGAAATCTGACATTACCAACAGGTTTTGGGTTAGTCCATCTCTTCATGGGGGATTCTCAGCATTGGCCTTTAGTCTTTATAAAGACATTACCCGAAAAATATTTATACACTGATGCTGGCCAGCCTCCCTGCTCACCGTACACTTCTTTGGCAGTTGGACAGAGCAACTGCCATTCACTAAGTGCTTTTAAAAATAAAGAAAACCTTGAGAAGCCCCCATGAAAAGATGGGCTAGTCCAAAATCTGTCGGTATTGTTAGATTTCTACTACTTACTGTAAGTGACAGCAACATAGGAGAAAAGTAATTTATGGCACATTTTACTCTGGAAGAAATGTACTTCTTATTTGTATATGTTTACATGTATTTTAAATTTTAAGATTCTCGCGACAGAGGTCCTTTAACAAAATCTAAGGAAAGTGAGTAGAGTATACCGGATATAATAAGAGTGAAACCAGACCCCCTGCTTTACATGTAAATGCGCTTCATGTCTAACACCCCAATAAATCAAAGTTCATGGTTCATGGGTTCATGATCTTTTCCACATTAATTACATCCAATGATGTAAAAGGCGGGAATAAAAAAGTAATTTTGAGGTTTTCCTTTATTGCCATGCGACCCAATTGTGTGAGCTTGATGGCACCAAGTAAAAATAACCAGCAAAACACTGTAATGCATAAGAAGCGGCTAATGTGTTTCTAATTCCCATTTAGCTTTATTAATAAAGTGTTTAGACAAGAAAGTCATGCTAATGATGTATAATAGCAACTAATTATCTCATCTGCTCCATAAAGACAGCTGGCGTGGGATTTCTCCCGCGAGCCGGCTAATATTTCCCTGACACTGACCAGGCTTTGTGTAAAGGTGGACGGCTTGTTACAGAGCAATTAGTAATTGTCACAACAGAAAGGGACACGGAGTACACAGACCAGGTAACGCCTTGACAATGGCCAAAGTTAAACATGGGCTGTGCAATGTCATACGCAATATAAAGTAACAGAGGGGCAGAGTTTGTTCAGCCTTTGCTGCCCAGTGTAAAGGTCCATGCAGACTTGCAACTTAGGCCACCCAAAATGATTGTTGGAGATCATTTCACAGGGCCGTTTCTTGGGCAGGGCGACTGCCCTGGGCACAGTCCAGAAAGTAGAATAAGGGGGGATGCAGGCAGATGGACATAACTGCTAGGGAGCTGGTGACGCGCGGTGCAGCCAACTGGAAGAAGAATATTACCAGCTCAATCACCTTACGTGACTCCTCCTAGGTTGCCTGCGTCCGACGTCAAGTCATCATCACGTCACCACCGTGTGATGACACCTGATGTCCTGTAGCGGTACTGCAGGCTGTCAGTGCGTGGCGCCCGTGGAGGAGTCGGCTTTCCAGGCTCTCTTCGCCTGTGTGTTTTCCTGGTCCCTGCTTCCTCCTGGATGAGCGGCTGGTCACTAGTAAGTAGGCAGATCTACTTGTGACCTGTGGCTGTGTGACTGTGCCTAAAGAGTAAGAGTTCGCGAGGCCACGGGGGTGGGGGGAAGTAATTTGTACACCCTTGTCCTGCATGCAATTTAGCCTAGAAACTGCCCTGTCGTTTCAAGAAACTTCTTACAGGTGTCTGTATGTGTTTTCCAGCTCATTAGAGTTTGAACTTGAGGGGGGACAGCACCAGGGGTTCTGTTCCCGGGGTTCCATTAGCAGGGGTCCGTTGCATTCGTCACTTGTCCCAATATCGCACGCCATCAGCATTACCAGTCGTACAGTGCGGCAACCCACTTCTGCATTGCCGTGACCACTTCCATCGCATTGCACTGTGGGTAGGGTGGCCGGCCTCAGAGAGACTAATGGCCACTGCAACGGTAGATTGGCTGTGGATCACACCATAATACCATAATGCAATGCTACACAATAAATGTGAAAGAGGCAATAAAGGAAATGTCAAAGCTTGTGAAAAAAAATGACACCTGCTTAACTGGGGCTTCCTCCAACCCCTGGAAGTGAAGAGGACCTTTCCACCACTGCAACAAGGTACAGTATGAAGCTCAGCTGACACGCTACACTGAAAAATTGGGGTGGGGTGGGGGGTTGTTAGGAAAAGTTGTAAGCACTCGCAAAACTGTCAGGTTTAGGGTCTGCTAAATTTTGCAGGGAGGGCCCTGGGACAGTTAAAGGAATGCTATCGATACCCAAGTGTTCTAAAATGACAGTGTGCAAATAATGTCTAAGTAGCTGTGTAAACATTTTCCTACTTTTCATGTTAAATATCAGAGGCAAAAGCTGTAATTTATTGAGGGTAGGATTTAGCTATATTGTGACAAATCAATAGCAGAAGGGGTGTCTGCTTCAATGCACAGCCAGAGTTGCATATCAGACTACAGAAAGCAAATATCAAACATATCAAACTCCGAAAGCAAAAACAGTATGAAAAGCTGTGACAATTAGTTACATTTGCTCTCTTCAGACACTTAAGTCAGAAACAGAGCTCCTAACAGCTGCAGCTCCTGTGTCCTGTCTCTCTCTGTCACACACAGAGCTACACATAGAGTTAACTGTTCAAGTGTGAGGGGAATTTCCCCTCTCCTCATGGCTCAGTCAGCTGTCAGTTTTGGCATCAGTAAAGATTGAAAGTATTTTGCTAACAGTAAACAAAGAAGTTGATACTTAAATGTATACACCAGTATTTAGCAGCACTTCCCAAACAATTCCTGTGTCAACTGAAAAAAAATATGTGAATCGATAGTATTCCTTTAAAGAGAACCCGAGGTGTGTTTAAAGAATGTTATCTGCTGTAGCGCAGGATTCTAAGATTGGGATTTTTATACAAACTTTTGTACGCATCTTTGCAATTTTTATCAGAATCATTTTATTTGGCCAAATAAGTTTGAAGTTACAAACAGGGTCATCGCTTAAAGAGAACCCGAGGTGGGTTTAAAGAATGTTATCTGCATACAGAGGCTGGATCTGCCTATACAGCCCAGCCTCTGTTGCTATCCCAAACCTCCCTAAGGTCCCCCTGCACTCTGCAATCCCCCATAAATCACAGCCGTGCTGTGAGGCTGTGTTTACATCTGTAGTGTCAGTCTCGGCTGCTCCCCCGCCTCCTCCAATCAGCAGGGAGGGAAGGGATGCAGGCGGGGACCGGAGTTCTGAAGGAGGCGGGGAGAGCAGCAGACTGACACTATAGAGATAAACACAGCCAGCTCTGACAAGCTGTTTGTCAGCAGCGTGGCTGTGATTTATGAGGGATTGCAGAGTGCAGGGGGACCTTAGGGGGGTTTGGGATAGCAACAGAGGCTGGGCTGTATAGGCAGATCCAGCCTCTGTATGCAGATAACATTCTTTAAACCCACCTCGGGTTCTCTTTAAGCGATGACCCTGTTTGTAACTTCAAACTTATTTGGCCAAATAAAATGATTCTGATAAAAATTGCAAAGATGCGTACAAAAGTTTGTATAAAAATCCCAATCTTAGAATCCTGCGCTACAGCAGTGTTACCCTGTAAGGGTGTTCTCACTGCAGCCTTTTGATTTTAACAAAATCAGAAATTTGCTGCATATACCATTTTTAGATTGATTTTTCTTAAAGGCTGTGCAAAAATGCACATTCCTTTAAAAATCACTGTGAAAATTGCTGTGATCTCACTTGAAAATCACCCATAGCATTGCATTAACAAGAGCGTTTTTTAAAGTGGACCTGTACTCTTGCACTGGACAGAAGGAAAACAGAGAAATTCACCCTGTATGTATTTAGAACGAGTTTAGCCTGCCTAATTCCTCTGTCATCTGTGAGCAAGCACAATTTATAATTTGATCCCTTAGCTGTGTCAGCGGACTGCTATGGCAGAGAGCTAATTTGTAAACACAAGATGTTAACAATATGTCTGCTTCCACGAAAGCAGGAAGTAGACACACTGCAGATTTATTGCAGGATTTGTATCAGCTGTAACAAAGAAATGTTTTTCTGTAAAGGTTATTATGCCGTTGCTTATCTTTTCAAACTCCGCTTTAAATCACTTTTGAACCCTTGTCTGCAGAGAGAAAGAAAAAACAATGACTGACAGTTGAGATAAAAAGCTTCAGAAGACAGATCTCTCTGCAACTTTGAAAGTCTTGGAGCTCAATGGCTCTTTTGCATAGATAACAGCAGGAGTTTCTTAACTCTTCCTGTATATTCCTAATATTTTATTTCTTAGCGGTACACATCCAAATCAATATATCATATTTTTTTTTTCGCTTCAGTGTCAACTGTAATGAGAGGGATATGGAAGCTGCCATATTTATTTCCTTTTAAAGTGTAACTGTCGGTCATAAAATCAAAAATCAATTCTTTATTTTTATCTGGTAAACAAGTGATAAGAATGTTAACAAGGCAATCCAAAAGTTAAAATCTCTATTACTTTTCTTGTTTATAAATGATCATTCCCCAGTTTACCTGACTCTTATTTGGTACGTTGTCGCACAAAAGAAGTTGCAGGGCATGCTGGGCTGTCTTTTGTTTTGCTTCTTTATTTCCCCTCAGACTTAACTAATGTACAGAAGCAAAAAAAATAAAAAATAAAAAAAATAAAAAAAAACTCAGCATGCCCTGCAACTTCCTTTGTGCGGCAACGTACCAAATAAGAGTCAGGTAAACTGCGGAATGATCATTTATAAACAGGAAAAGTAATAGTGATTTTAACTTTTGGATTGCCTGGTTAACAGTCTTATTACTTGTTTACCAGATAAAAATAAAGAATAGATTTTTGATTTTATGACCGACAGTTACACTTTAAGCAATACCAGTTGCCTGGCTGTCCTGCTGATCCTCTGCCTCTAATAGTTAGCCACAGACCCTGAACAAGCATGCAGCAGATCAGGTGTTTCTGACATTATTGTCAGATCTGACAAGATTAGCTGCATGCTTATTTCAGGTGTGTAAATCAGACACTACTGCAGCCAAATAGATCAGCAGGGCTGCCAGGCAACTGGTATTGTTTAAAAGGAAATAAATATGGCCGCCTCCTTGCCCCTCTCGGTACAGTTATCCTTTAAGCTTAAACAGAGCTTGCAGTGTGAACCAACCCTAAGGGTGCCAACAAATGTATCCACATTGGTATATTGTGCACGTAGTAGCGGGTGAGGGGCTGGCCTGGCAGGAAACAGACGTCTATGCCAAGTTATACTTTAATGAGATGTTATGATAAATTTCAGGGTAGAATTAATGAACACGAGAGCCTTCATAATGTCCAAAATGTAATCATTAGATTGGAAAATCTCATTATAGAATATGGATTAGTTTTATTCCATTTCGGATATAGATGCGTTTTATTCCATCTGTAAAAATGATAATTTGCCACCTGTCCCAGGTGCGTCTAATTTTAGTTCTACTTTATCAAAGTTTGTGAAATATGACTTTAGCCATTTCCTCCAACTCTCTAAAGTAAAGTTTTTGGAGCGGAATCTTCCTACTTTTACTTCTCGGATCTCTTAAAGTGACACTGAAGCGAAAAAAAAAAAGGTATCATAAAATGAATTGTATGTGTAGTACAGGTAATTAATTAACCTCTTGAGGACCACAGGCTTACACCCCCCCCCCCCCCCCCCCCCAGTGACCAGGCCAATTTTTACAATTTAGGCCACTGCAGCTTTAAGGCCTCGCTGCAGGGCCATACAACTCAGCACACAAGTGACCCCCCCCCTTTTCTGCCCACCAACAGAGATTACTGTTGGTGGGCTGTGATCGCTCCCAGGATGTTTGTTTATTTATTTATTTTCAATATTTATTTTATTTTTAATTAAATTAGGATATTTTCTTCTTCTTTTTATTACCCTCCCCCCGCCAGCCAATCACATCGATCGACTGTCATAGGCATCAGCCTATCACAGCTTCTCACTCTTTTGCCTCCCAGAGAAATAGCCGTGTCACACGGCTATCCCCAGTACAGCGCTGCCTTAGATTGCAGCGCTGAACATTGTAAATAGACGGCGGTTTCGCCGTCTAACAGTCTCCTAGTGGCGATCTCCGCTGGGAGACTGATGACGGAGCGGAGATGCGTGCGCATCGGCGCTCACAATCTCCTGCAAAACTCCTCCCCAGGACTCGACTCCAATTGGCGTTAGGCGGTCCGGGGCAGCCGCCACGATCGCGCCCATTGGCGTGACGCGGTCGTTTAGTGGTTAATAGAACATTTGTAGCAAAGAAAAGATTCATTTTTAGTTATATACAGTAGCACTGTTTTTTACAACATTTCATTATTCTCTAATATTTGCAGTTTACAAACGACACCGCATTTTAAACTATGAAACATTGAACTTCAGATTTCAGCTTCAGATAACAGGACTGTAGTCCTTCATTGGAGAGCTCACAGAAGCTCTTTTCCATAGACAACAAGTGAGGTTTCTTAACTCTTCCTGTACTGGAAACAATATGAGACTCATATCTGTGCTACTAATGTTCTATTTCTTAGCTGTACTACACATACAATTCATTATCTTATAAGTTTATTTTCACTTCAGATTCTTGTGCCGGCTTTGGAGGCAATTCCGCATCCCCCTCGGTGGTTTCTCTGTTGGGCCTGGACTGGAGTACAGATCGATATAAACATACCTGGGATTGGAACTCTGTTGCAGAGTTTGGCAGGCGGTCACACAATGCCAGGAGAAGGATTTACTACTTGTAAAAATGCCATTGCTATAGGCTGATGGGCCCGAGGCGAAGACTGTAGTGATTGCCAGCAGAGAACAGGTGGTGCTGAGTTATAAGCATGAGTTATAAACAGAAAACCTGCAGAAAAACAACACTCTAACCTCACGTAAATGTTGATGCTTTATACATACATTTTATATTTGTTTTTAACCACTTCCTGCAAAATGGACATTTTAAAATATCCTGCTTTTGCACTTTTTAGTGCATAACAGATGTTTTGCAGGAGAGATGATTGCAATACTCCCCGCGGGTGCATCAGGGGCGCATGTACACGTGCGCATCCATACATGTACATGCGTGCAGCCACTTTCTGATGCAAATGGGCAGTCGGGAAGTACTTAAAGGAACCCGGAACAGAGGTAAAAATAAAAAAGCAAATCTGGACTTACTTGGGGTTTCTTCCAGCTCTCCATAGCCTGCAAGGTCCCTCTGTGTCCTCTGGGTCCCCTCCATGGTCTCACTGGTGGCTCCAGTAGGAGAGCGACTTCGGCAAAGTTGCACATGCGCGGCCCCTCCAGGCATCTGGCACGTCATTGCGCCCTTTGCCGTAAGGGTCCTGCAAATGCGCGGTACTCGAATGATTGAACCAAAGTCACCAAATTTATGGAGCTTCGAGCGGGACCAGCGAGTACGTCCAGATTTACTTTTTTTGCCGTTGCTCAGGGTCCCTTTAAAGGGGAGCCATAACAGAATCTACTAGAATGTAATATATTGTATTTTTTGGACTATAAGACTCACTTTTTGTTCCCCAAAAGTGGAGGAAAAAAGTCACTGTGTCTTATAGTCCAAATGCAGGGGGTTCCTGACTTGTGAACGCCTGCCAATACCAACCTCCAACCTGCAGCAATTTCAGGGACTCCCTGTACTGTGTCCATGCAGAGGACAACGCAGGGGGACAAACGGAGGACACAGGGGGACACAAAGGGGCAAAGAGTAGGACACGGGGACACAAAGGGGCATAAAGGAGGACACAGGCCGACACATGGGGGACACAAGGGAGACAGAGGAGGACACAGGGAGACACAAAAGGTACAAGGTGGCATAATCCACAAGATGCCTCTTCACCAAGGATGCACCAAGTTTAGCATATATATTTTTTTCCGCTTGTTTTTGTCCTCTAAACCCAGATGCGTCTTATGGTCAGGAGCATCTTATAGTCTGAAAAATACAGTACTATTTAGGATACATCAGAAATATTCATATATTTATTGTATATATTGCTGTAGCCCCACCCTGCAGAGTTGCCAAACTTTCAAATTTTTTGAAGGTCTTCTCTACAGTGCCTCATTTCTACTAATCAGGAAATAGAGTGAGGCGCTGCAGAGAAGAGCAGACCATAGTCGCATGGAACTGAAGCCTGTCTGTGTTCCCTGCACAGCTACTGCGGTAATTCCTGGGGACGGGGGAGTGCTGAAAGGGGAGCTCGAGGTGAAGGAGGGGGGCGTGAGGGAGGGGGAGTCAGGCCCCCTCCCTGTCATAATGTGTGCCCGCTGCTTCCTACGCCTGCACTCCCACCTGCCCCAAAAAGCGTCTCTGGGGGGTCCCAGAGCCACGCCCCCCCAGGGCTCCTCCCCCAGCTGCATCCATTGCGGGGGTGATTGTTATGGCCCTGTCCAGCATATTTAGCTTTATTGAGGGACCAATAGCATCCTCACCTAGAAATACGTGGCTGATGTTTCTCAATCACGTTGCATGCAGCAAACATCTGAAGGAAAGGACATGAGGAAACACACAGAGTGACATATTTCTTATTTACTTCTTTCTATAGCATCTTCTTTGCAGTGAGCAGTGGCATAGCAATAGGGGTTGCAGAGGTCTCAACCGCATCGGGGCCCTTGGGCCAGAGGGGCCCTCCCTCAACAGCAGTATTAACTCTTTATTGGTCCTGTGCTGGTAATAATGACTTCTGTAGATGCCTTGAATGGTGGTAACCCTTAACAAATGGTTCCCCATCCCCTTCTTGCACCCCTGACAATGTGGCTGTACTTGGCAGGTTTTGGTGTGCCAAATCAATTGTTATGTATAGAGTGCTTGGGGGGCCCCAATGTAAAACTCACACTGGGGGCCATAGCTTCTTAGCTACATCACTGACAGTGAGCTACACTCTGCAACTACTGACTACTTAACAAGTCTCCTGTTTGCCAAGGACAGAGATGTGCATTTTGTCAAAGTACAGGTGAAGTTCAAAATTTTTTTGTATCGTGCAAAAGCTCATCTATGTCAGTAATTCAACTAAAAGGCATAGCTCCCAACAAGGTTTATCCCCTGATGACGGCAAGAGCCAAAACTAGTCGGGACAAAAGCGGGCAGCACAGAGGCAGGATCGTGTGGTGAGGTTTAAGTACCACTTGGTGTGGGAAGCGCAACTAGCCAAGGAGGGTCCTGAGTGGATTGGGACCCTCTAGAAGTAAGTGCCCACCCTGAATTGCCTGTACCCTTTTTTATCCACAAATAAAAGAAGTATTACTATCCACTGAAAGCATCCCTGTTTATCTTATTTGCACATTGAGTGCACACAGATGGTGAAGTGGAGAGATACACCAGCAAGAAAATACACCAACAAGAAAAGTAAAATCTGCGCTGTGATACAATAACATTATAGCTCCCAGCTGTCCCTCTTTTGGAGTGACAGTCCCTCTTTAGGAGCCCTGTCCCTCTTTCCTCCTCATTTGTCCCTCTTTCAGGACTTTGTCCCTCTTTCTATGTAAATATATATATATATATATTGCTCTACTAATAATGTGTTTGATTGACTCTAAAATTTATTCTCATCCTTTAAATTGATATATTACTAATTTTACAATGTTAATATGAAGGAAAATGAACCAGGATAGAAAGGACCAGTGTGGTTAGAGTTAAAAAAAACAACATATTTTTCTTATGAAATCTTTATGGTATGCTTGACTAGGGGGCGTGGCAGGGGCATGGTCAGGGGTGTGTCAGGGGCAGGGCTTAAGCGTCCCTCTTTCTCATCTCAAAAAGTTGGGAGGTATGTAAAAAGTGATACTAATATATGAAATAGAATCATTATGAGCTAAGCTATTTCAAACCTTTATTTGTTATAATGTTGATGATTGTGGCTTACAGCTTACGAGAGCCCCAAAACTTCATGTATGTTTTTGGAATATGGCAGGAAACTGGAGTGCCGGGTGGAAACCCACGCAGACACGGGGAGAACATACAAACTGATACAAAAGTTGGCCTGGCTGGGATTCGAACCAGGGGACCAGTGTTGGAAGGCAAGAGTGCTATCCACTATGCTACCGTGCTGCCCCCCCCAAAAATTACAAAAATGTGAGAGGTGTACCGTACAGGGCTGTGGAGTCGGAGTAGGAATTGAGGAGTCGGAACACTTTTGGGTACCTGGAGTTGGAGTCGGGGGTTTCATAAACTGAGGAGTTGTGAGTTGGATTATTTTTGTACCAAATCCACTGCTCTAGTAAGTATTAGACACCGGAGTAGGAGTCGGATTCATTTTGGGTACCTGGAGTCGGAGTTCGAGTCGGTGGTTCCATAAATTCCATGAGTCGGAGTTGGATAATTTTTGTACCAACTCCACAGCCCTGGTACTGTACACACTTTTGTGAGATACTGTATATCGGTACTGTCTCTGCTCTTTAATCTTAATGATATCTCATCATCCTCATTATCACTCTTTACAGAATTGCAGAATCCATTCCACTAATGGCAGAATTTCACGAAGCGCTCAGGATCGCCGGGTAACGGGCGCTATGCAGAAAACGTAACCAGGCACCTAGCATTTGATGCAGCGTGAAATAGGCTGTTTACTGTCTCTAATAAGCCTCATCTCGTAGTCAAACATTTTAATCTGAAAGTGTAAACAGGACAGGCTGGAGGGACCTCCACTCCCATCTCACTTTATGAATAAAGTATTTAAACAAGAGTGAACCGTTGATGAGGTCTAATCGCATCTAATTATCTCATCTGCAAAATTAAGACAGATGGCGTGGGATTTCTGCTTAAAAATATCTCTGGCGATTAATCTGATGAGGGCCATATGAAGAGAAATCAATGACTTCTACAATTATGTCAGAATGCATTAACCACGGTGACCCTGGAGGAGAAGCGGCAATATGTAATATCTATTACAGCTGCCACTCACAAGGTAACTCATCGTCAAGTGTGTCAGAGCATCCTGCAAGTGTGGCTGGAGTATTGTTACCTTCCGAGAGGCAAGGCCGGGGTGGATCAGGCAAAATGGGGGCAAGGCACACCTGATAATTTGGGCACTGCCATAGGCTGCAGTTTAATTTGCGCCTATGATGGCGCCCAGTGTGTAACTTAAGTTTGTCTATGGTATAGGTAAACTCTGGACAACAGCAGAGTAGCGGGGAGCGGCAATAGGGGCTCGGCTATAGTACAGTCAAGTTCCATTTGGCAGCAGCTCGAGCACCAGGGCTTGTGTAAATTGCGTGGCGATTGGAATTGGGCTTTCATCTATTCTAGCTCTAGGGGATTACTGTGGCCAGGCTCAGATTTACCATAAGGCACTGTAGGCTCGTGCTTACAGGCGCCTGATGATGGAAAAGCGACTCACTCCCCTCCCCGAGTGCCTTCCTCCTTCCCTATGCAGAGGGAAAATGAGAGCTCTCAGTATTCCACTGATGTGATCTCCCTTCATCCGGGGGCACCTCTAGCTATCTAATACTTGGGAGCACCTCTAGTTATTTAATACTGAGGGTACTTCTGGCTTGCTAATACTAAGGGGCACCTGTAGCTACCACCTCTGGGCAGGGGAAATAAGGGAAAGGTGAAAGCTGGGCCAGTCAGCATACCTGCAGTGCGGTACGGCGGGTGTTTGTAGGTTTGTGGAGGGTGAAGTAAAGGGTGCCAGAACATCTGTTCCTATAGGCTCCTGTGATGTATATCCGGGCCTGACTGTAGACACTAAGGTTCAGCTTCTTTGGGTGTCAGTAGGTGGTAGTGTTTAGTGTTAAGTGTAGGTAGTGTCGGTGTCAGTGTCGGATAACTCATCCGTTGGCCGTGTCTTCCAGACTCTTCCCCCTGCAAGCCTCCTTCTGCTACCTGGGTGCTTTCTCCAGCCAGAGAGTGAGTAGTACCACGCCGACACCACCACCACTCTGACGCTGCTCTCCCCTCACGCTTGACTTCTTCTCTTCCTATCTTTGAGATGTCCTCATTCACCTGGGCTGTAAGACGCCTTCTGCTTTTGGTGCTGCCCTCTATAGCCTGCTGCCCTCAATCCTGAGATTTAGGTTGCATCATGGTAGGGCCAGCCCCATTCCCAGGGCATACTTGAGTGATAGTATCCTTCAACCTGTCTCCAGTCACATAAAATCCAAGGGGATTTGCACAGTGCAGGATTTTTCGAGACAGCTGAAATAAAAATAAAGACGTGTTAATGCACCAGGCAGATAATAACTTCTTGATAGCAAGTGACATCAAAGGCCACAAGGATGTTATTATTAGAACTTCCTTTGAAAGTATTGGGGAACTTACCGCCAGCATTGCTTCCTGTTGAGTGCTCTTCATGTACACAGTACACACAGCACGTGGTTGATACATTAACTCTCCCCAATACTGACCCTGCCTGGTCCATTAACACATCTTTATCTTTATTTCAGCTGTCTCGAAAAATCCAGCACTGTGCTAATCCCCTTGGATTTTATGTGCCTGGAGACAGGGTGAAGGAAGGATACTATTACTCAAGTATGCCCTGGGAATGGGGCTGGCCCTACCATGATGCAACCTAAATCTCAGGATTGAGGGCAGCAGGCTATAGAGGGCAGCACCAAAAGCAGAAGGCGTCTTACAGCCCAGGTGAATGAGGATATGTCAAAGATAGGAAGGGAAGTCAAGCCGTGAGGGGAGAGCAGCGTCAGCGAGGTGGTGGTGTCGGCGTGGTACTACTCACCCTCTGGCTGGAGAAGGCACCCAGGTAGCAGAAGGAGGCTTGCAGGAGGAAGAGTCTGGAAGACACGGCCAACGGATGAGTTATCCGACACTGACACCGACACTACCTACACTTAACACTAAACACCTTGTTCAACCTTTCCCTCTCCACCAGCACCTTTCTCTCAGCTTTTAAAGAGGCCACTGTACTTCCCCTGCTGAAAAAAACCTCACTTGACCCCTCCCTAGTCTCCAAATACCGCCCAATCTCTCTCCTCCCTCTTGCCTCAAAGCTCCTCGAACGCCTGGTCCACAGACGCATCATGCACTACCTCAGCACCAACTCCCTACAATCTGGTTTCCGTCCTGCCCACTCAACAGAAACCGCTCTTGTCAAGGTAGTAAATGACCTTACCCTTGCTAAAGCAGAAGGAAACTAATCCATCCTGCTACTGCTTGACCTTTCCTCAGCATTTGATACAGTTGATCATCCCCTCCTCCTTCAATCCCTACAGTCCTTAGGGATTTGTGGCAGCGCCCTTGCCTGGATATCCTCCTCATACCTCTCTAATCGCCACTTCACCACCTCATTTAATGAAGGTGTTGTGGGGGGTGTCTTGGCACCCTATGGAAAAAGGTACAGGAGACAAAAAAAGGGAGCCCAGTAGTGCAATATGTCAGTTGTAAGTGTTGAGGAAAAAATGAAATGAAATACTACTCACAAAGGTGGGTTGCATGGGGCAACCGACCGCAGAAAGCAGGTGGAGATCTTTAACCCGACTCCCCAAACGACCTCGATCTGGTCGCTCTCTTGACGAAAAAGGGAACAGATGGCTACCGTGGTGCTAACCACGGATGTACTGTCACCACCCCTCGTACAGAATGTGTACGGGGGTATACTATGCACATTAGGAGAAAGAGGCGCCCTGGTTGGATAAAAACTTCTAAAAACAGTTAAAAAATTAAAGGAAGGTGAGGTGTCTTACCTCAATGACGAAATCTTTGTATTAAGCAAAAGATTTTAATTTAGCACAGGCAACGCGTTTCGCGGGTCTGAGCCCGCTTCCTCAGACCAATCAAATGACAGGTGTCGATCAGCATATGCTATCCAACCAGGGCGCCTCTTTCTCCTAATGTACCTCATTTAATGGTTCCTCCTCAACTCCCACACCCCTCTCGGTTGGAGTCCCCCAGGGCTCTGTTCTGGGCCCCCTACTGTTCTCAATTTACATCTCCTCTATTGGCAAAGTCATCTCCTCCCTGGGCTTCAAATACCACCTATATGCCGATGATACCCAAATCTATCTCCACACCCCCAATCTCTCCCCCTCCACTATGGACAAGGTCTCCTCCTGCCAATCAACCATCTCCTGGATGTCAGCTAGGTTCCTGAAGCTTAACCTGGATAAAACTGAACTCATAATTTTCGTGCCCCGCTCTGCACCACCCCTCCCAGATATTCACATCACTATCAACAGCAATACCATCTTCCCTACCTCCCAGGCCCGCTGCCTGGGCATCACCCTAGATTCTGCCCTCTCCTTCAGCCAACATATCTAAAATGTTACCAGAACCTGCAACTTCCACCTTCGAAAAAACTCCAAAATCCGCCCCTTTCTGACCCCAGACACTACCAAGCTTCTCATCCATGCCCTCATCATCTCCTGCCTTGACTACTGCAATGCCGTACTATCTGGCCTCCCCTTAAAACGCATTGAACCCCTTTAATCGGTCATGAATGCAGCAGCTAGACTCATCAGACTTTCCCACTACTATGCTCCCACTTTTCCCCTCTGCGAATCCCTACACTGGCTCCCTATCAGCTTCAGGATCACTTTTAAGGTTTTGTGCCTTACCTACAAATCTGTGCACAAGACCTGCCCAACCTACATTTCTGAGCTCGTCAACAGATATATACCTGCCCGTCCCCTCCGGTCCTCCAATGATCTCCGCCTGACCACCCCACGCATTTCTCATTCCCATGCACGCTTACAAGACTTCTCAAGAGCTGCCACCACTCTATGGAACTCCCTTCCACTCCCCTTCCGACTCGCTCCTTCCTTCAACACCTTCAAGCAAGCCCTCAAAACACATTTCTTTAAAATAGCCTATCCCACATCTACCACACTCTAACTCTCTGTCAATCACCCTTTCCACAGTCCTACCTTAGGTGTCCCCCCACCCTTTAGATTGTAAGCCTTGGCAGGGCCTCCCCCCTCCCTTAGTGTGTCCTTCTTAATTTTACTACCCCGGCAATTACACCCTTCTCATGGACTAGCTCGTACTTGTTTTGCCGGGTCTCTGAACCGCATTTTATAACCTGATTATATGTATAACCTTGTGCTATGTTGTTTAACCGTTTGCTACCTCTCTGTCTGTCACCCCTTGTGGCAATGTATGTAACCCTATTTATTGTCCAGCGCTGCGTAATATGTTGGTACTTTCAAAGATGAGCCTGGGGTGCCTGGCACCTGGGTGCAAGATTTTCTCTGGCGCCTATGGGAGTGTTTAAATTAACCGCGCCCAACCACATAACCACACCCATGTCCTGCCTAATCACACCCACACCTTCCAACTCTTTACGCATGCATGTGATACCCCATTCCTACCCCTCTTCCATGGGCTTGCTACTGGCTGGCTTTGGCTGCCTGCGAGTCTGTTAGTCTCTGGACTGACTCAGGCTGAGAGGTTCTGCGAGTGCGACGCAGTAACACACTGCATATTTATGGCTGCCTGCGGCCACCCTACTCTTGCTCGCTGTCGTCGGCTCCTCCCCCGCCAAGCCCAAGCGTGAGGTGGGCTGCCTGTATCTTTCCCGTTGCCTGCCAGTGTTGCCAACCTTTCACGTTATTTTTTACTGACAAATACCTAAAAATTTACTGACAATAGATTATTTTTACTGACAAAATTTCCTCACTAAATGCACATAAGAGACAGCGTTTCACCAGTAAATGCATGTAATGAGAGACAGCTTTTCACCAGTAAATGCACATAAGAGACTGTTTTTTTCCCCAGTAAATGCACATAACAAGAGACCTCTTTTCACCAGTAAATGCACATAATAAGAGACAGCTTTTCACCAGTAAATGCACATAATGACAAACAGCTAGTGTCCCCAGTATATGTAGCTAGGGATATATGTGCCCAGTATATGTAGCCAGGAGGTACAGTATACAGTGGAGGAAATAATTATTTGACCCCTCACTGATTTTGTAAGTTTGTCCAATGACAAAGAAATGAAAAGTCTCAGAACAGTATCATTTCAATGGTAGGTTTATTTTAACAGTGGCAGATAGCACATCAAAAGGAAAATCTAAAAAAATAACCTTAAATAAAAGATAGCAACTGATTTGCATTTCATTGAGTGAAATAAGTTTTTGAACCTTATAACAATCAAAGACTTAATACTTAGTGGAAAAACCCTTGTTTGCAAGCACAGAGGTCAGACATTTCTTGTAATTGATGACCAAGTTTGCACACATTTTAGGAGGAATGTTGGTCCACTCCTCTTTGCAGATCATCTCTAAATCCCTAAGGTTTCGAGGCTGTCTCTGTGCAACTCTGAGCTTGAGCTCCCTCCATAGGTCTTCTATTGGATTAAGGTTCGGAGACTGACTAGGCCACTCCATGACCTTAATGTACTTCTTCTTGAGCCACTCCTTTGTTGCCTTTGCTGTATGTTTTGGGTCATTGTCATGCTGGAACACCCATCCACGACCCATTTTCAGTTTCCTGGCAGAGGGAAGGAGGTTGTCGTTTAGGATTTCACAATACATGGCTCCGTCCATTTTCCCGTTAATGCGATTAAGTTGTCCTGTGCCCTTAGCAGAAAAACACCCCCAAAGCAAAATGTTTCCACCCCCATGCTTGACGGTGGGGACGGTGTTTTGGAGGTCATAGGCAGCATTTTTCTTCCTCCAAACACAGCGAGTTGAGTTAATGCCAAAGAGCTCTATTTTGGTCTCATCAGACCACAGCACCTTCTCCCAGTCACTCACAGAATCATTCAGGTGTTCATTGGCAAACTTCAGACGGACCTGCAAATGTGCCTTCTTGAGCAGGGGAACCTTGCGAGCCCTGCAGGATTTTAATCCATTGCGGTGCAATGTGTTTCCAATGGTTTTCTTGGTGACTGTGGTCCCTGCTAATTTGAGGTCATTCACTAACTCCTCCCGTGTAGTTCTAGGATGCTTTTTCACCTTTCTAAGAACCATTGACACCCCACGAGGTGAGATCTTGCGTGGAGCCCCAGAGCGAGGTCGATTGATGGTCATTTTGTGCTCCTTCCATTTTCGAACAATCGCACCAACAGTTGTCACCTTCTCTCCCAGCTTCTTGCTAATGGTTTTGTAGCCCATTCCAGCCTTGTGCAGGTCTACAATTTTGTCTCTGACATCCTTGGACAGCTCTTTGGTCTTTCCCATGTTGGAGAGTTTGGAGTCTGCTTGATTGATTGATTCTGTGGACAGGTGTCTTTTATACAGGTGACTAGTTAAGACAGGTGTCCTTAATGAGGGTGACTAATTGAGTAGAAGTGTCTAACCACTCTGTGGGAGCCAGAACTCTTAATGGTTGGTAGGGGTTCAAAAACTTATTTCACTCAATGAAATGCAAATCAGTTGCTATCTTTTATTTAAGGTTATTTTTTCGATTTTCCTTTTGATGTGCTATCTGCCACTGTTAAAATAAACCTACCATTGAAATGAAACTGTTCTGAGACTTCATTTCTTTGTCATTGGACAAACTTACAAAATCATTGAGGGTTTAAATAATTATTTCAAGATAAGGTGTTGCGCCCAATGTAGACAGCAGCAATATCTGTAAGGGGATCCCACTTCCTGATATAGTGAACTAAATATATGAACAGACTGCGCTTGTCAAATGGAAAAATAAAACTTTAATATGGTTGTCAATTGCACAACCCCAAATAAATATGCATGCAAAAGGAAGCAATCTTCCTATAAAATCTTATATAAAACTAGCTGATTGCCCGGCGTTGCCCGGGTATGTATTTGGCTGGTGTTGGCTCTGCATACTTTTTCTAACCCTAACACACAATTACTTAATGACCAAGTTTGTGAGCTTTGCTGTCTTTGGTATCAATAATTTGCATTGAAATGAAAAAATCAGATTGGTTGTTTGTGGCTCCACACCCTTTTCTGAATTTGAACCCCAAATAACCAACTGTACCAGGTTTGAGGCCTGTGCCATTAACAGTTCAAGAATGGTAGCAATTAAATATTCCCCTTGAAAAGCAATAGGTGGAGCCTAATTTTGTAGGCTCCACCCACTTTTCTGAATATTAATCCCAGTCACCCAGTGACCAACTGTGCAAAGTTTAAAAACCCTGCCATTAACAATGTAAGAATGGCTGCAGTTTACATTTTCCCAGTGAAATTTGTATTTGTCTTTACCCACTGATGACCCGGCGTTGCCCGAGTATGTATTTGACTGGTGTGGGCTCCGCCCACTTTTTTAACCCTAACGCACAAACACTCAATGACTAAGTTTGTGAGATTTGGGGTCCTTGGCATCAATAATTTGTATATTCCCATAGAAATTAAACAAATCAGATAGGCCGTTTGTGGCTCCTCCCCTCTCCAGCATTTGAACCCCAGTCACCCAATGACCAACTGTAGCAGGTTTGAGGCATCTGCTATTAACAGTGTAAAAATGGCAGCAATTTAAATATTCCACTTGAAAATCAACAGGTGAATTTTGATTAGCTATTATAGGCTCCACCCACTTCCCTGAATATTAATCTCTGTCACTCAGTGACCATCTGGGCAAAGTTTGTGAACCCTGCCATAAACAGTGTAAGAAGGGCTGCAGTTTACACTTTCCCAGTGAAATCTGTTTTTGGCTCTGCCCACTTTTTGTAACCTGGACACAAAGTCACTACTCAATGCCGAAGTTTGTGAGTTTTGGGGACCTTAGCATCAATAATTTGTATTTTCCCATGAAATGAAACAAATCTGATTCATCATTTGTGGCTCTGTCCCCTTTTCTGAATTTGAACCCCAGTGACCCAATGACCAACTGTACCAGGTTTGAGGCTTGTGCCATAAGTGCAAGAATGGCAGCAATTTTAATATTCTCCTTGAAAAGTGACATGTGATTTTTGATTGCCATTTTTAGGCTCCTCCCACCTTTCTGAATATTAATCCCATTCACCCAGTAACCAGCTATGCTAAATTTGAGAACCCTGCCATTAACAGTGAAGAAGGGCTGCAGTTTACAATTTCCCAGAAAAATCTGTTTTTAACTCCACCCACTTTTTGTAACCTGGACACACAGTCACTACTCAATGACCAAGTTTGTGAGCTTTTGGGTTCGTGGCATCAAAATTGTGCTAATGGAAGCAGTTTTTCCAGCAAAGAAATCTGGCTGTTTTTGGCTCCGCACCTTTACTGAATTTGAACATTTTTGCATTTTACCATTGAAATTAAACAAATCTAATTGGCTGTTTTTGGCCTGATCCCTTCAGAATTTAAACCCCAGTCTCCCAGTGACCGACTGTAGCAGATTTTAGGCCTCTGCCATTGAGAGTGCATGAATGGCAGCAATGTAAATATTCCCCTTGAAAATCAAAAGGTGAATTTTGATTGGCTGCTATAGGCTCCACCCACTTTTCTGAATATTAGTCCCAGTCACCCAGTGGCCAACTGTGTCACGTTTGAGAACCCTGCCAATAACAGAATGGCTGAAATCAATCTAACAAATCTGATTGGCTGTTTGTGGCTCCACCCCTTTAGTGAATTTGGACCCTAGTCACTCAATGACTGACTGTATCAGGTTTAAGGGCCTCTGCCACTAACAGTGTGAGAATGGTAGCAATGGGAATATTCCCCTTGAAAATCAATAGGTACATTTTGATTGGCTGTTGTAGGCTCCACCCACATTTCTGAATATTCATCCCAGTCACCCAGTGGCCAATTGTGTAAAGTTTGGGAACCCTGCCATGTTAAAAATGTAGTTGTTGGCACCGCCCACTTTTTCTAACCTTGACATACAGTCACTCAGTCATCAAGTTTATCGGCTTTGGGGTCCTTGATATCAATACTTTGTATATTCCCATTGAAAAATAAACAAATCTGGCTGTTTGTGGCTCCTCCCCCTTTCCGAATTTGGACCCCAGTCACCCAGCGACCAACTGTACCAGGTTTGAGGAATCTGCTTTTCACAGTATAAGAGAATGGTAGCAGATGAAATATTCCCTTTGAAAATCAAAAGGTGAATTTTTATTGGCTGTTGTAGGCTCCACCCACCTTCCAAAATCTTAATCTCAGTCACCCAGGGACCAACTGTGCAAAGTTTGAGAACCCTGCCATTAACGGTGTAAAAATGGCTGCAGTTTATATTTTCCCAATAAAACTTTTTTGGCTCCACCCACTTTTTGTAACCTTGACACACACAGTCACTCAATGACCAAGTTTGTGAGCTTTCAGGTTCCTGGCATAAAAAATATGTGAATGGAAGCAGTTTATTCACCAAGGAAATCTGATTGGCTGTATGTGGCCCCGCCCCTTTAGTGAATTTGGACCCCAGTCACCCAATGACTGACTGTAGCAGGTTTGAAGCCTCAAGTGTAAGAATAGCAGCAGTTTAAATATTCCCCTTGAAAATCAAAAGGTGAGTTTTGATTGGCTGTTGTAGGCTCCACCCATTTTCTTGAATCGTAATCGTATTCATCCAGTGACCAAGTGTGGCAAGTTTAAGAACCCTGCAATTAACAGTCTAAGAATGGCTGAAGTGTACATTTTCCCATTTAAATGAATGGCTGAAATTTGATTGGCAGTTTTTTGCTCCGCCCACTTTTCCTGTATTTGTAACCTCGGTCACCAAGTGACCCACTGTGCCAAATGTGGGGACTCTGGCTTGATTACTGTGAGAATGGCAGCCTTTTACATTTTTTCCATTGACTTGAATGGGTGAAATCTGATTTGCTGTTTGTAGCTCTGCCCCAGTGTGCAGGGGGGCCGCGAGACCCCCAGAACATATCATCCCAGGTAGTAAGGGATCTGTGTACCAAGTTTCGTTCAAATCGGTTAAGCCGTTTTCGCGTGATCGCGGCACATACACACACACACACACACACACACACACACACACACACACACACACACACACACACATACACACATTCGATTTTATATAGGGGTGGGACGACGAATCCGGCGAATCCACGAATCCCTCGAATATTAGGAAATATTCGAGATTCGTGGATTCGAATCCCGACGCCATTTTCCACTATACGAATCCGCCGAATCCCGACGCCGCATCGCCGCGCATCCGCCGCTCGCACTCGTCCTCCTCCGACCTCCTCCGACCCCCCCGCGCCTCCTCCGCTCGCCCCCCCTGCCCGCATCCACTCACCTATCCATAGCGGAGCGCAGAGCGGCAGACCTCTCGCCGACTTCCTGGTTCCCCCTAGTGACCGTCTCTTACAATGACGTCATCAGTAAGAGCCGGTCCGGCCACTAGAGGGAACAGGGAAGTAACGAAGAGGTCTGCCGCTCTGCGCTCCACGGGAAAGGTGAGTAGATTATTATGCAGGGGTGAGCGGAGGAGGCACAGGGGACGGAGGGGGCCGTGAGGGGGTTGGCGGGGGAGGGGGGTTCTATCTACGTAGCTACCTACCTACCTACCGACCTAACACTATCCCTACCTACCTACAGGCCGCTATACCTACCTACCTACAGGCCCCTATACCTACCTAAAGGCCCCCTATACGCACCTACCTGCCTACCTAAAGGCCCCTATACCTACCTAAAGGCCCCTATACCTACCTAAAGGCCCATATACCTACCTACCTAATGGCCCCTATACCTACCTACCTACCTACCTAATGGCCCCTATACCTACCTACCTACAGGCCACTATACCTACCTACAGGCCTCAATACCTACCTACCTACCCACCTACCTACAGGACCCCTATACATACCTACCTACCTAAAGGCACCTATACCTACCTACCGGACACTATACCTACCTACAGGCAACTATACCTACCTACAGGCCACTATACCTACCTACCTACCTACCGGCCACTATCCTTACCTACCTACAGGCTGCTATACCTACCTACCTACCTACAGGCTGCTATACCTACCTACCTACCTACCTACAGGCCACTATACCTACCTACCTACCTACCGGCCACTATCCTTACCTACCTACAGGCTGCTATACCTACCTACCTACCTACCTACAGGCCGCTAAACCCACCTACCTAAAGGCCCCCTATACCTACCTAAAGGCCCCCTATACGTACCTACCTACCTACCTAAAGGCCCCTATACCTACCTACCTACCTAAAGGCCCCTATACCTACCTATAGGCCACTATACCTACCTACAGGCCTCAATACCTACCTACCTACCTACAGGCCCCCTATACGTACCTACCTACCTAAAGGCACCTATACCTGCCTACCTACATACTTACCTATACTTAAGGCCCTATACCCTGCTACCTATACTGAAGGTCCCTTTACCTACCTACCTACCTAAAGGCCCCTATACCTACCTACATACCTACCTATACTTAAGGCCCTATACCCTGCTACCTATACTGAAGGTCCCTTTACCTACCTACCTACCTACCTACCTACCTACCTACACTGAAGGCACATGTATCTTACTACCTATACTGAAGGCCCCTATACCTAGCTACCTACCTATACTGAAGGCACATATACCCTGCTACCTATACTGAAGGCCCCTATACCTAGTTACCTACCAATACTGAAAGCACATGTACTGTGCTACCTATACTGAAGGCCCCTATACCTTGCTACCGATACTGAAGGCACATGTACCTTGCTACCGATACTGAAGGCCCATATACCCTGCTACCTATACTGAAGGCCCATATACCCTGCTACCTATACTGAAGGCCCATATACCCTGCTACCTATACTGAAGGCCCATATACCCTGCTACCTATACTGAAGGCCCATATACCCTGCTACCTATACTGAAGGCCCATATACCCTGCTACCTATACTAAAGGCCCATATACCCTGCTACCTATACTGAAGGCCCATATACCCTGCTACCTATACTGAAGGCCCATATACCCTGCTACCTATACTGAAGGCCCATAAACCCTGCTACCTATACTGAAGGCCCCTATACCTTGCTACCTATACTGAAAGCTACCAATATTGAAGGCACCCATACCTAGCTAGCTATACTGAAGGCACCTTTACCTCGCTACCTATGCCTGGGTACCTATACTGCGGGCAACTATACCACGGATCGCACAATTCTTATGTGCAGGATTCGTTAGATTCGGGATTCGAAAGGTTCGAGATATTCGAGAACCTTTTTAGATTCGGATCTGGATTCGGATTCGAAGAAATTGTGGATTCGTCCCATCCCTAATTTTATATATATAGATGTGGAGTTTAATCCTGAGGTAGCAATGTAGCGTTTGAGTCCTGCAAGGATTCTGTTTCAAATTAGACACTACTGATGTCTATTCCGTGTCTTAATGATATTTAAATAGATGCTTCCTTTTGCATGCATATTTATTTGGGGTTGTGCAATTGACAACCATATTAAAGTTTTATTCTTCCATTTGACAAGCGCAGTCTGTTCATACAAATAATTATTTCCTCCATTGTATGTCCCCAGTATATGTAGCCAGGGATATATGTGCCCAGTATATGTAGGCAGGGGTATATGTCCCCAGTATATGTAGCCAGGGATATATGTGCCCAGTATATGTAGGCAGGGGTATATGTCCCCAGTATATGTAGCCAGGGATATATGTGCCCAGTATATGTAGGCAGGGGTATATGTCCCCAGTATATGTAGGCAGGAGTATATGTCCCCAGTATATGTAGGCAGGAGTATATGTCCCCAGTATATGTAGGCAGGAGTATATGTCCCCAGTATATGTAGGCAGGAGTATATGTCCCCAGTATATGTAGGCAGGAGTATATGTCCCCAGTATATGTAGGCAGGAGTATATGTCCCCAGTATATGTAGGCAGGAGTATATGTCCCCAGTATATGTAGGCAGGAGTATATGTCCCCAGTATATGTAGGCAGGAGTATATGTCCCCAGTATATGTAGGCAGGAGTATATGTCCCCAGTATATGTAGGCAGGAGTATATGTCCCCAGTATACGTAGGCAGGTGTATATGCCACAGGATATGTAGCCAGGGATATATGTGCCCAGTATATGTAGGCAGAGGTATATGTTCCAGTATATGTAGGCAGGTGTATATGTCCCAGTGTATGTAGGCAGGGGTATATGTCCCAGTATATGTAGCCAGGGGTATATGTCCCACTATATGTAGGCAGGGGTATATGTGCCCAGTATATGTTGTCAGGGGTATATGTTGTCAGGGGTATATGTGCCCAGTATATGTAGTCAGGGGTATATGTGTCCAGTATATGTAGGCAGGGGTATATGTGCCCAGTATATGTAGGCAGGGGTATATGTCCCCAGAATATGTAGGCAGGAGTATATGTCCCCAGTATATGTAGGCAGGGGTATATGTCTCCAGTATATGTAGGCAGGTGTATATGCCCCAGGAAATGTAGCCAGGGATATATGTGCCCAGTATATGTAGGCAGAGGTATATGTCCCAGCATATGTAACCAGGGATATATGTGCCCAGTATATGTAGGCAGAAGTATATGTTCCAGTATATGTAGGCAGGTGTATATGTCCCAGTATATGTAGGCAGAGGTATATGTCCCAGTATATGTAGGCAGGTGTAGATGTCCCAGTATATGTAGGCAGGGGTATATGTCCCAGTATATGTAGGCAGGGGTATATGTGCCCAGTATATGTAGGCAGGTGTAGATGTCCCAGTATATGTTGTCAGGGGTATATGTGCCCAGTATATGTTGTCAGGGGTATATGTACCCAGTATATGTTGTCAGGGGTATATGTGCCCAGTATATGTAGTCAGGGGTATATGTGCCCAGTATATGTAGGCAGGGGTATATGTCCCAGTACAGTATATGTAGGCAAGGGTATATGTCCCCAGTATATGTAGGCAGAGGAATATGTCCCAGTGTAGGTAGGCAGAGGTATAGGGACCCCGTTTAGGTAGTGAGTGACAGGAGCGCCCCCCCCCTAGCCGCCGACGCCGCTCCCGCTCCCCTCTCACCTTGCAGCAGCGGTCAGACCTTGATCAGCGGGCGACCCGACCAGTAAGAGGGCGCCAGACGCACCCGCTCTATATGCGGAAGTGATGTCACTTCCGCATATCAGTGCGGCGTGCTAGGTCCTAGCGCCTATTGGTCGCCGCCTGATCGAGGTCTGACGCGGCGCCGGCGGCTAGAGGGAGGGAGGGAGTGGCGGCCACAGGGGGAGAGCGTCCACAGGGGGAGAACGGAGGCCAGGCGGCGCCTCTTAGAGACAGGCGCCTGGGTGCCTTGCACCCGCAGCACCCGCCCTCGGCGCTTTATAAATACAATGAATAATATTAATAATAATAATAATAATAAACACTACCACCTTCTGAGAGAGGCCAGGCTAGGACACACTATAGCATACTTCCTTCTGCATGCTTTGCAGTATATAGTACTGTACTACAGCAATGAGTGCCTCAGGCTCTACTTCCCTCATATTCTATGGCTAGAATTCAGTCCAGATATCTAGGGACCGGAGAGGTGGAAGAAAAATGCAAATATATACAGTAATAAAAATAGGAAAAATAATATTTATTAAATAATGACCCTCTTGGTGTCCCATCCATGACATTGGCCCTCTTCAACTGCCTAATTATAAATATAGACCTGGCCTGCATATCAGAATCAGATATCTTTGCCAAGTACAGAGTGTCGTTCAAGGAATTGCTTTTAACACAGACAGCTCAGAGATGAACATAGAATAAGACTATACATAAATACAGTGAGAATGTGGGAACATGTAGGTATACTGACAGACAACTGCACTCCCAGCCTCAGCTTATTACACTCTCTCTGTTAATCCCTGATGGAGCAGAACTGGCTATGCAGACTTCTTCAGCATCACTACAGTACACAGCACTTGGGGAGGGGTGGAGAGACTGGGGCAAAGCTTTGTACACAAGAGCCTGCTGCACCATAAATAGGGACTGTCTACAAATCTTTGTCTGCAAAACTTTGTATGATTCCTAATCAGTGGCTGAGCAGATGCAGTAATTAGAACAATTGTGCAGAGATGTCTGTCTCTAAGGATGGGGCCCCCCTATGACTGCATCCCTTGCAGAGTCCATTGTTACCCCTCTGCTTGGGGGAAAAATGAGTTTCTGTGTTTTGAAGTCCTGGTGGTGATGGTCCTGAAGCAACGACCAGATGGTCGCAATTTGAGGTAGCGGTTCCCAGGGTGGGAAGGATCCTTTGCGATCCACATGGCCCTGGATCGCAGTCTGGAGTGGTAAAAAAAAAAGGTTCAGAGATGGAAGGGGGATCCCGATAATCTCTGGGACCTTGATAACTCTATGTAGCTTGTGCTTGTCACTCACGGAGGCTCCCGCGTACCATACGTAGATGGAGGAGCATAGAATCGAATCGATGGAGGCGAAGTAGACGTGGGTCAGCATCGTGCAAGACATTCCAAACGTTTTCATTTGGCACAAAAAGAACAGCCGCTGTTGAGTATTTTTCTTTTTAGAGGTGTTCTCTTACACCTTAGGTCTCTGGAGATGGTGGCACCCACGAGGTGAGCACTAGGAACTCTGTCGTCCTTAGAACCCTCAATGAGAATCGGGGGAGTTCAGGTTTTTTTTTCCAAGTCAATGGTCAGTTCAACTGTTTTTGCTGAGCTGAGAACGTGCTTATTGCCCTTGCACCTGTTGTAGATCCTCTCAGTCTCTTGAAGTTGAGAAGGAGAATCCTGACATAGGTGTTGGGTTTCTCTCTCTGAGTTCTGACAGGTATGAGTGGCGCATGCGCGCAAGCATGCCAACAGCGGAGGACATTTTAAAATGTCTGTTAGTCCGTTAACAGGGACCAACAGGACGTTTTAAATTGGAGCATAGTCTGCCAATGGTTAAAATCTAAAAAAGTTAGATACTTGCCTAATTAGTTGGAAGCTTCTGGATGGTCCAGAGGCTTCCAAGATTGTCCTTGACCCCACTTTTGCTGACCGGGAGTCCGGGACCCTCTTCCTGTTTTACAGACATTTTCCCTTCTGAGTACAAGTGCCACCATAGTTTGGCTCAAGCCTGCAAAGTACGAAGAAGCCCATTGTGCGCAGAGGAGAAAGCTGTGCACAAGTGGCTTTGTGCTACTATGCAGGTGCGGACCATACATACGCATGCACTATATGTTCCCGTTCATACACAAACAGGTGCACAGCTAAGAAAAGGGACTCTGCTTTGGAACTGTTGGCCACCGGATGGACTGGAAAGCCTCTGGACTATTCAGAAGCTTCCCTCTACAGAAGTATCTCTTTTTTTTGGACCACTTCAGGTACGCTTTAAACAACTCTCTTACACAAATGACTAAATGAGCTGCAATTCCAATTTCACCAGTAGGTGGCGTTAGTCCACTAAGGGGGTCAGCATAACCTTGTCTGGGTCACAGTTACAATGAAATCTTAAGTAGGTGCTAGCTTTAGTTTTCCTGCACGACGATAACCTTGGATGTACTCTGGCGGAAGCTAAATTGCCGCATTTAGCATTCACATCTAATTTATGGAAATCTTTTCAAAACCTCAATGATCCTCAAAGTGTGACAAACATCCTAAACCTGGAATTATTAAACTGACATTATTTGCAATCGTTATGTGCCAGAGGATTTGTTTCTATTTAGTTTCATTAAATATTTAATTTCTTTTGGCACTTCATTACAAGTTATAAGCGTTTTAATCAGACGCTGTTCCGCCGTGGCAGAGTTTGTTGGCGAGCCGGTTGGGGGGGTGTCTGGTGCGCTTCGCTTGTAGTGTGGATTCTCGAAAATAATTACAATGACAGTGGCGAGGTAATTAGCTGGAAAAATTAACAAAAAGACCTGATCGCGCATACATTACACATACGTCCAACTCTCGTTAGCTTCCGTACAGGAAGAATTCCGATTTAATTGAAAAGTAGGGTATTACGTTAAAGATATATATATTTTTTGGTTAATTTAGTCTAATTAGTACTTAATTTTAAATGTATTTCTTAATTTCATAATTAGCTTCTTTAATTAATTTGAATGGCAGTTTTTTGTAAGCAATTGGATGTCTCGCTTTACTGATTTGGTAAACAAATCTCTTATATTGCAAAAATCTGTTCTGATGGCTAATGAAAGTGGTTTTATTTTATCTTCATGTTCCAACAGTGATAAGGCACCCATACATTACTTTACCAGCTACAGTGTGTTCGATCGAGATCCTATGTGATTTTCCTTCACTCATCAATATGAACGATGTTGTGCTTCCATTCTTTGAAACCAAAAATAGATTGTGTATCAATCGAAACCGCGTGCATGAAATAGGGGTGTGAGGTATAATGGACGCCAGTTTTCCTTAATAAAATGATCATTACTATCTACTGATATTCTTTGTATTTGAAGTGTTCTTTAATAAAATTATCGTTTTTATCTACTGATATTCTTTGTTTTTAACCACTTTATCCACCACTACAGTATATCAACGTCCTCTATAATTTAATCTAAGCCACGAGGGTGTATATATATACGTCTTGTAGCAGAAGCAGTGCTGTGCAGGATTGGGCTTGCTCCTGTGCACATTTCTGGCACTATCTGATTCAGCACTAATTAGTGAATGGGAATATATGTTCCCTGAGCTAATGAGATTGATTTTTACCATTCAAAATACTTTTTTTTTTCTCAGCTCATGGTGAAAAATACACTCTGTAGCTTTATTTCAGAATCAAATATCTTCACCATAGATTGTCACAGGAAAATATTCTTAAGTTTTGTGATAAATGGTAAGAATAGCCAAACAAAATTTGTGTTTTTTATGTACAGTAGCACTTTTTATTTTTAAACTTTAATTGGTAAAACTGATAAATAATGTGTTTTTTTTTTGTTTTTTTTTCACATTAAAATTCATAGAAAACAAAATTGTTCAAGGGAAAAACTGGCATACAATGAAAGCCTAGTTTGTCTTGAAAAAAAAAAATATAAATTTCATTTCTGTGTCATAAGTAGGGATAAAGTTATTGCTGATTAAATAAGGACATAGCTAAACTGTCAAAACTGTTCTGGTCCATAAGTGGGAAACAAGGTCTGGATGCAAAGTGGTTAAAATGTAAATATTGTAAATGAGGCAGCCAAATGCGACCACAGCGATGGCTACCTCGCAAGAGCAGGACTAGAGGATTCACCACTCCCACACCGGAGATAGAGCAATCCACAAGGTAGGACAGACAGAGCAAGATAAACAGGCAATAGGTCAAACACTGATAATCACAGGTAGTATTAAACAGTATAACAGAACTAACTATTGTGCAAAATCCCTGGGGTCCTGTCACTTCAAATGTACCACGGATCTGACTAAACATAAAGAAGGACTTGAGACAAACAGAATGAACGCTTGCTAATCCAGTCACTGACCCAGCGAAGCAAGCGTTCACACACAGACCAACATACAAGGCAACAGGAACAGGACTAGGAAGGATTCGCTACTCCTACGCAGAAGTGAGTGCAATCCACGCAAGGTAACAGGAACAGGCCTAGGAAGGATTCGCTACTCCTACGTAGGAGTGAGCGCAAACCACGCATGGTAACAGGAACCAGGAACAAAGGCCCAAAAGTAACAGCTAGACAGACTAAGACTGAAACTATGATGGGCGGAGTCTGAAAGGAGAGGGAGACTTTTATGCCAGCATCAGCCAATGGATGCAAGCATGCAAACTCCCACACAGCTGAATGGTAATCACTCAATCCTGAGCAGTCCAGAGCAGCAGAGCGATTGCAGATGGAATGAACACTCAGTGTGAGTGCAAGCAGAACTATGCAAGCATATGCATGCAAAGGAATCAGAACTGCTTGGCTGCAGTACCTCTGCAGCCAGCAGTACATGCTACAGAAGCGATCATGACACTCCCACAATTCAATAAAATGATCTAATCAAATGGTAGATTATACACCAATATCAAGTAATGTATGGTCACCTTTAGAAAGTATAACACGGCTCCCCAGCCCCTCCGCACACCCTTTGTTGCCCTTCACCACCCCTCACCCAGCGTTAGATTAACTTACCTGCCTAACTTACCTTTGTCAGCTGCTGTCTCCATGAGGGTGTCCATTTTGCAGCTTTCAGTGCCCCGTAGTCTGCAAGTTCAAAGTGACTATGAGTCCAGCGCATGGTGAATGCCTGAAGATGTAAAGGCATTAAAGAAAACATCTCCTGCCATGCACTGGTGGGCGGGCACAATAGATCTCCCTGCATACACCGTGCACTAGTGGGCTCATGGTCACTTTGAACTGCAGTCATGCGGCAGTGTCAGCTGCAAAATGAATGCCCTCATGGAGATGGGAGCTACAGAGCAGCTGCTGTAGGTAAGTTAATTTAACGCTGCCCACCCTCATTACATTATACAGCATGCCATATTTAAATGGACACTACGTCAATTCTTGGCTAAGGTGTAGTGGACGTTTTATGCCATTGCACACTGGTTGGTGTTGCAAGATAATTACATCATGCAATGGTGATTAGCTGACCTGATAGCCACGGACTTCAGCAGATGAAACGCCTGATCTAAGGTGAGCGAATTCCATTTCTGAACATTTGATTCTTGTAAGCCTGAGCCAGAAGGTGAATTCTGTAAGTTTTACTAAATAAGCTCATTTCTTTCATTTACTCGCTTTCCTAACATAAATGTCATAGGAATTTCCTTAGTTTTAATAATTAATCCACTTTTAATGGCTCTTCTTCAAAACCCATCACATAACAGTGAATGATAATTTAAATAGTTCTAAAGGTACAAGTTGAACAATGTTTTCTTCAGTCTTGATATTCCAGCCATTTAGATGAAATGTACATCCAGTGATCTCCAGAAAATCACCCCAATAAATGTTCTTCCATGAAGCATTGGACCAGCTGTAACGGTTGTGGAATTCTCTCCGTGATCAGCGCACAAGACGTGCGCTGACACTGCGGAAATCCTCCACAAGCGTGTAATTTGAGGGAACCCAGCAAAAGGTGCAATGCACCTGTAGAGGGAAATTCCTGTCGGCAGGTGGAGCCGTGGAGTGCAGAGGAACAGCTCCTCTGCCCTACCACACACGCCAGACAGGAATTGCACGAAGGGAAGAAACGCAGGGCAAGATAGCCCTGAAGGAGAGAGAGCAAAGCGACAGAGGGGATGTGTGTGCACCAATCTAGTCGCCAACCCGCGACGGGGCACACACAACAGCAGATATGAAGTAGGAACGCAATCGCGAGAGAGGCGATTGCCAGAGGTGACACAAGGCTACAGCAAGGCAGAGCATGAGAGTAGCAAAGGCACAGCAAATCATACAATGAGGAGATAAGGAAAATAACAAATGCTAGCTAAACGCGAACACCGCACTCATTCGCAAGTGCACGCGTTTATGCGCGGTCCCCGCGTGATAAGCACAACAGAGACAAGCACGCCTAACTAACCACCGACAGACAAACACGAAACAGAGGACGCGAGCGCTTGCTTAACGGTGACCTCACCGAGCCTCCAGCAAGCGTTCGTAGCAGACAAGACAGACACACGAAAACAGGATTAAGTGAGAGAGACGGATCCACAGCACTAGCGCAAGGCGAGTGCGATCCAGGCAAATCAGATTAGAGGAGATAGCTGGTAGCAACCGCTGCTCCAGCTATACTCCAAGAACAAAGATCAGAATGACTTCCTGTCAACCACCGCTGGGACAGAACAATCGCAACAGACAAACAAAACAGATATGCAATCCTAACTGCACTGGGGAAACTGCCTAGTGCAGTTCCAGGAATTACTCTAGGCTAATCTTCAACAAAGAGCAAGGCTGACACTCCAGGCGAGTGTTACACAGGAACTAACTCTTATGACCAGCAAAGGACTCTAGGAAACATAGCTCTTTATACTGCTTGTCATCAAAGGAGGCAGGTAGGAGATTTGCATAACGAGTGTATGCAAATTCCCCAGCAGCAGAACAGACCAGAAACTTGTAATGGAAAAACAGGTCTCTCTTGCAGAGACCTGCAGCCCACAGACTAGGGGAATGGTCAAACAGCTGTCTGCCAGTGCATCCAGCTGGGCTGATCATTAAAGTACCCCCCCCCCCCACTCCTCTAGAGTCGGATTCCAGACGAGCCTCTAAACTGATATTAACAAAAGACTTTACCTGAAGACTCATGAAGGACAGGACAGCCTGACAAAGCCCAATTCCAGAGTCAGTCCAGCCGAAACCGACCTCATTGGAAGCAAACGCCACCGAAACATGTCCATCAGTACTACCAGTCTCAGGATAACACCCATCAGGACTGTGAATGCCAGAGCAGAAGTCATCGACACCCTCCAGACAATACCCACCACCTTCCAAGGAGCGTCCGAAAATACCAAACCTGCCACAATACCTGTTCGAAGTGTCCCTTACAACACAAAAGCCACTGTTGATCTCATCCAGGGTACCAAGCACAATTTCTCCCGGAATCTCCCAGAACCTTCCGAAGCTCCACAGAGATCCCAAAAGGGCAGAACAATCACCAGGCTCACATGGAGAACCATCAAGCCCTCCTATGGAGCCAATGACTATTCTGGATTCAGAATCACGAGGACACCGATCAAGATCAGGACTTTCAGGGACCACTTCTGGGCATGTAAGCAGGCAGGCCATATCAGAGCATGTCTCCACCGAGGAAGCATCTGAGCATGCTGGTAACCGAGGCACACTTGGGCTTTCTGGGTCACAGAGCACATTGGGGTACACCAGCACAGGAGAAACCTCAGAACATGTCGGGGAACTGCCAACCTCAGAGTCCGACACGACAAGACCAAAACTAGTACCGGGCAGAAAATCATCATGAGTGGAGGTCACAGGTACTGGTCTTTCAAAAGAAGACTCGGACTTAAATTCAGAATTTTCTGTGACTGTAATATAATCATTGACTACATATGAGTGAAGCTCCACCAGAGCTGCAAAAGTAGTCAGCACAACAGCAATGCCTACTGAAGTGGGCAACACCTCAGAAGGACTTGGGGGGCAGGAGACATCTCCTACTAGTTCTGCACCCTTTGGGAGGAACTCGGAGGTCTCCAGGACATCAGGCAAGACCTCAGGAACATTATTTTTCAAGTTTTCTAAGAAGGATTCTGAACTATCCATGTTACAGGGCAAAACTGGAACTTTATTTTGTGGACAGGGCATATGTCCCAGGGAAGGTTCCACCAAAAACTGAGACTGAATTTCATCATCATGAGCAGAATGTACAGGAATATTTACTGGAACACACACTGACTCCCTAACTTTAATATCGCTGCACACAGAATTCTGCGTAGCAGTCAAACTAGCTTGCAACTCCAGAACTGCAGAAAAACAGGTGAGTATAGTGGCAATACCTAGACGAGCCTCTAGGGACATTGCAGGAGACTCTAAACAAGGCCATATTAACTCATCCAGAGTACAGGGTGCAGAATCAGAATTTCCCTCAGAACAAGAAAGGGACTCACAAATGTCAGTGTGAGTGGAGAACATGTTTTCATTCATGGTACAGGGCAGATTCAGAGAAAGCTTCTCTGGGCAAAGCAAAGAGGCTTCAGCATCAGATTCGCAAAACCGAAACGCTGTCTCACTCTTAGATTCGGCTAACCATGTCAAATTCGAGGAGTCAGAACGCAAAACTTGCAAATCAAAAATCGCTTTAGGTTGTGAAACTGACGCTTCCAAAGCGCAAACCTCCGCGATCTGCAGGGCAGACTGTAAGGCGTTCAGGACAGAAACACTGGAGCAACTGTCACCAGGCAACGGGCCCTTACAGGTGTGAACAGGGTGAGACAAAGATGCATCTGCAGTAGAAATAGCGACAACATCAGGAAAAACTTTATTATACATATTAATTTTACTTTTGATGCTGCGTAATTTAGGAATTTTCCCCAAAGCAGGATCACAGATGGAAGATCTTAAGGATCTGTCTCTAAATGACAAGGGGTCCCACACATCCTTGAGAAAACTGGCACATTCATGCTGATCACAATCTGCAGGAACATCAGAGAAACAGGCATCAGATCGCACAGATTCAAACTGCACGCAGTCAGGAGAGAATCCACCAGGATTCGCACAGGAATCAACCACAGTGGCACACCAACTCATTTCAGATCGCACAATGTCACGACTCACATGCTTTACCCCAGAAAGGCAGGAACAGTCATCCGACAACGATGTCTCTTTATTGGAATCAATTGATTGGCGTGTGTGCAACTCATCCAAAATCGTCTGCCACATACACATCACTGGATCCACAAAACACCTGTCACATTCATCGGAATCAATCAAAAGGTACATAGAATCGAGACAATCATTCAAGGCACCTTCGCCTTTTGCGAGGTAAAAATCGCAAAAGGCTTTCCAATCAAAATCAAACTCCTCCATCAAGGCCCCGATTTCCCATGAGGCAAATGGAGGTTCAAACAAGCCAGTATCTAAGTAGCTCTCATATGGGTTGGGGTCAGGTACATGCATAGACTTTTTTACTCCTTTAATATAGAAAATAATTCTGCCTATTAAAGGATCCACAAAAGCTTTGGATTGGGGAAAAAAACCCAGAGACTGAGAAACATCATTGTAAACATCATTATCATACTGAATGGTTTTGCACATTTCAGACTTGACAGAAATAACCTCTCCATTTGTGGTTGCTATGGGCAACTAATCTTTTGGCTGACAAACCAAATCAGCAGATTGGCCTGCAAGCACCAATTCATTAACATATGGTAATGACACTGAAATGTTGCATAACCTAATCTGATCAGCATCATGCTCTGCAGGAAAAAAACTCATAGAAATGACCTGGCAGGGGAATTCTAAGCTTACGAGAAAATACATGACTCAGAAATGTGGGAGAGTTATGTCTCAGATTCACGTGTCTGGCACACTCATCCGCCCACACAAACAGATCCCCTTGGAAAAGATTGTAAGCAATCTGAGCACTCCAAGTGGAAATATTGGTGGCCTGAAATTCAGGATTTGCCAAGAATCTGGAACATTCTGATATAAACTCATCTCTGGTTTCAGAGTCCAGTATCTTAAACCTCTTAAAGATACAGGACCCATCTTTGACCAAATCGTACAAATCGGAAATTCCCTCTACACTGGGAATTTCGGTTGGGCTGGTCATACTGTAACGGTTGTGGAATTCTCTCCGTGATCAGCGCACAAGACGTGCGCTGACACTGCGGAAATATTCCACAAGCATGTAATTTGAGGGAACCCAGCAAAAGGTGCAATGCACCTGTAGAGGGAAATTCCTGTCGGCAGGTGGAGCTGTGGAGTGCAGAGAAACAGCTCCTCTGCCCTGTCACAGACGCAAGACAGGAATTGCACGAAGGGAAGAAGCGCAGGGCAAGATAGCCCTGAAGGAGAGAGAGCAAAACGACAGAGGGGATGTGTGTGCACCAATCTAGTCGCCAACCCGCGACGGTGCACACACAACAGCAGATAAGAAGTAGGAACGCAATCGCGAGAGAGGCGATTGCCAGAGGTGACACAAGGCTACAGCAAGGCAGAGCACGAGAGTAGCAAAGGCACAGCAAATCATACAATGAGAAAATAACAAACGCTAGCTAAACGCGAACACCGCACTCATTCGCAACAGTGCACGCGTTTATGCGCGGTCCCCACATGATAAGCACAACAGAGACAAGCACGCCTAACTAACCACCGACAGACAAACACGAAACAGAGGACACGAGCGCTTGCTTAACGGTTACCTCACCGAGCCTCCAGCAAGCGTTCGTAGCAGACAAGACAGACACACGAAAACAGGATTAAGTGAGAGAGACGGATCCACAGCACTAGCGCAAGGCGAGTGCGATCCAGGCAAATCAGATTAGAGGAGATAGCTGGTAGCAACCGCTGCTCCAGCTATACTCCAAGAACAAAGATCAGAATGACTTCCTGTCGACCACCGCTGGGACAGAACAATCGCAACAGACAAACAAAACAGATATGCAATCCTAACTGCACTAGGGAAACTGCCTAGTGTAGTTCCAGGAATTACTCTAGGCTAATCTTCAACAAAGAGCAAGGCTGACACTCCAGGTGAGTGTTACACAGGAACTAACTCTTATGACCAGCAAAGGACTCTGGGAAACATAGCTCTTTATACTGCCAGTCATCAAAGGAGGCAGGTAGGAAATTTGCATAACGAGTGTATGCAAATTCCCCAGCAGCAGAACAGACCAGAAACTTGTAATGGAAAAACAGGTCTCTCTTGCAGAGACCTGCAGCCCACAGACTAGGGGAATGGTCAAACAGCTGTCTGCCAGTGCATCCAGCTGGGCGGATCATTACACCAGCGTCATAAATAGAAATCACCGGGCCCCCCTGCAGAAATTTGGATGCTCCCCCCCTCCTGGCCCGCTCATTGCCACTTTGGAAGGCAGGAGAAGTCACAGCATGGGGGGAGCACTTGGCCACACATTGGCGGGGAGGGGGGGACAGTCCCCCCCTCCCTCACCTCAGGCTCTCCCCTCAGCGCTCCCTCCAGTATCAATCAGTGTCTGCAGGCGGCGGCAGGAATTCAAACCTCCATCCACCGCGGAGGTCCAATCTCTAAGTGCCTCAAGCCACTTGCTGTTTAAACAGGAAGTAGCGCCAGACACTTAGAGAGAGGAAGCTCCGGCGGTGGAATGCAGGAAGGTATGTTTTCCTGCCCGCCGCCTGCAGACACCCGAGGTAAGGCCAAGCACTCCCCTCATGCTGCAACCCCTCCTGCCCCACAAAATGTCCCTGAGTGCCCGGGCCCCCACGGGTGCAGAAGCTGCAGCCCCTATTGTTACGCTCCTGCATTGGACATACTGATATACTGAAATAATTATTCCCTGGGGCGTACATGTAAAAATCTTTACATATATTTTACTATGATCTAACCAAACCTTACCCTAACACGAGTCCTCCCTCTCAATATCTAACACTAACCAATCCCCCCTGATGATGCCTAACCCTAGGGACCCCTCTGGCACAGCATGACCCTATGACCTTCCTCTGGTGATGCCTAACCTTAACCCACGGCGAGCGTGCGTATATGTACGCTGCCGGTGAGTTGGGCGCAGGGTGAGCCAAATGACGACTCACCCTGCTGCCACTCCATTTCCCAGCAGCGTTAAAGTGTACCTGAGATGGAAATAAAAAAATATATATACATACCTGGGGCTTCCTCCAGCCCCCTCCAGGCTTATCACTCCTTCACCGTCCTCGTCCATCACCTGGTTCGTCCGCAACTGGCTCCGGAAAATCCACCAGTCAGGGCCAGTCGGCTCAGGTACAGTCTGCTCGCGCGTACCCCTGTCCCGCTCTCCGTGGCCTGTAGCGTTTCCTGTCCTGTTTCTTGTCCCGCTCCCTTCATCTTGAGCATTCTGCGTCTGCACAGGGGCAGGGCAGGAGAGCCCGTGTGGCCCGAACATGCATGCACAGTTGGCCCTGAACTTGCGGGCTTTACTGGGCCAATTGCAAAAGAAACAGAAGGTGGAGGAGGATGGCAAGGGAGCAATTAGCCTGGAGGGGGCTGGGGGAAGCCTCAGGTATGTATATTTTTTCTTTCCTGCCCCATCTCAGGTTCCCTTTAAATACTATTCCCCCGCCAAGTCGTAGCAACTTGGAGGGAGAAGTAATTACCCGAGCGTGGGCTGCGGACTATTGCATTACTGCTATAGTGGCGCCCAACTCAGGGGACATGTGCTTGGCGCCAAAAACAACTGCTTACCACATCTTTAGAACCTTCCTGGCAATGCCTAACCCTAACACCCCCCTGGTGGTGCCTAACCTTAACGCCCCTCGCTGATACCTAACAATAAGGCCCCTCTCCACTAGGGCCTAACCCTAAAGTCCACCCGGCTGCATAACCCTATCTGCCAATATTTTGGGTGCTGTCATATGCAGCAATATTATTACAGTAGCTGCTATTAGCTGTAATTTAAATACTGGAGATGCCTGGTAAAATAGCCGGCGCCGGGGGCCTCGCTATGCAATAAGCAGGGGATTCGCTCTTCGCTTACGGTGCCATTTTTACCTGTTTTGGTCGTGGGAGAGTGGAGATCTTCTGCCTCTCTTTCTGTATCCTTCTTCCTTATAGCTGCGTGTACACGCCAATCGCCCCGCCGCGCCGATTTGCCGGTACCTGCTGCGTTAGAGGCCCCCGGAGACCCCGTGCGCAGCCTGGCCACCAGGCAGCGCTGAGGGGTGGATCGGGACTCCCTCTGGCGCCATGACGTGGATGACGTCATCCCGATCGGGGAAAGTCAAATAGGAAATCTGAACGGGATTTCCTGTTTTCTCTGATCGCTGGAGGCGATCGGAAGCGGTGGGGGGATGCCGCTGCACAGCGGCTATCAGTGCTAGGCTAGCTACATGATTAAAAAAATACAAATAATAAAAAAAGTGCTGCGACGCCCCCTGGCGATATTATTGTATAGAGTCTAATAATTTTGGCTTCTGTGCAAATTTTTAAAAAAGTATGCAGCTTGGAACTGTACTTACTCCCAAATGTGACTGGCCCTCTTCCAAGCTGCATACAATTTGCATTATATTTACATATAAGCCGGAATAATGATTTCGTTGCTAGTGTTGGGTGATTTTGGAATGCTTCCCTGGGAAAACCTGATGGGGTGAATAGCTTGCAAGCGGCGTATGCAGCGGCGTAGCTAGAGATCATGGGGCTTCATAGAAAAACTATCATGGGGCCTTCAGATGGAGGAACTCTTAAAGAGAACCCGAGGTGGCTTTGTATAACGTTAGTGGGGCACAGAGGCTGGTTGGGCACACTAACACCAGCCTCTGTTGCCCCATGGTGTGTGTCAAAGACCCCCCTGCTCGCCGCTATCCTTCCCGCAGTGCTGGCGACACGCAGCGCGTCGCCAGCACAATGTTTACCCTAGCGCTGTCTGTCAGCGCCGCTCCCCCGCCTCCTCCGCATCGCCGCTACCCGCCCTCGTCCCTTCCCTCCAATCAGCGTGAGGGAAGGGACGAGGGCGGGTAGCGGCGATGCGGAGGAGGCGGCGGAGCGGCGCTGACAGACAGCGCTAGGGTAAACATTGTGCTGGCGACACGCTGCGTGTCGCCAGCATTGCGGGGGTATAGCGGCGAGCAGGGGGGTCTTTGACACACACCATGGGGCAACAGAGGCTGGTGTTAGTGTGCCCAACCAGCCTCTGTGCCCCACTAACGTTATACAAAGCCACCTCGGGTTCTCTTTAAGCAATGCCACCTGTCCCTACCGTATAAATATGAGTTACACTCTCATGTAATCAACCCTGCACATAGTTCATGGGCACTGAGACAAAGTCAGAGGGTGAAGAAACACAAGAAAGTTAATGGTATATATATTAAAGTACCCACTGGCCCCCTTCTGCTCAAGGGCCACATAGCAGCTGCTATTCAAACTTGTCAATAAAATGCCTTTTAAACCACCAGCAAGCAAGAAAATACTCCGAATAGTGCTGTTTCACTAACTTTTGGGTACTGTTTTCAGTTGTAAAATGCTGACACGTTATTGTAAAGAAAAGATGAAAATAATCACCAAGGAGAAAACTCGGCCAGTGGCCCATATGCAATTAACCTTTTCTCCTGAGTTTTCTCCTAGGTTATATTTTTAAACTTGTCAATAAAATGCCTTTTAAAGAGACTCTTTAACAAAATGTTTAGCCTTATTTCTTCTATCCTATAAGTTCCTATACCTGTTGTAATGTGGTCTAGATTACTGCAGCCTTTTCTAGTTGCACTGTCTCTGTAATATATCTAATCTTCTTTTCTTTGTCAAGCTTTGTCGACCCAGGGAGGAAGTGGCTGCCTCTGCTGTGATAGAGAGAAGTTTTGCACGCCCCCTGCACTCCAGGCTCTTGTTTATTAGTCACAGGCGGTCTCTGCTCTCAATTTCAGCTTCTCTGAGGGGGAGGGAGCTGCCCATGCTGAGAAACTGTGAGAATCCCAGACTGGAGTGCAGATAATTCACTATGTAGTATACTGTAACATGATATATATATATATACATACACACACACAAACATCACTTCCTGGTTAGCGGTCATGTTTTTTGTTTGTAAACACTGCCTAAAACTAGCAATTAAAAGCCAGGATCGTGGTGGGGAGCGGCGGAAACGACAAAGAGGGATACAAGAGACCACAGTGAATCGATTGGTATGTTTTTATTGTACAAATCGGACAGTACAGATTCTCTTTAAGCCATCAGAAAGCAAGAACATACTCAAAATAATTTTGATAGTATCTTTTCATCTACTTAGGAGATGATATTTCATCAAAGATGGAATATTATCTCCTAGGAGAAAACAGGTGAAAAAGTGAATTACATAAGATTACATTAAGGCTGCCCGAACTACACCCAGCGCCCACTGCCACGCAACACACCCATGGTAGGACTGTATTGTTCTCTATATTGAATTGTTTGCTGAATGCATACCACTTGAGTACAGTCTGGATTAAATGCAATTCCAAAACGCTGCAGTGCCGGATGTTTTTCTCTCCTCCAATGTTTTTCTGTCATTATGCTGCACATAGTCATCCTGAGCACGCAGATTGGACACCCATGGGATTGATGTCACAGTAAGTGTCGTGCCTCAACTAAAGGGCCAAATCCTCCAAGTAGTGCCGGCCACTACATAGCCTTTCTACTTTGATACATTACATAAGATTACGGTGTCTAAAAATATTTCCTTAATTGATTAAAAGAAAACAGCTGTTACTTACCGGATGACACTCATAGAATAGGTTAAGTGTTGTTATTTGCATTATGTCCATACAAATGTACATGTGCATTCCCATGGCATATGGCTTCAATTCGCAAATTCTTACCACACATGCGATAATGCAGAAAACAGCTGGTTTTACTGAACATTTTGTGAAATATCAAAATTCCCGAAGGCTGTTACTGCATGGAAAATCAAAATTACGCCTTAACAAAGTAAAGTACCGACTTGTGAAGTAAATGCCTCATAAGTGTCGGTTCACTAAGGCCATTACTGCACGGAAAACTAACATTACAGACGTGTGAGGTAAATGCCTCATTAATGTCAATTCACAAAGAATACAGCATGCAGTAACACAAGTGACATGTTCAGTATCTCCAGCCTGGAGCTGTCAGTAACTTTCAAACATCCATTCAGAAAGTTACCGAAGGGAGAAAACAGGGAAGAGAAAAGGTGAAAAGTAAACAAAATAAATTATTCAGGAAAAAATGAACGTCAATAATAAAAACGTATTTCCCTAACTTCACAATATTATTATGTAGTGATTAAAAAATGGTTGATCAGATACTACGTAATAGTTTTGAGCTGATTGTTAATTTTATGCAACTTGGACTTGCACTTTATTTGTCAGTATAATACAAAAAAAATGCTACCTGTATCACATCTTTCTTTTTTTATATATTCTTTATTTATCATTTTCAATCAATACAAAAAACATATTACCAAGTAATTTCATACATCCATACCACATTTAAAACATATCTCTAGGATAATCAAATACAGTTTGTCCAATTCCCCATCTCAGCCCACCTCCCACCAATACCACCTTACCATTAGCCCATCCCCTCTGTAGCCCCCACCCCCTATCTTGCCCCTCCACAAGTAAAGCACATCCCATCTACAGGATCTTCTCAAAAAATTAGCATATTGTGATAAAGTTCATTATTTTCTGTAATGTACTGATAAACATTAGACTTTTATATATTTTAGATTCAAATACACACAACTGACTTAGTTCAAGCCTTTTATTGTTTTAATATTGATGATTTTGGCATACAGCTCATGAAAACTCAAATTTCCTATCTCAAAAAATTAGCATATTTCTTCCGACCAATAAAAGAAAAGTGTTTTTAAAACAAAAAAAGTCAACCTTCAAATAATTATGTACAGTTATGCACTCAATACTTGGTCGGGAATCCTTTTGCAGAAATGACTGCTTCAATGCGGCGTGGCATGGAGGCAATCAGCCTGTGGCACTGCTCAGGTGTTATGGAGGCCCAGGATGCTTCGATAGCATCCTTAAGCTCATCCAGAGTGTTGGGTCTTGCATCTCTCAACTTTCTCTTCACAATATCCCACAGATTCTCTATGGGGTTCAGGTCAGGAGAGTTGGCAGGCCAATTGAGCACAGTAATACCATGGTCAGTAAACCATTTACCAGTGGTTTTGGCACTGTGAGCAGGTGCCAGGTCGTGCTGAAAAATTAAATCTTCATCTCCATAAAGCTTTTCAGCAGATTTAAGCATGAACCCACTTTTGAACCAGAAACATCGGCAGAAGCACCTGACCTGGGCTACAGAGAAGCAGCACTGGACTGTTGATCAGTGGTCCAAAGTACTTTTATCGGATAAAAGCAACTTTTACATGTCATTCGGAAATCAAGGTGCCAGAGTCTGGAGGAGGACTGGGGAGAGGGAATTTGCCAAATGCCTGAGGTCCAGTGTCAAGTACCCACAGTCAGTGATGGTCTGGGGTGCCATGTCAGCTGCTGGTGTTGGTCCACTGTGTTTTATCAAGGGCAGGGTCAATGCAGCTAGCTATCAGGAGATTTTGGAGCACTTCATGCTTCCATCTGCTGAAAAGCTTTATGGAGATGAAGATTTCATTTTTCAGCACGACCTGGCACCTGCTCACAGTGCCAAAACCACTGGTAAATGGTTTACTGACCATGGTATTACTGTGCTCAATTGGCCTGCCAACTATCCTGACCTGAACCCCATAGAGAATCTGTGGGATATTGTGAAGAGAAAGTTGAGATACGCAAGACCCAACACTCTGGATGAGCTTAATGACGCTATCGAAGCATCCTGGGCCTCCATAACACCAGAGTAGTGCCACAGGCTGATTGCGTCCATGCCACGCCACACTGAAGCAGCCATTTCTGCAAAAGGATTCATGACCAAGTATTGAGTGCATAACTGAACATAATTATTTAAAGGTTGACTTTTTTTGTTTTAAAAACACTTTTCTTTTATTGGTTGGATGAAATATGCTAATTTTTTGAGATAGGAATTTTGGGTTTTCATGAGCTGTATGCCAAAATCATCAATATTAAAACAATAAAAGGCTTGAACTACTTCAGTTGTGTGTATTTGAATCTAAAATATATAAAAGTCTAATGTTTATCAGTATATTACAGAAAATAATGAACTTTATCACAATATGCTAATTTTTTGAGAAGATCCTGTAGTTCTGTTTTAATCCTCCCATCTATGTGAGCATCACCCGAAGAGGGAGGGGGGGGTCAAACTTATGATCGGGAAGGTCCCAGAGAAAGAAGGAATATATACAGGCGAGGAAAAGGTACTCCACTCTATCTCCCGGGGTGGGCAGTGCACTCTCCCCATATTTCTCCTACTCTAGTATCCTATACCTCTATTTCCACATATCCACTCTAAACTACTCACCTCCTACTCACAGCCATCCACCCATTCATTCCGGGGCCACCCGCATCGAGAGAACAGGGAGAAGGGGGGGGGGGGAACACCCGCTCGGACCATCCCATGTATTTCGTCCCCTTTCTTATAGTCCTCGGACTCCATAAAATGTGCCCATTTCTCCCAGATTTTTTCTCCCAGTTCCTCTGTCCCATGCACTGAATGAGTTAATTGTTCCATTCTGTAAATATGGGAGATCTCCCCTAGCCACTCCACGACAGAGGGGGGAGTCAAAGTTTTCCAGTGTCTCCCTATCAGGACTCTTGCTGCATTTATCATATGGCGGGTGATAGATTTTTTGTATTTTCCAATGCTATAATTGTTATGATGTAAGAGATAGAAAGCTGGATCGTCTGTTGGCTCAGTGTCAGTCAAGTCCTTCATTATTTTTTTTAACTTCCTCCCAGAAAGGCTTAATACGTCTACAATCCCAGAATATATGCCTCATCGATCCAATTTCCCTCTGGCATCTCCAGCAATTGCTGTCAACCCCCTGGAAGATCTTCCCTAATTTCTCTGGAGTGTAATACCCCCTTGTTAATATTTTAAACCCAGTTTCTTGTATTCTTGCTGAGATAGAGGACTTATGTGCCCATATCAGGACCTTCTCCCACTGCGGATCAGTGAATTCCCTCTGAAGTTCCTTCTGCCACTTATTCCTGATTGCTTGTGTCTGGTCCTCTCTAGCATTCAATAAGGCATATATCTGAGATAGACTTCTCCTTTGGTTCTCCTCCCCTCCACATAAGAGAGGGCAGAGAAAAGGTGAAAAGTAAACAAAATAAATTATTCAGGAAAAAATGAACGTCAATAATAAAAACGTATTCCCCTAACTTCACAATATTATTATGTAGTGATTAAAAAATGGTTGATCAGATACTACGTAATAGTTTTGAGCTGATTGTTAATTTTATGCAACTTGGACTTGCACTTTATTTGTCAGTATAATACAAAAAAAATGCTACCTGTATCACATCTTTCATCCATTTTCCTGCACTGCACTAATCCATCATATGCCGAATACAATAAATGCAAGAGGAAACATTTGTAGTGAATTGTTATGCAGTTTTTTGGTAAATTACCAAACTATTACCATGTGTGTGCAAGGTGAACTTGGAAAAAAAAAGTCTAAGGCCTGGAACCCACTACAAATCGCTACTGTGGAATTTGTAACATTTATTTACATTGGCAGAAAGTTTAGGGAGGGAAATCGCTAGCGATTTAAAGCTCTCCCTAAACGCTCAAAAAAAGCGCTCTAGTGGGTTCCAGGCCTAAAGCAGTATTTTACCAACACTTTATTTTTTACCGAACATGTCTTAGTAAATTGAAGCCAAAGTGTCCTATTTAACTTTACTAATGTGAAATATAGTGGAGATACTGGACTATGACTTTAACCCTTTAGCAGCCAAATAAAGTAAAACTTTATTTGGACCTGAATTTTTGCTGATAGAAGGGAAATGTGCCTTCCCCGGCCTGGCAGACTCGGCAGGGTATGAAGAGTGGGCGGCAGGGAACTTTTCTATTTACCTGTCCGGACAACTGTATCAGCTTCACCGAAAAATGGGGGGCTGCTCGGCGTGCCGAAAAATGGGCATGGCCATGACATTTTATGGGTGGAGCTAGCATAATGATGTAACAGCGAGGCATAAGAAAGCAGTGTTTACGCCATGGAGGATTCACATCATGGGTGTGCAGAAACTGTGTGATGCTATTTAATAGTATACTGTAACCCCAAAGCAGCAAACATAGCCAACTATGACCATTAAATAATAAATGCAGCAACAGTTACCCCAGACACCAGAAAATAAACGCAATGTGGGCAACATGTCAGCACAAAATAAACGCAATGTGAGCAACATGTCAGCACAAAATAAACGCAATATAGGCAACATGTCAGCACAGAATCTGAGCACAATGTGAGCAACATGTCAGCACAAAATAAACGCAATGTGAGCAACATGTCAGCACAAAATAAACGCAATGTGGGCAACATGTCAGCACAAAATAAACGCAATGTGAGCTACATTTCAGCACAAAATAAACGCAATGTGAGCAACATGTCAGCAAAAAATAAACACAATGTGAGCAACATTTCAGTACAAAATAAACGCAATGTGAGCAACATGTCAGCACAAAATAAACGCAATGTGAGCAACATGTCAGCACAAAATAAACGCAATATGAGCAATATGTCAGCACAAAATAAACGCAATGTGAGAAACATGTCAGCACAAAATAAATGTAATGTGAGAAACATGTCAACACAAAATAAATGCAATGTGAGAAACATGTCAGCACAAAATAAACGCAATGTGAGAAACATGTCAGCACAAAATAAACGCAAAGTGAGAAACATGTCAGCACAAAATAAGCGCAATTTGGGCAGCATTTCACCCGGAAAAAAAAGCATTTACTCACCTGTCAGAAGTCTCCTCTCGCTCCTGGCCGGCCTCTGGCGCGCTGCTCCCGGGACCATCTTGCTCCTCCAGCAGTCTCCCGCGCTGACAGGCAGAGCAGGGCTACGGCAAGATGGCGCCCGAAGCCCTGTACTGGAGACAATTTGTGTGGGCTTTGGCAGCCATCTTCCCGTAGCCCTGCTTGCCTGCCGGAGACTATGCAAGCTGGAGTGGGGCTGCGGGTAATAATGAACTGGCACGGCATTTATAGAAGCCACAGCCAGTTCATACAGATACAGTGGCCAGAGTCCCGAGGCCGGGACATCCTGCTGCTAAAAGTGGGACGTTTCCTGGGACCTCATGCAGCCTGGGACAGCGCTCCCCGAAGGCGGGACCTGTCTCGGGTAAAGCGGGACTTATGGTCACCGTATGTAAGCATACTTCCTAATGTTTGAAGATAAGAAAGAGGGACACTTAAGCCACACCCCCTGTGCGGCCCTAAGCCACACCCCTACTTTTGCAAACATTATTAGACCTCCAAAACAGCACATAGGGTATCATTCATAAACAGGCTGTCGGTAGTGCGGGAAAACACCGTTCTTCTCCGCAACCGGTAATTAAGACTTCTGGGTGGCCATTCATAAAGAAGTCTGCCTGTTGCGGAAGAAGTGCGGAGGTTTTCTGGAGGAAGCTGGCGGTAGCATGGCGGTAGGCATGCGGAAACTTAAAAGCTGCCCGATTCCCTCCCTGCGCTGCTCTGTCTGATGCTGCTTGGGAGGTCCCTCCCATTCATTTATATGCATTCCGCCCGCCTATCGCTACTGTCGAGCAAGCGGTATTTTCCTTCCGGATACCGCTTGCTCTAATCTTTATGAATGGATGTGTTTGTTACTTTTTCTAGATTAATCTAGAAAAACTCCGCACAAGGCGGAAATGTATCGCTCTGTCACTTTTTCATGCGGAAAGAGCCTTTATGAATGGGGCTTATGCTGAGTGGTCGGGAAAGTCACCGGTGTTAAGCATTTCCGCATGCGGAAATGCTTTATGAATGATACCCATAGTCTGGCAATGTTACCTCCAGAACAGCACATAATCTGGCAACGTTACCTCCAGAACAGCACATAATCTGGCAACGTTACCTCCGGAACAGCATATTATCTGGCAACGTTACCTCCAGAACAGCACATATTCTGGCAACGTTACCTCAAGAACAGCACATAATATGCCAGCGTTACCTCCAGAACAGTACATAATCTGGCAACGTTACCTCCAGAACAGCACATAATATGGCAGCGTTACCTCCAGAACAGCACATAATCTGGCAGCGTTACCTCCAGAACAGCACATAATCTGGCAGCATTACCTCCAGAACAGCACATAATCTGTCAACGTTACCTCCAGAACAGCACATAATATGCCAGCGTTACCTCCAGAACAGCACATAATCTGGCAGCGTTACCTCCAGAACAGCACATAATCTGGCAGCGTTACCTCCAGAACAGCACATAATATGCCAGCGTTACCTCCAGATTTAGCAATGCTGGAGAGTGGGGCTAGCTGAGGGTCAGTAAGGGGGTTCAGCAGGGGCTAATGAAGCATGCTCAGTGGGGTTAGGGAAAAGTGAGGACTGGTGTGTGGGTGCAAGATTCTGAGAGAGCAGGAGTGGGGAGATGGGGTGAGTGGGCGCTGGTGTGTAGAGATGGCCCGAACCTCCGATTTTTGGTTCTCAAACTGGGTTCGCGAACTTCCGCGAAAGGTTCGGTTCACGTGAACTTTCGCGAACCGCAATAGACTTCAATGGGGAGGCAAACTTTGAAAACTAGAAACACTTATGCTGGCCACAAAAGTGATGGAAAAGATGTTTCAAGGGGTCTAACATCTGAGGGAAAAATCTGGATTTGACGCAAAGCAGCGTTTTAAGGGCAGAAATAACATTGAATGCTAAATTGCAGGCTTAAAGCGCTTTAAAACATCTTGCATGTGTATACATCAATCAGGGAGTGTAATTAGTGTACTGCTTCACACTGACACACCAAACTCACTGTGTAATGCACCGTAAACAGCTGTTTGTGTAGTGACGGCCGTGTTGGACTGGTGCGCACCATGGCGAGAGTTGCTCTTCCTCAGTGATATCAGGTAATGTCTGACTGTCTTATCAACTTTCAATGGTTCTTTCTCTACCATTGTTAAAGCTTACATCTATTTTTTTAACCACTTAAGGACCTAGGGCTTTCTACCCCTTAAGGACCGGCCACTTTTTTTCCATTCAGACCACTGCAGCTTTCACGGTTTATTGCTCGCTCATACAACCTACCACCTAAATGAATTTTGGCTCCTTTTCTTGTCACTAATAAAGCTTTCTTTTGGTGTGATTTGATTGCTCCTGCGATTTTTACTTTTTATTATATTCAGCAAAAAAGACATGAATTTTGGCAAAAAAATGATTTTTTTAACTTTCTGTGCTGACAGTTTTCAAATAAAGTAAAATTTCTGTATACATGCAGCGCGAAAAATGTGGACAAACATGTTTTTGATTAAAAAAAACCCATTCAGCGTATATTTATTGGTTTGGGTAAAAGTTATAGCGTTTACAAACTATGGTGCAAAAAGTGAATTTTCCCATTTTCAAGCATCTCTGACTTTTCTGACCCCCTGTCATGTTTCATGAGGGGCTAGAATTCCAGGATAGTATAAATACCCCCCAAATGACCCCATTTTGGAAAGAAGACATCCCAAAGTATTCACTGAGAGGCATAGTGAGTTCATAGAAGATATTATTTTTTGTCACAAGTAAGCGGAAAATGACACTTTGTGACCAAAAAAAAAAAAAAAAAAAGTTTCCATTTCTTCTAACTTGCGACAAAAAAAAATGAAATCTGCCACGGACTCACCATGCCCCTCTCTGAATACCTTGAAGGGTCTACTTTCCAAAATGGGGTCATTTGTGGGGTGTGTTTACTGTCCTGACATTTTGGGGGGTGCTAAATTGTAAGCACCCCTGTAAAGCCTAAAGGTGCTCATTGGACTTTGGGCCCCTTAGCGCAGTTAGGCTGCAAAAAAGTGCCACACATGTGGTATTGCCGTACTCAGGAGAAGTAGTATAATGTGTTTTGGGGTGTATTTTTACACATACCCATGCTGGGTGGGAGAAATATCTCTGTAAATGACAATTTTTTATTTTTTTTTACACACAATTGTCCATTTACAGAGTTATTTCTCCCACCCAGCATGGGTATGTGTAAAAATACACCCCAAAACACATTATACTACTTCTCCTGAGTACGGCGGTACCACATGTGTGGCACTTTTTTACACCCCAAGTACGCTAAGGGGCCCAAAGTCCAATGAGTACCTTTAGGATTTCACAGGTCATTTTGCGGAATTTTATTTCCAGACTACTCCTCACGGTTTAGGGTCCCTAAAATGCCAGGGCAGTATAGGAACCCCACAAATGACCCCATTTTAGAAAGAAGACACCCCAAGGTATTCCGTTAGGAGTATGGTGAGTTCATAGAAGATTTTATTTTTTGTCAAAAGTTAGCGGAAAATTGATTTTTATTGTTTTTTTCACAAAGTGTCATTTTCCACTAACTTGTGACAAAAAATAAAATCTTCTATGAACTCACCATACTCCTAACAGAATACCTTGGGGTGTCTTCTTTCTAAAATGGGGTCATTTGTGGGGTTCCTATACTGCCCTGGCATTTTAGGGGCCCTAAACCGTGAGGAGTAGTCTGGAAATCAAATTCCGCAAAATGACCTGTGAAATCCTAAAGGTGCTCATTGGACTTTGGGCCCTTTAGCGCAGTTAGGGTGCAAAAAAGTGCCACACATGTGGTATCGCCGTACTCGGGAGAAGTAGTACAATGTGTTTTGGGATGTATTTTTACACATACCCATGCTGGGTGGGAGAAATAACTCTGTAAATGGACAATTGTGTGTAAAAAAATCAAAAGATTGTCATTTACAGAGGTATTTCTCCCACCCAGCATGGGTATGTGTAAAAATACACCCTAAAACACATTGTACTACTTCTCCCGAGTACGGCAATACCACATGTGTGGCACTTTTTTGCACCCTAACTGCGCTAAAGGGCCCAAAGTCCAATGAGTACCTTTAGGATTTCACAGGTCATTTTGCGGAATTTGATTTCCAGACTACTCCTCACGGTTTAGGGCCCCTAAAATGCCAGGGCAGTATAGGAACCCCACAAATGACCCCAGTATGGTGAGTTCATAGAAGATTTTATTTTTTGTCACAAGTTAGTGGAAAATGACACTTTGTGAAAAAAACAATAAAAATCAATTTTCCTCTAACTTTTGACAAAAAATAAAATCTTCTATGAACTTACCATACTCCTAACAAAATACCTTGGGGTGTCTTCTTTCTAAAATGGGGTCATTTGTGGGGTTCCTATACTGCCCTGGCATTTTAGGGGCCCTAAACCGTGAGGCGTAGTCTGGAAATCAAATTCCGCAAAATGACCTGTGAAATCCTAAAGGTACTCATTGGACTTTGGGCCTTTTAGCGCAGTTAGGGTGCAAAAAAGTGCCACACATGTGGTATTGCCGTACTCGGGAGAAGTAGTACAATGTGTTTTGGGGTGTATTTTTACACATACCCATGCTGGGTGGGAGAAATACCTCTGTAAATGACAATCTTTTGATTTTTTTACACACAATTGTCCATTTACAGAGTTATTTCTCCCACCCAGCATGGGTATGTGTAAAAATACACCCCAAAACACATTGTACTACTTCTCCCGAGTACGGCGATACCACATGTGTGGCACTTTTTTGCACCCTAACTGCGCTAAAGGGCCCAAAGTCCAATGAGTACCTTTATGATTTCACAGGTCATTTTGCGGAATTTGATTTCCAGACTACTCCTCACGGTTTAGGGCCCCTAAAATGCCAGGGCAGTATAGGAACCCCACAAATGACCCCATTTTAGATAGAAGACACCCCAAGGTATGCCATTAGGAGTATGGTGAGTTCATAGAAGATTTTATTTTTTGTCAAAAGTTAGCGGAAAATTGATTTTTATTGTTTTTTTCACAAAGTGTCATTTTCCGCTAACTTGTGACAAAAAATAAAATCTTCTATGAACTCACCATACTCCTAACGGCATACCTTGGGGTGTCTTCTTTCTAAAATGGGGTCACTTGTGGGGTTCCTATACTGCCCTGGCATTTTAGGGGCCCTAAACCGTGAGGAGTAGTCTGGAAATCAAATTCCGCAAAATGACCTGTGAAATCCTAAAGGTACTCATTGGACTTTGGGCCCTTTAGCGCAGTTAGGGTGCAAAAAAGTGCCACACATGTGGTATCGCCGTACTCGGGAGAAGTAGTACAATGTGTTTTGGGGTGTATTTTTACACATACCCATGCTGGGTGGGAGAAATAACTCTGTAAATGGACAATTGTGTGTAAAAAAATCAAAAGATTGTCATTTACAGAGGTATTTCTCCCACCCAGCATGGGTATGTGTAAAAATACACCCCAAAACACATAATACTACTTCTCCCGAGTACGGCGATACCACATGTGTGGCACTTTTTTGCACCCTAACTGCGCTAAGGGGCCCAGAGTCCAATGAGTACCTTTAGGCTTTACAGGGGTGCTCACAATTTAGCACCCCGCCCACTTGCCAGGACAGTTAACAAACCCCACAAATGACCCCATTTTGGAAAGAATACACAACAAGGTATTCCATGAGGGTAATGGTGAGGTCATTGAAAATTTTATTTTTTGTCACAAGTAAACGGAAAATGACACTTTGTTAAAAAAAAATTTAAAAAAAATTCTGCTAACTTGTGACAAAAACTAAAATCTTTTATGAACTCACCGTGCACCTCACATAATACTTTAGGGTGTCCTCTTTCCAAAATGGGGTCATTTGTGGAGTCTGTCCTGGCATTTTAGGGTCTCTGCAATCATTACATGTATGGCCAGTATTAGGAGTTTCTGCTATACTCCTTATATTGGGTATACAAGTAATGCACTCTGGGCTGAAAGGAAAAATGAACGGCAAACATACCTTGCTCCACATCAATGGCAGATCTTCCTCCACATCAATGGCAGTGATAACCTCAGGAGAGAGACACCCCGTGCCACCCTGCACTCAGGGTGAGCCACCAACTTATGTGACTGGGCCTCAGAACTTTAGTATACAGCATTATGCCTGTAGGATACAGCAATATGCCTGCCAATAGAGATGACTCTGTGTGGCATTAAAGCATCATCATAGGCCCAAATCACATATAAACCGGGGGTGTCCACACTCAAGGGAAATTCAAACATGCCGTCTTATATCGCCAACCCAGGACAGATCAGCAATATCAAGCATGGAAACCGATCCTTCTTCCCACTTTTATGCTTACCCGTTTGGTCTTCAAGCTTACCTCTCCTCTCCCTGCGACAATGTGCGAAAGACCACTGAGTGTGTGCCTACTCCTGTGTCTGGAGTTCCCTAGGTTCTAATAGTGTACCTGCTCGTGGTACCTCTCAAAACACGGCCCTACGCATAGACCAGGCTGGTCAGGACAGCGGGGACAATAAAAACTGGTGTCATTCCTTCTTCCAGTCCTGCTGCAGACACGACAACGTTTTCTTCGGATGCGTTGACCTGGGGCACACGGAATCTGATAGGCGTAATGCCTACCATGCAGTCGGCTAGTTGCATCTGGGGGGGGGGGCCTGGCACCTCGAGTCCTGGATACAGGATGTCCAGAATGATCTGTTCCTGAAATTGGAGGAAAGATCCAGTTCTCCCAGCCTTACTGTAGAGAACAAAGCTGTTGTAAACTGCCAATTGAATCAGATAAAAAGACACTTTCTTATACCAGCGTCTTGTTTTCCGGGTCATTAAATAGGGCGCTAACCTCTGGTCATTGAAGTCCACCCCTCCCATGTTGACATTATATTCGTGGACGACAAGGGGCTTTTCAATGACCTTAGTTGCCCGTTGAATTTGGACTGTCGTGTCTGTGTGAATGGTGGACAGAAAGTAAACGTCCCTCTTGTCCCTCCATTTCACCGCGAGCAGGTCTTCAGTACGCAAGGCGGCCCTCTGCCCCCGTTGAAGTCTGGTGGTAACGAGCCGTTGGGGGAAGCCCTGGCGACTAGGCCGCGCAGTGCCACAGCATCGGATTCCTTCTAACTTTAAGTGCTGAAAGAGGGCCACACTTGTGTAATAATTGTCCACAAAAAGATGGTACCCCTTCCGGAACAAGGGTGACACCAAGTCCCACACAACCTTTCCACTGCTCCCCAGGTAGTCAGGGCATCCGACCGGCTCCAATTTTGAGCCTTTTCCCTCATAGACCCTAAAACGACATGTATAGCCTGTGGCCCTTTCACAGAGCTTATACAGTTTCACCCCATACCGGGCGCGCTTGCTTGGGATGTACTGTTTGATGCCAAGGCGCCCGGTAAAGCGTAAGAGGGACTCGTCTACGCAGATGTTCTGTTCAGGGATATAAGCATCTGCAAATGTTGAGGACAGGTGGTCTATGAGGGGCCGAATTTTGTGGAGCCGGTCATAAGCAGGGTCTCCCCTTTCATGACAGGTTTCGTCGTCGTTGAAGTGCAGGAAGCGCAGGATGGACTCAAATCGTGTCCTGGACATGGCAGCAGGGTACAAGGGAACATGATGTACTGGGTTCATAGACCAATACGACCGCAATACATTCTGTTTCATTAGTCCCAAGTGAAGGATAAGGGCCAAAAAGATTTTAATGTCGGAAACTTGGACTGGTTTCCACTCGAAAGGCTGGGCATACATGCTCTCCGGGTGCTCGGTGATGAATTGTGTGGCTTTACGGTTGGTCTCAACCACAATTAAGTCCAAGAGAACCTGGGTGATGAACAGCTGCAAAAATTCTAGGGCCGTTCCTAGATGAGCTGTCGCCACCGGGACTCCAGACTGGGCGGTGAAAGGGGGCACTACGGGTGCGGCGGAATCAGGGGATTGCCAATCTGGTTGTGCCAGCACCTCTGGGAGTCTATGGGTACTACGGGCCCGTCTTCTTCTTGGTGGCTGCGACGGGGGTACTACTGCACTTGCCACCGTACCAGTTTCAACTTCCATGCTGACGCTCACCACTTCGCCAGGGTCTACGGAAGCACTGGCACTAAGTCCAGGAGATGCTGCGCTGCTGGTGCCTGCCTCACCAAGAAAACTATCAACAGCGCTAGCACCACCCTGCTGCCCTTGAGGCGGATCCTGCGCCACCTGCGGTCTAACGACTTGGGGTCTGGTACGCCTGGCTCTAGCCGGGACCATAGCCTCGTCATCACTATCGGTCAGGGAACCACTGCTTTCTACAGGTTCAAATTCGGACCCGGAAGATTCGACGGATGATTCTTCCCAAAAGAACTCATCCGACTGGTCCATGTACCTGTATACCTCGTCATCGGAAAGCCCCCTTCTTGCCATTTTGGATTGCTAAATTTATGGGGTTTTCCTCCGAGACTACCCAGAAAAAAAGAGCACCTACCTAGCAAAAAGGGAGTATTTGAGAGGTATTGGGGTTGGTGGGAAGTGGGGTCTCAGAGGCAATCAAACAATCACAGGACAATCAAATACAATTACAGCACAATCGACTCCAATCACAGCACAATCAAATCTGATGCACTCGGAAGGTGATGGGGGGAGGGTGGGATTGGGTGTGGCGGGAAGTGGGGTCTCAGGCAATCAAACAATCACGGGGCAATCGAAGCCGATCACGGGACAATCAAATACAATTACAGCACAATCGAATCCAATCACAGCCCAATCAAATCTGATGCACTCGGAAGGTGATGGGGGGAGGGTGGGATTGAGTGTGGCGGGAAGTGGGGTCTCAGGCAATCAAACAATCACGGGGCAATCAAAGCAGATCACGGGACAATCAAATACAATTACAGCACAATCGACTCCAATCACAGCACAATCAAATCTGATGCACTCGGAAGGTGATGGGGGGAGGGTGGGATTGGGTGTGGCGGGAAGTGGGGTCTCAGGCAATCAAACAATCACGGGGCAATCGAAGCAGATCACGGGACAATCAAATACAATTACAGCTCAATCGACTCCAATCACAGCACAAGCAAATCTGATGCACTCGGAAGGTGGTGGTTGGAGGTGGTGGGGGTGGGGGGGGGGAGGGTGGGGTTGGGTGTGGTGGGGGGGGGGGGGAGGGGGGGGTTGGGTGTGGTGGGAAGTGGGGTCTCAGGCAATCAAACAATCACGGGACAATCGAAGCAGATCACGGGACAATCAAATACAATCGCAGCACAATCAAATACAAGCGCAGCACAATCGAATACAAGCGCAGCACAGTCAAATACAATGCACTTGGACGGTGATTAGGGAGGGGGCCTGAGGGCGATTTGAGGGGGGTGGGGGGTTGATCAGGAGCCTGCACGGGGCAGACTGAGTCCTGATCTGATGAGAGGCAGACACAGGGGGTTACTGATCAAAGATCAGTTAGGGATTGCTGGGGAGGACAGATGTAAACAAAGAGCAGGGGATGTAATCAGAAGGGGGGTATGAGGGCAATCGAGGGCCTGGGCAGGTGATCGGTTACCCCCGCGGGGCAGTTAGGGTCTGCTCTGATGGGTGGGGGTGCTGAGGGGTGATGGACAGGTGATAGACAGGTGATCAGAGGGGGATCAGAGGGTAAGGTAGCTGTATACAGATGTATACAGTATACAGGGGGGTAGTCTGGGATGGGGTGTGGGGGTGATCTAAAGGTAGGGGGGGAGGATCAGGGGTGACTAGGAGGCAGTTAGGGACCTAAACTAAGGGGCAGCGTCGCTAGTTAGTGGCAGGTGAGGGGGGTGGGGGTTTTGTAGGGGTGCAAGGGTGCTAGGCAGGGGTCTGCTGGGGTGATCAGGGGGGGTATGAGGCCTGGGGTGGGTGATCAGTGAGGCTGAGGTCAAAAAAAGCTGTTTGCTGGATACACTTACGAGTGGTTCCTCCTCGCTGGTGGTCTCTGCAACAATGAGACCACGAGGCGAGGAGGAAGCACGTATAAGGCACTTTGTTTACCTAACAAAGTGCCTTATACTTTCTGATTGGCCCATTGTATGGATTCCTCCGCTCGCCGGCTCTGCTAAGTGGCCGGCGAGCAGAGGCAAAATGCCAGGCTTCCGACTCCCGGCGGAGGATCGCGTCACTGATGACGCGATCGCTCTGCCCATGCCCCTACAAGGACCGCCGCCATTTGTCTATACGGCGGTCCTTGCGGGGTGCGCTTCCCGGCCGCCATTTGTATATACGGCGGTCGGGAAGTGGTTAAATACTTGTTCTGCTTGCTGTTCAGTACCTGCAACGAGAATCTTATGGAGGGCAAGTCTGCCATTGCGACTGACCACGGGTAATGGCCGGGGAATCCTGGTTCGATTCTGATCTGGAGTGGGAGCCTAAGAAACGGCTACCACCCCCGCACATCCAAGGAAGGCAGCAGGCATGGCATGCACGTCCCGAGGTAGTGACCAAAAATAACAATACAGGAGGACTTTCAAGGCCCTGCTGTATATGTGAAATGAATCAACTTTAAATCCTTTAATGAGGATCTGTTATGGCGGGCAAGTCTGATGGTGCCTTCACTGCGAATCACCAGGTTGGTCACCTCCTTAAGGAGGCGAGAATCTGTTTTGGAGGGAAAGTCCGCCATTGTGAGTGACCACGCGTAATGGCCGGGGAATCCTGGTTCGATTCCGGTCTGGAGTGGGAGCCTAAGAAGCGGCTACCAACCCCGCACATCCAAGGAAGGCAGCAGGCATGGCATGCACATCCCGAGTTAGTGACCAAAAGTAACAATACAGGAGGACTTTCGAAGCCCTGCTGTATATGTGAAATGAATCAACTTTAAATCTTTTAATGAGAATCTGTTATGGAGGGCAAGTCTGATGGTGCCTTCACTGCGACTCACCAGGTTGGTCACCTCCTCAAACGGCCGCATGAGCCTGCATGCATTTCGCATCAGTGTCCAGTTGTTGGGCCACAACATCCCCATCTCCCCAGATTGTGTCCTTCTACTGTAATTGTACAGGTACTGGGTAACGGCTTTCTCCTGTTCTAGCAGGCAAGAGAACATGACCAGGGTTGAATTCCAGCGAGTCGGGCTATCACATATCAAGCGTTTCACCGGCAAGTTGTTTCTCTGCTGAATGTCCGCAAAGCGTGCCACTGAACACAACAGGTAGGTATATGCAGTGATGAGGTGGGTTCACTGAACACAACAGGTAGGTATATGCAGTGATGAGGTGGGTTCACTGAACACAACAGGTAGGTATATGCAGTACTGGGTATTACAATGTGCACCTGTCACACACACAGGTAGTCACTGAATGCGCTGGGCCTAGCTGGCAGTGGCACACACACAGTATGAATTAGCAAGGTTGTCTATGCAACACAAGTGTCAGTGGGACACACAGAAAATAAACTAGATCACAAGAACAAGATTAGCTCTCAAAAGAGCTGTTGTGGGGTGCTATTTTAGCAATAAGAATCAGCAAGGAGCAAGCTAACAAGCCTACAACAGCCTAACTAATCTTTCCATATGAGAGAGTCTGATGCAGCTGTCCCTTCTCTAATTAATACAGGCACACGAGTGAGTGTAATGGCCGGCGGAGCCTGCCTTTTATAAGGGGGGGGGGGGGGGGGTGAGTGGCTCCACTAGGGAGTGTAGCCTGATTGGCTACAATGTGCCTGCTGACTGTGATGTAGAGGGCTAAAGTTGACCCTAATGGTGCACTATGGGGGCGAACCGAACTTCCGGGAAAGTTCGCCTTACATAGCGAACTTTCGCCTGGAACCGTTCGCCGGCGAACTGTTTGGGCCATCTCTACTGGTGTGTGGGGGAAAGAGGTTCTCAGAGAGCATGAGTGGGGAGATGGGGTGAGTGAGGGCTGATGTGTGTGGGGGAAGGGTTCTGAGAGAGCATGAGTGGGGAGATGGGGTGATTGAGGGCTGATGTGTGTGGGAAGGGTTCTGAGAGAGCAGGAGTGGGGAGATAGGGTGAGTGAGGGCTGATGTGTGGGGGAAGGGTTCTGAGAGAGCATGGGCTGGGAAGATGGGGTGAGAGAGGGCTGGTGTGTGGGGGAAGGGTTCTGAGAGAGCATGAGTTGGGAGATGGGGTGAGAGAGGGCTGGTGTGTGGGGGAAGGGTTCTGAGAGAGCATGAGTTGGGAGATGGGGTGAGAGAGGGCTGGTGTGTGGGGGAAGGGTTCTGAGAGAGCATGAGTGGGGAGATGAGGGGAGTGAGGGCTGGTGTGTGGGGGAAGGGTTCTGAGAGAGCAGGAGTGGGGAGATGGGGTGAGTGAGGGCTGGTGTGTGGGGGAAGGGTTCAGAGAGAGCATGGGCTTGGGGAGAGGGGGTGAGTGAGGGCTGGTGTGTGGGGGAAGGGTTCTGAGAGAGCATGAGTGGTAAGATGGGGTGAGTGAGGGCTGATGTGCGGGAGAATGGTTCAGAGAGAGCATGGGCTTGGGGAGAGGGGGTGAGTGAGGGCTGGTGTGTGGGGGAAGGGTTCTGAGAGAGCATGAGTGGTGAGATGGGGTGAGTGAGGGCTGATGTGTGGGGGAAGGGTTCAGAGAGAGCATGGGCTTGGGGAGAGGGGGTGAGTGAGGGCTGGTGTGTGGGGGAAGGGTTCTGAGAGAGCATGAGTGGTGAGATGGGGTGAGTGAGGGCTGATGTGCGGGGGAATGGTTCAGAGAGAGCATGGGCTTGGGGAGAGGGGGTGAGTGAGAGCTGGTGTGTGGGGGAAGGGTTCTGAGAGAGCATGAGTTGGGAGATGGGGTGAGAGAGGCCTGGTGTGTGGGGGAAGGGTTCTGAGAGAGCATGAGTGGGGAGATGAGGGGAGTGAGGGCTGGTGTGTGGGGGAAGGGTTCTGAGAGAGCAGGAGTGGGGAGATGGGGTGAGTGAGGGCTGGTGTGTGGGGGAAGGGTTCAGAGAGAGCATGAGTGGGGAGATGAGGGGAGTGAGGGCTGGTGTGTGGGGGAAGGGTTCTGAGAGAGCATGAGTGGTGAGATGGGGTGAGTGAGGGCTGATGTGCGGGGGAATGGTTCAGAGAAAGCATGGGCTTGGGGAGAGGGGGTGAGTGAGGGCTGGTGTGTGGGGGAAGGGTTCTGAGAGAGCATGAGTGGGGAGATGAGGGGAGTGAGGGCTGGTGTGTGGGGGAAGGGTTCTGAGAGAGCAGGAGTGGGGAGATGGGGTGAGTGAGGGCTGGTGTGTGGGGGAAGGGTTCAGAGAGAGCATGAGTGGGGAGATGAGGGGAGTGAGGGCTGGTGTGTGGGGGAAGGGTTCTGAGAGAGCATGAGTGGTGAGATGGGGTGAGTGAGGGCTGATGTGCGGGGGAATGGTTCAGAGAAAGCATGGGCTGGGGAGAGGGGGTGAGTGAGGGCTGGTGTGTGGGGGAAGGGTTCTGAGAGAGTATGAGTGGTGAGATGGGGTGTGTGAGGGCTGATGAGCGGGGAAATGGTTCAGAAAGAGCATGGGCTGGGGGAGAAGGGGTGAGTGAAGGCTGGCTTAAGACACTTGGAGAGCATAAAGAGCAGAGCTCATATATTTTTGGAGGGAGAAAGTGAAAGCTGGCTGGATGTACAAGAGGGGCATTATCTAGACAATGATCAGCCACTTCCCATTCAAATTTCCCTCTTTCTCCATTATCCTCTCTGAGGGGGTGGGGCTTGAGACAAGGAAGCAGCCCATCATCACATCTCTACCTTCTCTCCTTCCAGCCCCTGTGCTCTCACAAGCAGGAAACTACAGGCAGCCAGTAAGTGCTGAACTGAGATCTGTGGGCTGGCTGCAGCGAGGTGTGGGAAGGTGATTATACAGAGGTCTGTGAGCTGTACAGCAGTCAGGGCGGGCTATCATGGACTTCTTGGGGCGGAGATATCACGGAACTCTGAGTACAAAGCTATTAGGCTCACAGAGCATCGGGAAGGAGGAGGAGAGAGGAGGAGCAGGCTGCACAGTGTTGCTGGCTATGGAGAGGGTGAGAGAAGGTCAGGGAGGGAGGAGGAAAGCAGCATTTGACAAGCAGGAGGTGGGACCCGAGACCAGGGGGCGTATACTGGGATAGTCCCACCCAAATCAGGGCCGCCGACGGCCCTGCCACTGACTCACAAGTTGTTGCCGTCCCTGCTGCTGACTCACATGCGTGCAGAGCGGCAGGCGGAGAACGAATCTCAGTGCGCCACTGCCTATGTAAACAGTAGCCACGTGTCTCTTTGTGTGTCAGCTGATCAGCCGACATGCCAAACTCCGATTGGTCAGGCCCTGTATTTGATCCAGGTGAGCACTTCAGTCTGTGCCCGTGATAGCCTATGCTGGGCTTGTTGCTGAGGTTGCGCTCACACCAAGTGCTTGTCTTGCTGCGGACTTCTGTCTGTCTCTTGACCAAGCTTCTTGCAGATTGGATAACCTGTTACCAACCTGGCTTGCACTTGACTACATTTCTCTACTGATCACCTGTTATCGACCCGGCTTGTTAAAGGACTTTGCATGAACGCTGCCTGCCCTGATTCTGGCCTGATTGACCACGCATCTGTATTGTGATTACACTTTCGTCTGGATTGCCTCAGTCCATAGGCCTCAGGTGACTATTCAAGTATACTGTGTCTGCATTTCCTTGCTGTGTTTGGCGATTGCTATTTGCCAGGCTGTATGCTACATCTGCCTGCAGGGTTTTGTAGTATTGTTGCTAGGCAGGAGTTTACCCAGGTGTTAGGGCTGGGTTATAGGTCAGTCATAAGAGCATACAGTCTGACCTATAGCAGGTAGCCAGACAAGCCTGACAGGTGAACTGAAAATTGGGAATCAAAAACTCAACTTAGTCTTGAGTAAGCACAGACTAGTTTTTACAAAATATAACATAACCATCATAGCTTGACTGTGGGCGCTCACTTTCTCTCTTCCCCCTCCCCCCTATTTGTGTTTGTTTGCTAAAACCTCATTTGCCCATTGCCATGAATATGTTATTGGCGTGTTTGTATTGCCTTGCGTGTGGCAGAGATGTACATTAATCACCAGAGGTTTGGGCAGTCCTCGGCTGTGGCTTAGAGAATGCAGAAGTATGCAGGAACAGCGTCAGACTTCACACTTAGCTGCACACTTAGACCAGTGCAGATCAATACTAAAAGCTAACACGTCGCAAGTTCATGTAACAGCGAAAATCGCTGCAATCTCCTCTACAGGTAAGGTGACCTTTACAGAGAAACACACTCTGCTCCACAAGAGTTTGTGGGGCGTTTATGGGACAAAGGATTCATTTTTACAGTCTGGAGATTGAGGGTTACTGGGGTTGTTACTATTAATATTATGCAGTTACTTAACTCTGATCCTTTTTGCAGCTCTTCACATGGTATATTGGATAATTTATGCCACTAACTGTCCATCAGAGGAGCTCACAATCTAATCCTACCATAGTCATAGTCTAATGTCCTACCATATTATTATTATGTATTTATATAGCACTGACATCTTCTGCAGCACATTAAAGAGTACAATAGTCATGTCACTGACTGTCCTCAGAGGAGCTCATGATCTAATCCCTACCATGGTCATAGTTTCTTGTCCTACCATATTATTATTATGTATTTATATAGTACTGGCATATTCTGCAGCACATTACAGAGTACACAGTCATGTCACTGGCTGTCCTCAAAGGGGCTTAAAATCTGATCCTATCATAGTAATAGTTTATTGTTCTACCATATTATTATAACTATTATTATGTATGTATTTATATAGCACTGGCAACTTTGGCAGCACTTTACAGAGTACATAGTCAGTCATGCCACTGACTGTCCACAGAGGAGCTAACACTCTCACTCATAGTCAAAGTGTAATGTCCTACCTACTATTATTATGTATTTATATAACATGTCTCAGGTGTAAATGGGGAGCAGTTGTGTTAAATGTGGTGTTATCACTCTCACACACTCTCATGCTGGTCACTAGAAATTTAACATGGCACCTCATAGCAGAGAACTCTGAGGATCTTTCAGGATACCCGAAGTGACATGTGACATGATGAGATAGACATGTGTATATACAGTGCCTAGCACACAAATAACTATGCTGTGTTCCTTTTTTTCTTTCTCTGCCTGAAAGAGTTAAATATCAGGTATGTAAGTGGCTGACTCAGTCCTGACTCAGACAGGAAGTGACTACAGTGTGACCCTCCCTGATAAGAAATTCAAACAATAAAACACTTTCCTAGCAGAAAATGGCTTCTGAGAGCAAGAAAGAGATAAAAAGGGGAAAATCTTATCAGTGAGGGTCACACTGTAGTCACTTCCTGTCTGAGTAAAGACTGAGTCAGCTGCTTACATACCTGATATTTAACTCTTTCAGGCAGAGAAAGAAAAAAAGGAACACAGCATAGCCATTTGTGTGCTAGGCACAGTACATACACATGTCTATCTCATCGTGTCATATGTCAGTTCGGGTATCCTTTAAGTCCTGTATGTTGCTTGTATGTGCCAAAAGTAATTCCGGGTGACCGGGACCAACCCTGCCATACTTGGTCGAACAAAATTGATTCTGATTAAAAAATTGTTGCTCTACATAAAGGTAGCCTAGGATATAAGAAGATTGCCAACTTCCTAACAATGAGCGGCAGCATGGCAGCCAAAACCATACAGCGGGCTAACAGAACAGGTTCCACTTAAAACAGGCCTTGCCATGGTTGACCAAAGAAGTTGTGTGCAGGTGTTAAGTATTATATCCAGAGGTTGTCTTATGTAAATATACAGTGGGTTGCAAAAGCATTCGGCCCCCTTGAAGTTTTCCACATTTTGTCATATTACTGCCACAAACATGCATCAATTTTATTGGAATTCCACATGAAAGGCCAATACAAAGTGGTGTACATGTGAGAAGTGGATCGCAAATCATACATCATTCCAAACATTTTTTACAAATAAATAACTGCAAAGTGGGGTGTGCATAATTATTCAGCCCCCTGAGTCAATACTTTGTAGAACCACCTTTTGCTGCAATTACAGCTGCCAGTCTTTTAGGGTATGTCTCTACCAGCTTTGCACATCTAGAGACTGAAATCCTTGCCCATTCTTCTTTGCAAAACAGCTCCAGCTCAGTCAGATTAGATGGACAGCGTTTGTGAACAGCAGTTTTCAGATCTTGCCACAGATTCTCGATTGGATTTAGATTTGGACTTTGACTGGGCCATTCTAACACATAGATATGTTTTGTTTTAACCTCCTTGGCGGTAATCCCGAGCTGAGCTCGGGGTATGCCGCCGGAGGTCGCCGCACAGGCCCTGCTGGGCCGATTTCGTTTCTGAAAAAAGCAGCACACGCAGCTGGCACTTTGCCAGCCGCGTGTGCTGCCCGATCGCCGCCGCTCCGCGGCGATCCGCCGCGTGCAGCGGCGAAAGAGGGTCCCCCCAGCCGCCCGAGCCCAGCGCAGCCGGAACAAACAGTTCCGGCCGGCTCTAGGGGCTGGATCGGGCGGCTCTGACGTCAGGACGTCGACTGACGTCCATGACGTCACTCCGCTCGTCGCCATGGCGACGAGGAAAGCGAAACAAGATAGGCCGCTCATTGCGGCCTATCTTGTTACTTTCGATTGCCGGAGGCGATCGAAAGTACGCTTCCGGAGCGCCCTCTAGTGGGCTTTCATGCAGCCAACTTTCAGTTGGCTGCATGAAATATTTTTTTTTTTAATTAAAAAAAAACCACATTGCAGCCTCCCTGGCAAAATAAATAAACCGCCAGGGAGGTTAAACCATTCCATTGTTGCCTTGGCTTTATGTTTAGGGTCATTGTCCTGCTGGAAGGTGAACCTTCACCCCTATCTCAAGTCTGTTGCAGTCTCCAAGAGGTTTTCTTCCAAGTTTGCCCTGTATTTGGCTCCATCCATCTTCCCATCAACTCTGTCCAGCTTCCCTGTCTCTGCTGTAGAGATGCCCCCCCGAGCATGATGCTGCCACCACCATATTTGGCAGTGGGGATGGTGTGATCAGAGTGATGTGCAGTGTTAGTTTTCCGCCACACATAGCGTTTTGCATTTTGGCCAAAAAGTTCCATATTGGTCTCATCTGATCAGAGCACCTTCTTCCACATGGTTGCTGTGTCCCCCACATGGCTTGTGGCAAACTGCAAACGGGACTTCTTATGCTCTCTGTCAACAATGCCTTTCTTCTTGCCACTCTTCCATAAAGGCCAATTTTGTACAGTGCATGACTAATAGTTGTCCTATGGACAGAGTCTCCCACCTGAGCTGTAGAGCTCTGCAGCTCGTCCAGAGTCACCATGGGCCTCTTGACTGCATTTCTGATCAGCGCTCTCCTTGTTCGGCCTGTGAGTTGAAGTGGATGGCCTTGTCTTGGTAGGTTTACAGTTGTGCCATACTCCTTCCATTTCTGAATGATCGCTTGAACAGTGCTCCGTGGGATGTTCAAGGCTTTGGAAATCTTTTTGTAGCCTAAGCCTGCTTTACATTTCTCAATAACTTGATCTCTGACCTGTCTGGTGTGTTTTTTGGACTTCACGGTGTTGTTGCTCCCAATATTCTCTTAGACAACCTCTGAGGCCCTCACGGAGCAGCTGTATTTGTACTGACATTAGATTACACACAGGTGCACTCTATTTAGTCATTAACACTCATCAGGCAATGTCTATAGGAAACTGACTGCACTCAGATCAAAGGGGGCCGAATAATTATGCACACACCACTTTGCAGTTATTTATTTGTAAAAAATCTTTGGAGTCATGTATGATTTTCGTTCCACGTCTCACGTGTACACCACTTTGTGTTGGTCTTTCATGTGGAATTCCAATAAAATTGATCAATGTTTGTGGCAGTAATATGACAAAATGTGGAAAATTTCAAGGGGGCCGAATACTTTTGCAACTCACTGTATGTATGAATGTTGGCAGCAGGCCCGGATTTACATTACAGTAGCCTATAGGCACAGATTTACTGGCACCCTAGACTTCACCCTTCATGAACCTACAAACCCCCACCAAACCACAGCCCAAGTGTGCTGGCTGTCCCAGCTGTCACTTCTCCCTTACTTCCCTTGCCCGTGATAGGTAGCTACTGGTGCCCCTTAGTATTAGGTAGCCAGAGCTATCCTCAATATTGAGGTTCCTCTAGCTTCATAGTATTTAGTAGCTAGATGTGCCTCCAAGTATTAAATAGCTAGAGGTGCCCGACTGAAGGGAGATCTCGTCAGTGGAATGCCGAGACCCGGGTGAGTAATCTCTCATTTACACTCACTCATCTACCCTAACGCACTGGACTCTGCATAGGTAAGACAGGAGGGAGGAACTTGGGGAGGGGAGTGAGACACTTTTCCATCATCAGGCGCCTGTGGGTGCGTGCCTATAGTGCCTTATGGTAAATCCAGCCCTGGTTGGCAGCATTGTTGCAGAGGTTAAAGGGGTGGGGAGAACCTTGTCAGTGTTTAGACCATATGCCCACATCACGTCAAATTGGTTTACACGGCTGTTGTCACAAAGAGAAGCCTCTGCGAAAGATGATGCTCAAGAAAGCCTCCAGTGTGCCAAAGACAAGCAGACTAAGGGCATGGATTACTGAAACCATGTCCTGTGGTCTGATGAGATCAAGATAAACTTAATTGATTCAGATGGTGTCAAGCATGTGTGGTGGCAACCAGGTGAGGAGTACAAAGACTAGTGTGTCTTGCCTACAGTCCAGCATGGTGGAAATGTCATGTTTTGGAGCTGCATGAGTGCTGCTGGGACTGGGGAGCTACAGTTCACTGAGGGAACCATGAATGTTAACATGAACTGTGACATACTGAAGCAGAGCATTCAGATCTGGGACACAAGGCAGTATTCCAACATGATAATGACCCCAGTGGAAAGGTACCGAACTTGCCAAGCATATCTCCAGACCTTCACCCTATTGAGCATCTGTGGGGCATCCTCGATGACAGAGGGATTTGATTCCCAAAAAAGTGACAGTCCCTCTGAAAAAGGGACAGTTAAGCACTTTGCATACTTACCTCACACTACGGACATTTGTAGCCTCTCTACATTTCATTTCTGAAAATCAAATTGGTGTTACACCAATCAGCAAGTTTTCCTCACAGCGGAGTTTGCATTTCAGGTATGCTGTAACTGTTCCCTCAAGAGATTCTTCGAGCAAATCTGAACTCGTGAACTTATTATCTAGCGGAAAAACTTTGTCTGATTAGTTTCCTCCACTTAGTAAGATAATTTGACCTCTATTAACATTTCTCGCCAAATGGACCATTCTGATTACATTACTTTGCACTGAGCACCTTTTCAAGTGCCACACAGGCATAGTGTTCAGCGTTAGTCTAAACACTTATACACTCGGCTGTACCTTGCGAGATCAAATAACAGCTAGCATCAACATTTCAGATATCAGCTCATAATTACTAAATTAGATTGTTGCTGTTCATTATTTTTTGAAGTGACTTTTTGATGTTCTCTAAACAGAACTTGATTCATGCAGAACTGGATTCATGCTGTGTGGGCCTCTTCCTCTTCCCCACAAATTGTATGGTTGGAACTCCCCCATACCCCATATCCATATATGAGCAGCCTTCCTCTACGGGACATAACAGCTCAGTTTCCTTAAGAAAACTACCTTTAACAAGGAACTTCAGCCTAAACAAACATATTGTCATTAAGTTACATTAGTTATGTTAATTAAAATAGATAGGTAAAATAATCTCTTACCCACCCTGTTTTAAAAGAACAGGCACAGGTTTGTGATTTCACGAGGGCAGCCACCTTTTTGGTTGAAAGGAGGTGACAGGGAGCATGAGACACAGTTCCACCTGTCCTGTGTCCTGATTACCCCTTCCAGCTGCTAGGCAACGAGAACAACAACATCAGAAATCACATCATGCTTTGCACAGCATCAGGGGAAAATGCCTGGACAGTTTTCTTTGATGGGGCAGAGCTTAGCTTCTAAGCAGCTAAAAATTAGGCTAGGGTATGAAAAACAAAGTTCTGATGCTGTGAACCTGTTAAAGAAACACCAAGCCTTTTCAGTCCTGCTGAGTAGATTTTTAGTCTGGAGGTTCCCTTTAAGTTTAATACTTACCTTAGTAAAGCGAAGGCATGGTGAAGCATTGTGTAGCGTTGAGGCTGCTACTTTAGCTAAAAGGCTTTCAATTTGTGATATGAGGTGATATGTTATTGTTTATGTAGATGATTGCACTATGTACCCCTGACAAAGCCCTCATTTTAAGGGCGTGAAACATGTAGGAGTTTTTTTAAGTAGGGTGGTGTTTTTTGTCTATATAACTGTGTGAATTGAGGCAATCCCATTTTTTTTTTAGCTGGGACTACTAGCAGTAACCAAACCTCAATCCACTGTTCATTCACTTCACAAATTGTTTTATTAGCACAACCAATGTTTTTATTCGTATAACAATTAAAGGTTAAGTTTTAGGCCTCCAAACAAGGTTAAGCTTTGTGTATTTACTAAAATCGGGTGTGTGTATTGTAGCATTGAGCCTTCACGTTCCTACCACCGGTCTGTCATTCCAGCACTATCCTCCGGTGTAGCAGCTCAACCTGATGGCTCAAAGAGCTCTTCCAAACTACAGTACTGCAGTAGGGATGCATTCGGAGGACAACGCCGGAATGATGGACTGGACAGGGGAACGGGTTGGCTCTATGCTATCCACAGCCGAGCCTCTATTAACATAAGTATCAAACATGAAGTGAGTTTTCATGTGTAGTGGTCTCCCCATCCCCCCATTCCATGTGTAGGTGCTTCTTCCTCTATCAGCAGAAGTCTTTCTCTTCCATGTGTCCTGTTTATATATGTGAGCACTGCAGGCCTTTCATAGGAAGAGCCCCACCCGTCTCTTCCTCCAAAAATATCCAGCATGTGAGGCTTCCATAACAGAAGTCTCTTGGAACACTGGCAAATCTTTTTTGCTTGGTAATGTTTAGGAAGTAGAAGAGAGTGTCCCATTACTGCTGCAGTAAAGAAGTAGTTGCATTATATAACACTAAGATTGTATTTAGGGGGGCTGTTTTGTATGTGGGCTCTAACTTGTTACATACAGTATCTCTTTTATAACTACATCTCTTTGTCCCTCTGCCTACCTGTGACTTTGAAAACGGGAAACATTAGATACTCACCTTAGTAGATGGGAAGCCTTTGGATAATTCAGACGCTCCCCCTCCACCCTTCTATTCCATTGCTAGGACCACTAAAGGGGGCTTGACTAGGGAGGGCCTTCTCTAATGAGCGGGTGGGCTGAGGAGGGCCTTGTCTAAAGAGGGGAGTGGTCTGGGGAGGGCCTTCTCTAATGAGGGAAGAGGGCTGAGGAGGGCCTTCTCTAATGATGGGAGTGGGCTGGGGAGGGCCTTCTCTCAGGGGGGTGGGCTGGGGACTGCCTTTTCTAATGAGGGGAGTGGGCTGGGGAGGGCCTTCTCTAATGAGGGGAGCGGGCTGGACAGGGCCTTCTCTAATGACGTGGGTGGGCTGGGGAGAACCTTCTCTAATGAGGGGAGTGCGCTGGGCAGGGCCTTCTCTAATGAGGGGGGTGGGCTGGGGAGGGCTTCTTTAATGAGGGGAGTAGGCTAGGCAGGGCCTTCTCTATTGAGGGGAGTGGGCTGGGCAGGGCTTTCTATAATGAGGGAGTGGGCTGGGCAGGTCCTTCTCTAATGAGGGGGGTTTTAGGATAGAGGAACCCTCTCTGACGGACAGAGACAGTCCAGCTGTGAACATACCAGACAAACATTACTGAATGAATAAGAGTTGGGGAAACCTATAGAAGAAGTTCTGCTCCCCCTCGCTGAACTTGAACTCGAGTTATCAGAACACCTTTGAAATATAGAGTAAACATCCTCGGTTCTAACTCATTTTTTTCCTAGTAGATGCGGCAGTCCGCTTTCTTATGTTTAGCATTTACTTATAGGTGCAAAAAAGCTAAACGGGGCCTTCTCTAATGAGGAGGGTGGGCTGGAAAGGGCTTTCTCTAATGAGGGGGGTGGGCTGGGGAGGGCCTTCTCTAATGAGGAGGGTGGGCTGGGGAGGGTTTTCTCTAATGAGGGGGGTGGGCTGGGGAGGGCTTTCTCTAATGAGGAGGGTGGGCTGGGGAGGGCTTTCTCTAATGAGGAGGGTGTGCTGGGGAGGGCCTTCTCTAATGAGGAGGGTGGGCTGGGGAGGGCTTTCTCTAATGAGGGGGGCTGGGGAGATCCTGTCCCCAGAAACAACTCTGCCAAATACTTTTTCACTCATTGCACAATCCCTGTCCCTCCTGTATAGATCTAAGAAAACATTTGTGAACAAACGTAGGCTTTAAATACCACTAAGAGAATTAAGAATCCGCAGTGTAAAAGTCACTGGCAAACAAATGCTATAATAGCTGCTTTGCATAAGCAGAATCCGATAATTACAATAAAGGATTATTTCAAAATAAGACAAAATTGGGCCGTTTCCAGCTGCCAGGCACCTATGGCTAAAATCACATTATAAAAACCGCTGGCTTGTACTTTTCTCCCCGTGAGCTCTTGTTTTCGTGATACAGAAAAATGTATTTTTCCAAAGTTCCTCTGGGGACAAATAACATGCAGAAGATGTTGCCATCTGAAGAAATGTGGGCGCAGAAGGTGGTTGCATTTATTCAAGACTCGAATTCCGAGATCCCGATGTGAACACTTGACATCTTCACTAACAGACACTCCGCGTGAATATCAATGCGGGGAAGAGAGAGGCAGCGATCGCCCCTCACGCCGAGAGATAAGACTGTTTAGCTCCCAGTTGCCGCGACTCAGCATAATATTAAAGACCGCGTTTTCTTTGAACTCTCGTAGGTATTTTGACATATGCGACGACGAAATGAGATCTGGAGATGTATTTGGAGAAAAGAATAGAAAAAAAAAACTTTTCACAATGCAGCATCTACAAAAGAATGGAGTTGTTTGCGAGAAAAACTTTGGCAATTGATAGATAAAGAGAAAGAGTGTGCATGCCGCAAGATCATTAACTGCGGCCCCATTCTGCTAACGCCGCCTGTTTTCTCGTAACAATGCCCTGAAACGATATTATTATTATTATGTGTACAGCGCTGACATCTTTCGTAGAAATTTGCATAGTGTATACAGTTATTTCATTAACTGTTCCCCTATCTAATCCCTATCCATGGGCAGCATGGTGGTAGTAGTTAGCTCTCTGCCTCTCTTGCCTTGCAGCACTGGGTCCCCGGTTCGAATCCCAGCCAGGTGAAAATCTGCAAGGAGTTTGTATGTTCTCCCTGTGTCTACATGGGTTTCCTCTGGCCACTTCGGTTTCCTTGCACATCCCAAAAACATACAGAGAAGTTAATTGGCTTCCCCCTTAAATTGTCCCTAGAATACGATACATACACTACACACTACACACATAGGACTATAGTAGGAAGGGGCGTAGCAATAGGGGGTGCAGTGGTAGCAAACGCATCGGGGTCCTTGGGCCGAAGGGCCCTCCCTCAACTACAGGATTAGCTCTCTATTGGTCCTTTGCTCATAATAATCACTTCTATAGATACTTTGAATAGTGGTAATCATTATAAACTGTTCCCCATCCTCTTCTTGCATCTCTGACACTGTAGTTGCCATTGGCAGGTTTTGATGCACTGCATCAATTGCTATGTATAGAGTGCTTGGGGGGCCCCATTGTAAAACTTGCATCGGGGCTCACAGCTCATTAGCTACGCCACTGATAGTAGGGATTAGATTGTAAGCTCCTCCGAGGGACAGTTAGTGACAAGACTATATATACTCTGTAAAGTGCTGCAGAAGATGGTGGCACTATATAAATACTAACTAATAATAGGAAATAATTGCCTTATGTAGGCAAGGTCGGATTTATACTGTTTGTGCCTCTAGCCCAAGTATTTTTGGGCTCCCCTTTCTTGTGCAGTGACACCCCTCTCATGCCATGTTCAACCCTCTCTTCCATGTGTATAGTCCATGTACAGCAGCTCATTTCTTGAATGAACAGCTCCCTGATCATCAGTTTCCCCTTTCTCACGTGTTGCTCTCCATTTAGCATCCTCTTCCTTATGTAGCCACCCCCCTTTCATGTCCAGGTGCCCCCCTTAGACTGCAGCCAAGGCCGGGACCTGTGTGGCCTTTCCAGAAATGTGGCTTTGTATGTAGGGATGAGTAAGTAAAATGTTCAAGTTTAGATCTCACAGAAAACCGGTCCCATGTAGTGAGATTCTCATGGGGTTAGCAGCCAATTTTGCCATGAAGCCACATTAATGATTTCCCATTAAATTAATTGTAAATAGAAGTACATTTTTATTATGATCAATTTTTTCACTTAACTCAATCCATTTTAGCGATCCCCTACTTAGCCCCCCCTCCCCCCAGCACTTACTTTTTTCCTCTGTGCGGGTTGGGGGGGGGGGGGGTGGGAGGATTGCTGCGTGTAGAGTCGTATTGCTTGGCGCTGCTGACAGACACACCATGGCCAAGGGCCGTATTTTGTACTTTTTACTGCCCCAGGCCACTATCACCACCCGCACCATGAAAAACAGCAAACCTCCACCATGTACACACACTTTTATAGGTACCAGTAATCAGTGTATTTAAATATGCTTATTAATGATGCAATTTTACTACACGATTAACCTTCCGATTGATTGGATTGGACAGTGCTGATGGTGCCAATCGACTACAAATGACCAATTTGTCATCATTTTTATCAATCTGTTTTGTGGATCGATTACATCTGAAATAATCAGAATGGTTATCTTCTATATATATAATAGGCTACGTGCCTCAACCTTCAAGCATGAAGAAGAAGTAGCGCTCTGCCCTCAGGGCCGGTCCAAGCAAGAAGAAGACGTAGTGGTCCTAGACTTGCCGCCGAACTGGAGGGGGTAGCGGGCAGGAAGGGGGTATTGGGCACAGCGGCGGCGAGGTGGGGTCGGTCCCCCCCTTCCCTCATCTGGGTCCCCCATCTGCGCTCCCCCTCTAGCTTATGTTCAGCAGCCGCCGCCGCTATTAGTAAGAGGCAGTAGGCGGGATGACTCACCTCTTCCGCGTTCCAGCAGGCATTCCACTGTCCTCACTTCCTGCAATGCCATCCACTTACAATACAGTGGGCGGTATTGCAGGAAGTGACGGCAGTGGAATGCACGCTGGAACGCGGAAGAGGTGAGTCATCCCGCTTACTGCCTCTTACTAGTAGCAGCGGCGGCTGCTGAACTTAAGCTAGAGGGGGAGCGCAGATGGGGGAGGGGGGGGGGCAACCCTCCCTCCCCTCCGCCCAATACCCCCTTCTTGCCCGCTACCCTCTTATGCGGCGTATGCTACGCCGCGGGTCCGCTAGTATTTTTATTCCATTTATGGGCCAAATCGATGCTTTCTGCTCTGATAGGTTGGAGCTGGTGGAGGGAGGAGTTGGAATCAAAGAACAGCCAACGGTGGTGATGAGTGACAGCACAGGTCACAGACAATAAGCGGCCTATGTTTGCTGCCCCGTCATCCCCTGAGTCCCAGACACTGGCCTGACTGCTGCAAGTCACATGTTTGACAGCTTGACTGCATAAGTGTGCCAGCCCGATGCCCGCCCCTTGCTTCCTGGTGCCCTAGAACATGGCCTTGCCTGAAATCTAGCCATGCCCCCGACACCGAGCAGCTAGCACTGACATGACACACCAGAATCAGAATCAGAATCTTTTATTTTGCCAAGCACAACTGGGTTGTGCCCGGAATTGGTTTTGGCAGGTACAGGGCTAGTGTGAAAGAGGACATAGGATACAACACTAATAAAAAAAAATAATAAACAATAATAAAAAAAATACAGCAGTTAAACCTAACAAAGCATTGAGTTGATCGCTAATTTATGTCCAGTGTGAGGAGAGTCTATAGAGTTCAAAGAATTGACAGCTGATTGGAAGAAGCTGTTCCTGTGTCTTGTGGTCCTGGTGTAGATGGACCGGAATCTCCAGCCTGAGGGAAGTTGTCTGAAGAAACGGAAGCCCGGGTGAGATGGGTCCTTGATGATCCTCAGAGCTCTAAATTTGAAAAAGTTGATCCAGAGATGGAAGAGGTTTCCCAATGATCCTTTCCGCTGATCTTATGACCCTCTGTAGTTTGAGTCTGTCGTTGGCGGAGGAGCCAATGTTCCAGACCAAGATGGAGGAGCAGAGGACAGATTCTACACCGCCATGATTGAACGTGTCCTCTGCTCCTCCATCTTGGTCTGGTGCACTGGCTCCTCCGCCAACTACAAACTCAACGAGTCAGGCGCATACTAAACGAGTGATGTTTTTCATATATGAGGCCTACTGTACAGTATACACCAGCAAGGGAAGAGGGATCTCCGAATGCTAAGAATCAATATTCGGCGCCAATAATTACTCATCTGTTATAAAGTAGCTGTGCGGAAGAGCGGCAGATTGCAGAGCAAAAAACTTGCCGTCAGAATTCTTCACTTCCTTCCACTTTCCATCTTCTAATTGCCTTCTGTCCATCTATAAAAGCCACGTTCTCCCAGCTCATTGTGACTGTATGCATCTCACTGAGAAATGGGAGAACACATTTATTTTGCGGTTGACATCTGGTGCATAAGAATAAATTAGCAATTTAGTCGAGGAGCAAAATAAAAAGGGTAGTTTGCTTTAACAAGTAAAGAACTTGGAAAAAAAGAAAGAAAAAGGAAGTATTGTTAAAGATGAAAATCCGCAGACATAAAAGGAAAGGCGCAGGATTTCGCCGGAGAGGCGAGGACGCTGCCTGCAGATCGGATCTCATCTCACTTTTCATCTCCGGGCTCCAGCAGTCCTACAGGTGCGGCGGGCAGGGAGGTGATTGGTCTCTTTTGAAATATTCATCAGCGCGTTTCTTGGAAATGGTCGGCTAGACTTTAAGCTGCTCAGTAAAGTCCGGATCAAAGTGTCCATTTCGAGACGTGTTTCATGCATGCCTGCTTGTTCTGTATAAGTCTCCTTCAAGCTCCCGTGTCTCTTGTGACTTAAATACTCCCTCTGCACTGTAAAGGAAGTGTACTCATAAAAGAAAAGTATCAAACCAGACTCGCATTGCTTCATGATCAAAAGTGAAATTATAATGCAGTACCGATTTTCATTCTTTAAAGAGATATATATATTAAAAACCCAACTCTTAACCGCTTCTCGTCCGCCCACCGCAGGATGGCGGCGGGACAGCGACCTCAGCAACGCCATATGGTGTCATCTCATGAAGAGCAAGATTTTACGGGAGCTCGTGCTCACACGAGCGCAAGCTCTCGTCGGTAAACAAAGCGGGCCCAACGATCAGCCTACCAACCAGCGATCGGAGCTGGCAAGCTGTTTTTTTTTAGTATGTAGCAATTATTTATTTATATAGCGCTGACATTTAGCTGCACAGAGTATAGCCTTGTCACTTAACTGGCCCTTTGGGGGGGCTTACAATCGAATCCCTACCATAGGCATATGTCTAGGTATGTATTGTGTAGTGTATGTATCTTAGTCTAGGGACAATTAGGGGGGGGGAGATACATCTTTTTTTTTTTTTCAAAAAATATAGGTTATTTTTGATTAATAAAAAAAATAAAAACACAGCAGCAATCAAATACCACCAAAAGAAAGCTCTATTTTCATTTGGGTGCTAAGTTGTATGACTGAGCAATAAACAGTTAAAGTTGTGAAGTTGCGAATTGTAAAAAAAAGTCCTGGTCACTAGGGGGGTATAAACCTCAGGGTCTCAAGAGGTTAAAGTGGGATTATACTCCCAAAACTAACATTACAGTAGCTACTCTTAGTTATTTAAACTAATAGTACCCCCTATAATTAGCCAGATGTGCCCCCTTGTTCTTCTGCTGTTAACACTTCTGCACTCCTCTGCAGGGAGTGAGAGAAACAGGGGCACTTCGGGCAGCCAGCGAGCGGCCTCTCACTCACTTGGGGGTGCGGTGGCCATGCTCTGCACCCCCTTACAGTGTTGCGCCCGGGGACATGTGTTCCCCCTTGCCCACCCATAGCTACGCCTCTGGCTCACTGGGCAATCTTTAATACCTTATGTGTATCCCTCATTCCTCTTCTATGTGGCAGTCTCTCAATATGTTTCTGTATGCCTTTTTCCTTCTCCCTATATCAGTCTCCTCCTTTCCTGTCACTCTGTTCACTAGGGATGAGCATTCAAATTTGCGTTCCAGATTCTGTGGACCAGAACCGAAATCTTCACATATGCGGACCCTTGAGGGGGCTCCAGGGAGCAGTGGGGTAATGCCCATGTGGGGTTTAGGGAGGCCTCCACTTAAGTTTGCCACAGGGCCCCAGAGCCACTTAAATAGGCCCTGCATATATCCCCTAGGGAAAAAAGGCTTGGCCACACCACCTCCCATGTACTCAGTGGAAGGTGTGGTGAGCAGCAGCTGGGCCACACCTCCTTTCCCATAAGACACCGCAGAATGGGTTGTGCGAGATCTCCTCTCTACTCAAAGAGGAATGTCACACAATTATGCTGTGGCCACAGTGCTGGGGGGCATGGCTACAGAATGGGAGGCTGGGCTGTGGAAGATAACCCTGCTTTAAAATGAACCTCCAGACTAAAAATCTACTCAGCAGCACTTAAAAGGCTTGGTGTTTCTTTAAGGGCTCTTTCACACTACAGGCAGCGGTAAAAAGGCTAAAACGCTGCGTTTTGGCTGCAGGCGTTTTCAAGGCGTTTTCAAGGCGTTTTAACGCCAATACATCATATCAATTGTAATAAGAAACGCCGCGGTAGGCCCAGAAAAAGCGCCTGGGAGCGTTGAAACGCAATGCTCCAAAACGCGGCGTTAGATGTGAAAGGTAAAATGAAAGTCTATGGACTTTCATTTTACCTTGGAAAATGCCCACTTTGGCCGTGGCGTTAAAACGCCGAAAAAGCCCTCTAGTGTGAAAGGGCCCTAACAGTTTCGGGGTATCAGAACTTTGTTTTTCTTACCCAAGCCTCATTTTTAGCTGCGCAGAGCGGATCCAAAACCAGCCAAACACATACCCGGGCAACGTTGGGTCATCAGCTAGTAGCATATAAAGCTATTGCCCCAGACATTAACTTTAAAACACAATGGAGTTTCGCTTTAGTACACACGTTATGCAGAAACACACTGAGAAAATACATCTGGACAATATAGTCCATTATAACGCAGAGATTTAAACCTGTACAATTGTATGGGCAGTGCATTCACATCCAGCAAAGCAACTCCCAGCAAAATATATAATGTAAACACAGCCGTGAAGATTTTGCCGTTGGAAAAATGTTACAGTATTTTTAGACACTCATAGCTTTCCGCAAATTCAATTAAAAATACAATACTCTGTTTCCTCGAAAAAAAGATACGCGATATGATCTTATATACATTTTTGCATCAAAAGGTGCGTTAGGTCTTATTTTCATAGGATGTCTTATTTTTCCATGAACAACAATCTTCATTTATTCTCGAACAACAAATATAAAAAAGTTATTCAAATATACTCATGCCATCACATTCTGAATCTGGGATGTAACCTGGGGGGGGGGCGTCAAGCTGGGGGGGGGGGGGGGGGGGTGGCAACTACTAACCTTCCCTTCCTCTGATACAGGATTACTTCAGATCAGGTGTTTTTGTGGCTACAATTTTTATGGGTTTGAAGATCATGATGGCCACCAGGGGTGTAGCAATAGCCATAGCAGCCATAGCAGTTTCTATGGGGCCCTGGAGAGGAGGGGGCCCAGGTGGTACTTGATGTGTGGACTTTGTTTCTCCACCCTCTGACTTTGTTTCAGTGCCCGTGGACTATACACAGTGTTCTTTGCGTGGAGATGGAAATTGCCCAACTGATATCCATAGGGTAGGGGCAAGTGGCCAGGGCCAGCGCTACCATAGAGGCAAAGGAGGCTATTGCCCCAGGGCCCCAGAGCCTGTAGGGGCCCCCAGTGGCTACAACAGGAAAAAAATGTTTTTCAAAAAGACCTTATAGTTTTGGAGAAAATCGATTTTAAATTTTCAAAGGAAAAAAATACACATTTAAAAACCCACCGACTTTAACGGTTAATAGCAAATCCACCTTAAATGCTAGAAACCCTAAATTTGCAGGATATATTAAGGAGATCATTAGGAATAAGAGAAAAAAAAACAATTTTTCAAAAAGAACGTATAGTTTTTGAGAAAATCGATTTTAAAGTGTCGAAGGAAAAAAGTATAGTTTTAAATGCGGTAAATGTCACTTTTAGTAGCAAACCTAACGGTAATGTAATTTTACATGCATCAAAAGAAAGAGCAATAAATTTCCTGACGGCCAGGGATCGATATACAGCCGCAATATGGCATTTTTTCCTATTTTCCCCCCAAAAAATTTATGTTTAGAGTGTAGGAATTTTTTTTTTAAACTATGCGGGGTCCCCCCTCCTGAAACTTTTTAACCCCTTGTCCCCCATGCAGGCTGGGATAGCCAGAATGTGGAGCTCCGACCGATTGGGGCTTCACACCCTGACTATACCAGCTGCAAAAAAGGTCCCTTAATGCCAATTTTTGTTCCCGGGTATCTGTTGGGGGGCCTCGCAGGTTTATTTTGCCCTGGGACCCCATTGTTGCTTAAACCGGCCCTGCAGGTGGAATTGCTCAAGAGTGCCTAGATCTGATAGCCGCATACAAATTTTGCTAGTCTCTAGCTACGCCACTGATGGGCTCACTTATTTTATGACCCTTGTGAGATGGGCCCCCCATGCCATGAAGGGCACCAAGGGGAAGCAAGGGAATGGGTGTGATCACTGGGGGGCACCATGAATTGTAGTTATGCCATTGTTCTGAAACATCATCATAACTCTTCTAACCCTGAATTCCATCATTCATTTCTTGTGACTATTTTCCCCTTTTCCGTGCACAACAATCTACATTTACTGAAAGCCCGGCACTTGCCAGCCCTTATTGTTTTGGGTCTCGGGGTCTGTTGAGTGCAATTCTTTTTGGGGTGTGTTTGCTTTCTTTGGTGAAGGGTCTAACTTTCCTGCTGCATTCAACTGACAATTGGTTTTACTTTTTTTAACATGTACACCGCAACTACGAGGACACTATTTAAAGGACACCCGGGGCGAAAATAAATTAAATAAATGATTGTATCTATCTTCCTTCTCCTAAAAATTACTTTTTAAGATATTCCACAGTTTTATTTTATGTTTAAATCTACTTTTTTGAGTTTTAACTGTTTTATTGTTTTTGCTCATGACATGACACATTCATTAAAGTATACCGGAGCTAAAATGTGTCAACTATTGACCTTTTTGTTTCTCTTTCCTGCTCTCAGATGCCATTTTCTGCTAGGAAAGTGTTTTATAGTTGGCATTTCTTATCAGTGAGGGTCACACTGTAGTCACTTCTTGTCTGGAGTCAGGACTGAGTCAGCCACTTACATACCTGATATTTAACTCTTTCAGGCAGAAAAAGAAAAAAGGGAACACAACCTAGTTATTTGTGTGCTAGGCACTGTACATACTTATGTCTATTTCATTATGTCACATGTCACCTTGGATATCCTTTAAAGTACCACTATCGCAAAAAAATTTTACATTTAAAATACACGTACACACATACATGTAAGAATCCCGTTTCAGCCTGAGTAAAATGGGCTATAAATTACTTTTCTCCCATGTTCCTGTTGCTTATGCTAGGTACACACTATAAGATTTTCTGGCAGATTTACAGTCAGATTGATTATTTCCAACATGTCTGATCGATTTCTGACTGTTTTTTCATTCACTTCTATCGGAAATCAATCAGAAAACGATCGGAAATTGATCGGAAATGTTGGAAATAATCTATCTGACAGTAAATCTGCCAGCAATCTCATAGTGGGTACCTAGTATTACAGTAGCTAGTAGAAATCTGACAGATCTGAAAGGTTTGGACTGGTCCATTTCTTCATGGGGGACCTTCAGTATTTCATTTAGGGCCTGTTTCCACTACACGCAGATTTGATGCAGATTTGATGCAGATTGGATGCAGAATGGATGCAGAAAAACTGACTCCAATGAATGCTTATGGGCCTGTTTCCACTAAACGTGATTTTTCTGATGCAGATTTTCCCATAGGCAGTCATTGGAGTCAGTTTTTCTGCATCCATTCTGCATCCAATCTGCATCAAATCTACGTGTAGTGGAAACAGGCCCTTATAGACTCCAATGAATGCCTATGGGAAAATCTGCATCAGAAAAATTGCGTTTAGTGGAAACAGGCCCATAGGCTTTCATTGGAGTCAGTTTTTCTGCATCCATTCTGCATCCAATCTGCGTGTAGTGGAAATAGGCCCTTAGTTACAAAAGCATTGTTAGAGGAGGATCTATACAAAGCTGCATGCACACTATTTTGGCAGTTGGGCTGAGCAACTGCCATTCAGTAAGGGCCCATTCACACTAGAAGCACTTTTCTGAGCGTTGTGCAATTGAATTGAATAGTGTAAATGGGCCCTAAGTGCTTTAAAAAACCCTGAGAATCCCCCAGGAGGAGATGGGCTAATCCAATCTGTCAGATTTTTACTACCTACTGTGGCTGACAGTAACACAGGAGAGCAGAGGCGGGACAAGGTCCTTCAGCACCCAAGGCTGAGACACCAAAGTGCGCCCCTCCATCCCTCCCACTCCAGCCGTCACACACTGATTGCTGTTAGACTAAGAGGTGCCCCAGGGCCCCCGACCTCCCTAACACCTTAATCTCTAGTTATCTGGCTTGCAGTCACTGTCATGTATCCCCTTTTCTTATTTCTTTCTGCTTCAAACACAATTGGGAATGACAGCTGAATGAATTCTGCGCCCCCTCCTACACTGCGCCCTGAGGCTGGAGCCTCTCCAGCCTATGCCTCGGCCCTGCAGGAGAGAAGTAATTTATAACTCATTTTTCGCTGGAATAAATGTATTTGTATGTGTTTCATGATCGTGATCCTTTACATGGACTTTTTATGAACTGTAACTTGGCCTCATTTTTGAAGTAGGGCTTCTATTTCCAACAGCCTCAAAAATCCTGAAATATCATTTCCTGGTAGGTTTTATTTTCAGGGAACCATTGCATTTATTAACAATACATTACAAAATAACTTGTCCCACGCGGACAGACATTATAGTAATTTCTTTACATCAAGGTAGTCCATTCTTTGAGCCATTCGACATGGTGGATATCAGATTTCCCGTGTTGTGGATGGTTGCTTACTAAACAAACCCCGGCTGCTATAGTATGACATCTATATCAACTTACGCAACTGAGCAACGAGTCAGAAGGACACATTCAGAATTTAATAAATGAGTGTCAATCGAGAATGGGCCCCGACTAATTTCAACTTATGAACTGTCAACATCGACAAACGCCACAAAGACTGAGGGCGGAATTAATTTTTATTCAAACGGAGGTAGCGTCTTTTTCACCAATAACTAATGAATATTGTCCTCCGGAATGAAGATCTTAATGATTTAGCTGCCGTGATGATGAAACTTATCTCGTGTTAGAGAGCGACTGTCGACGAGACTTTCTTGCGGACTGCGGCTAATTGTCGTAGAAATGAGTTTGGATTTCTCAAGTAATTACTTGCTCCGATGGTTTAGGCGAGAATTAGATACAGCTTTGCTCCATAATTAATTTGATTAATCAACGTTTGGAATTTTTACGATGAAACATGAATGCTGTTTACTGTTATTACGCCATTAAGAGTTTATTATGAGTATTCTTCGTATGCTTCTTTCGGAAAGATACATTTTGATAAGTGAGGAACGACATACAAATGAAGGGAAGGTGACTCCTCCAGCGAGATTTGTTGTAATAAAAGTTGAAAAGTTGGATTGAAGTCTAACTTTTTGAAATGTATTTCCAAAAAACACCATTTCGCCTTGAGCTTTGATTTTCTGTTTTCAAGTTTTTATTTGGGTAGGTAAGAAAAATCAAATGACACAAATCATGTACAGTAGAAACAGCAACATTTTGGTCAAAAACAGAGCTGAAATAATCAAGGCTTAGGCAAATTCTAGGGGGTAGGTTAATGTAAGGGAAGGAACTCTGAATAGGACAATGGCACACATGGTGAATTGCTGGGAACTCTATATATAGTTTAAGCGTAAATGGGAACTAAACTAGATTGGATTTTTAAATGCCTGTATTATATGCCTTATTGTGACTCAATAAAATACATATTTTCCAAAGTGTATATGGGTAACTGGGTTCTGGCTCTGTACTTTCTTGGATGCTTTCTTCAGTTGCTGTCTCTGAGGAGAAACATCTCAGCTCATTCTAGAAAACACTGTTTAGAGGCCCATACACCTAACGATTTTCCCGCCGATATACAGCAGATTCGATCACTGTGATCGAATCTGCTGTGAAATCGTTGCGCAAACGCAAACAATTGATATCCGTCCGAAATCAATCGTTCCCATCGATTCCCGTCAAGCCGTCCGTGCGGAAGATTTTGCTCGATCGCAGGTCGGGAGTGTGTCGATAGCGGCGTTCGAATGCCCGACGACCGACGCAATACAGCGGCAATACATTACCTGCTCCGGCCGGCGCAAGTCCTCCCGGTCACCGGGTTCTCTTCTCTGCTGGGCTCCAGGGCTGCAGCTTCACTGAACTTCCTGTCCCGGCAGGAAGTTTAAACAGTGGAGTGCCCTCTACTGTTTAAACATCCCCAGACAGAAAGAAGTGAAGCCAGCCTGTCCGGAACCCAGCGGAGAAGAGACCGCGGAGACCGGAGGACACATGCCGGCCGAGCAGGTAATGTATGCGGGGAGGGGGGGAGGTGGGGGCAGCGGCAGTGGCAGCACCACCACAGATTGTGATCGGTTTCATGCTGTAAAGGCAGCCATACGATCCCTCTCTGATCAGATTCGATCAGAGAAGGATCTATCGTTTGGTCGAATCTGATGGCAAAACGACCAGTGTATGGCCACCTTTTCTGAGGATGCCAACAGGATTTCAGCCAATCAACTAACAGTAAATTTGTTTTGGTGTAAACTGGCTAAAATCCAGATTGGTTCTTAACTTTTTGCTGCCTGATGCAATGCATTCTGAGTTTGCCCCCCCCCCCCCCCTTCCCTCGATGTGTATGTGCAAAGCATGACCGGAGAGAAGAGTCACATTGGGCTGTGTATTGCAGGCACTGGCACAACACTTACCTCCCTCTGCTTCCTCCAAGACAGGATCTCCTCCCTGCTGGCCCACAGCATCTAATCCTCAGGATGCAGAGTATGTGCTGCCCCGGCGCCGGATCACTCACCCGCTCTCAGCAGATTAGTGATGGGATCACCGGCCACACTTGAAGTCCTGCTTCCTCTCTGACTACAGCGGCGCCTTATGTGACCTGGCAGAATGTAACAGGTCACATGAGGCACCCCCAGAGCTGGGACAAGGTCCTCCAGCACCCAAGGCTGAGACCCCAAAGTGCGCCCCTCCATCCCTGCCACCCCAGCCATCACACACTGATTGCTATTAGACTAAGAGGCGCCACAGGGCCCACAACCTCCCCAACACCTTAATATCTAGTTATCTGGCTTGCAGTCACTGCCATGTATCCCCTTTTCTTATTTATTTCTGCTTCAAACACAATTGGGAATGACAGCTGAATGAATTCTGCGCCCCCTCCTACACTGCGCCCTGAGGCTGGAGCCTCTCCAGCCTATGCCTCGGCCCGGCCCTGGGCACCCCAGATGATCCCATTGCTGGAACGATGAGAGCAGATGAGTGAAGTGGCGCTGCGCATTTAGGGAGAGGGAGACGGGGAATGTTAGAAGAGGGACATTTGTCGAGGAGAGCCGCTTCTTGCCACCCTCTAATTGTTGCTGCCTTGAATTACGTGATTCACGTTGCTTCATGGCAGAACCTCCCTTATTAAAACCCCAAATAAATAATTTATTTGTGTAAAGTATGAGTTATTAGTTAAGATGTTCTCATGCATGTGCCATGTGAGTGGGAATACTACAGCATCATGGTGTCCCCCTGATTCTTCTACCTAGCAGGACAACTTGATAGAGTCACATATAGGAAGCAGGAAATTTGGGCGCATGGGGCAAGTGGACAAAAAGGGCACCGCCATTCACTCCCAATATTAAATATTGTTTGACGGGCACCAAACAGGAAAAAAGGGCTCCCGGAGATTATTAACGCTTTCAAACTGCGCTTGTGGTGATTTAAGTTTACAAATGTGCCCATGATGAATCACGTTTACAAATATACTAAACATATGTATCGTATTTAACTAAACCGTTGCTTAAAATGTTATCACTTTCTACTTGTAAAACATTATTTTCCACATGATAAAGCGATCAGTAAGTAAATTGTAATATATTTTTTACAGTCACTGTTTGCAAAACATTATTATCCACACAATAAAGTGATCACTAAGGGGGGGTCTTAGGGTTAGGCACCACCAGAGGGTATTTAGGGTTAGGCACCATGAGGGGGGTCTTAGGGTTAGGCACTACCAGGAGGGTCTTAGGGTTAGGCACCACCAGGCGAGATTTAGGATTAGGCACCACCAGGTGAGATTTAGGGTTAGGCACCACCAGGGGGTCTTAGGGTTAAGTACCACCAGGGGGTCTTAGGGTTAGGCTCCACCAGGGGGGTCTTAGGGTTAGGCATCACCAGGGAGGTCTTAGGGTTTGGCACCCCCAGGAAGGGAGTGGTCTAAGGATTAGAGATAGGTAGAGGGAGGGTCCTGTGTAAAAGTAGGGTTAGGTTTAGTTGTAGTAATATGTTAATAATATTTAATATACATATATTGTCATTTTTTAACAAACATAATTATAAGTTTCACTTTCAAAACAGGGAAGATTATCGTTTTCATAATTTGCGATTTCATACACATTATTAAAGGTTTTTTTAATTTGTATAACATTATTGTAAACAAAATATAACACAATATTTTTTATAAACGCTATTACCGCTTATCGTTTACACCACATGCCCTTTTTTCCCGATGCCCTTTTTGCATGGACGCCATGCTGCCATCCTCTAGTCCTGCGCCTGCATGTTTGTCTCCAGGTAACTTCAGTCCAGTCTCTGCGTCCTTTGCTCTGTTTCTGTTTTTCTCACGTGCTCTCTTCTTGCTCTCTATACAATATAACCTGACCAAAAATAGTTTTCTAGTCAGCGGGGATGTTATTAATACTGGATGCGCTTTCACCTCCTTCAATCATTCCTACCATCTGTAGGAGATAACATCAATTATATGATTACCACTCTGAGGAGATACTAATGACTGCAATTAAATGACAATTTATTTAGCCAAACCGTCTTTGGTGTAAATTTTCTTTTGAAGGTTAAATAACAAAGCGGTAAAGAGTATAAATAATTATCAGTATAAATACAACTCCTGGCCCATTTATGGAACACTGAATGGTGGTGGTGACATTTTCATGGGTCTAAACATCCTATCTGTCTAGTGTCGTAGCTAAGGAGCTGTGGGCACCGATGCAAGTTTTACATTGGGGATCCCCAAGCACTCCACACATAACACACCAAAACCTGCCAATGGCAGCTACAGTGTCAGAGGTGCAAGAAGGGAATGAGCAGTTTGTTAATGATTACCACTATTCAAAGTACCTATAGAAGTGTTTATTATGAGCACAGGACCAATAGAGAGCTAATACTGAAGTTGAGGAAGGGCCCCTCTGGCCCAAGGGCCCCCGATGCGGTCGCAACCTCTGCACCCACTATTGCTACGCCCCCTGCATCTCTTGGTGTGTCGATCTTTCTGTCTGTGTGTCTATTCGTCTGTGTATCTTTCTGTTTGCTTGTCTTTCTGTCTGTGTGTCTATCTGTCTGTCTGTCTTTCTGTGTGTCTGTCTGTGTGTCTCTCTCTGTGTGCCAACTGGCGGATCAACTAGCCAACTATCATGTTTTTTTTGTTTTTTTTAATCGGGATATGGTGCACGTGCAGTATTTTAATGAGTTGGTTGTTTAGTTGGTCCGTGCGTGTGTAGGTACTGGTGGTGCAAACAACAAGTTGTGCAGTTTGTCGTGCATTAAGTTGCATGTGTGTACATAACTTTTCTGTCTGTGTGTTTTTCTGTTTATCTGTCTGTGTGTCTATTTGTCTGTATGTCTATCTTTCTGTCTGTGTATCTTTCTGCCTCTGTGTCTTTCTGTGTGTTCTGTCTCTGTGTTTATCTGTCTGTGTGTCTTTCTGTGACTGTGTGTGTGCTGTCTGAGTGTCTTGTCTGTGTGTCTTTCTGTCTGTGTATCTTTCTGCCTCTGTGTCTTTCTGCGTGTTCTGTCTCTGTGTTTATCTGTCTGTGTATCTTTCTGCCTCTGTGTCTTTCTGCGTGTTCTGTCTCTGTGTTTATCTGTCTGTGTATCTTTCTGCCTCTGTGTCTTTCTGCGTGTTCTGTCTCTGTGTTTATCTGTCTGTGTGTCTTTCTGTGACTGTGTGTGTGCTGTCTGAGTGTCTTGTCTGTGTGTCTTTCTGTCTGTGTGTCTTTCTTTCTGTGTATTCTGCCTGTGTGTTTTTCTGTCTGTGTGTCTTTCTGTTAGTGTGTCTGTCTGTCTGTGTGTCTGTCTGTTACTTAGTGGAATCCCCCCCCCCCCCCAGCCTCCAGTTCTGTAGCCCACACCCAAATATGTGGTCACTGCATAATCACGTGATATTCCTCTCATGCAATTTTTTTCCTTTTAAAGAGAATCTGTATTGTTAAAATCGCACAAAAGTAAACATACCAGTGCGTTAGGGGACATCTCCTATTACCCTCTGTCACAATTTCGCCGCTCCCCGCCGCATTAAAAGTAGTCAAAAACAGTTTTAAAAAGTTTGTTTATAAACAAACAAAATGGCCACCAAAACAGAAAGTAGATTGATGTACAATATGTCCACACATAGAAAATACATCCATACACAAGCAGGCTGTATACAGCTTTCCTTTTGAATCTCAAAAGATCATTTGTGTGTTTACCTTCTGTCCCCTTCTTCTCTCATGCACTGAACATTACAGGCTTCCTGCAGACAGCTCTGCCTGTGCCTGTGTTTGTAATTCCTCAGTATGTGTCAGCCAGCTACTTTCACAGCCTAACAGAGGAGGATTTTTATCCAGCTCTCTTCTATCACTGATAAGATAGCAGAGAAGCTGCTGGCTTATGTAAATAAAACACACACTGGAGTGTGCATAGAGGAACAGACCAGCACGGAAGAGTTGGCAGCCTTCCAGACACAGGCCGACAAGTCTGACAGGGGAAAGATACATTGATTTATTACAGAGACCGTGATAGTACAAAGTGCTGCAGTGAGCCAGAACAGATTAGAATAGGTTTAGGAACTTGTAGGATGGTAGAAAAAACGTTGTAATTTTTGTTACAGAGTCA